>NC_134826.1:19572243-19931827 GCF_004210375.1 Tachypleus tridentatus
GGTTAAAGTTTTTCCAAATCAACATTTCACACAAACCACGTCTGTTTGTCAGGTTCACTGCTTGCTTATTTTTTATTCACTGAGACAAACCATCTACGGCTGCAAGATTAACTGTTTACATGTTACACAGCAGTGACAATCACATGGACATTGGTAGGGGTGGCGTAGGTAGTAGGAGTTCGTTTAGCTGGGCCACAACCACGAACCCTACATACTTGCTGTTCACTTTAATTGTCGGTTCATAACATTGGCTACTGAAATGAAGATTTTAACCATGTGACATATTCATGGCCAACCACATGCAATTCTGAGTTTTATTGTTGGATATCGTTTGTTCATATTCACCTTGAATCCATACATTTCCCGATGTTGTTGTGGACTTGGTAGCATGGTTTCTCTAATGTCGGTCCACAATTTTTGTTTCCCGTTGTCCTTCCAACGACTTAAAGTCGTTCTTTAAGTTTCTTTTCTCGTGTATATATTTCTAGCGGTCATATGGTCACTATCCAATGAAAAAAGGATGTGTATGCAAAGCCACAATTACCTATCTACTATGACGGCAAATGGAATCCTAGTTTTTATCTTTGGAAATACATTAGCCGTCATAGTAGATAGGTAATTGTGGCTTTGCATACACATCCATTTTTCATTGGATAGTGACCATATGACCGCTAGAAATATATACACGAGAAAAGAAACTTAAAGAACGACTTTTATGAATAGTCGTGATGTAAACTGGGCTTACCTGCTTCCTATCGACAAAGCCATGCAGAATGCGGTTGTAAAACTCCGTTCCGATGAACGTTTTCGCTATAAACTTGAAGTTATAATTACCGCAGTCAGATTTCAGTATATACCAACTATTCTTTTTAACCCTCGTATTCTTGCATCGCTCTGCCAAATAGCTTCGTTATTTAACCTCTCCAATTTTTTTGTTTTTTGAATATTTCCGATCCAGGAACCCATTAATTCTCAAGCATCTTTGAAGAATTCAAGCACTGAAACATGTAATTACTATCGTGCAACAAAGGGATTTAATTAGTGGAAGATTTCTAATCAACTTCGGAATTCCTCCAACTCCTCTAAACGATTTAATTACTGATTGACCAATTACTTTCTTTTACTTATCTGATCATGGATCGTAACTCTGCTTCAGAACCAATCGTTTTGAAAAATATTACTTTCCAGATCCACAACATCCCCGGACTTTAATACATCAGGCGATGTTACTAAATTGTCTAGTATCTCAGTGCCTTGAAGTTACCCCCAGTTTTGACCACATCCTGGATAACGTGTGTTGGACACTTCCATAACTGTGGCTCCATCTAGTTCTACAGAATAATTATGATACTGTACCAAGTGTTCAAGAGAGCTCTTTCTGTTTCTGGCTATACTTTTCTTGGTTCTTCTTCACAATAGGTTTTACTTACAATCTTGGAAGGACTACTTTTCTCGAAGCTCAGTAAGACCTCTTTAGGTTTTGGCTCCTTCCATCTCACAACGCATTTCTTAAAATGTTGGAACTTTTTTCTTATTCAGTTTCCACCATGATTTCTGTCGAACCATTACTGACTACAAAGGTGGGACTTTATCAACGAATCAACTTATCCACTTCTCGGGGACCATTATCAATACTTTTAATGGAAATCCGTTTGGTTTGACTGTTGTTAAACACAAGGCTACACAATGGGCTATCTGCGCTTTGCTCACCACGGATATCGAATTTCAATTGTTAGCGTCACAGCCTGCAGAGTTACCACTACGTCACTGGGAGTAAAATACAAATCAATCTTCTTCTACGATATTTTTCGATTTTGAAAAGGCTTTTATTCGGTTTGGCATCGTGGTTTCATCTTCAAACTATATTATATTTCTCTACAACTTTCTTATGTTTGTGTCATAAATATATTTCTTTTGGATCATGAGCTAGTCATCTCCGCAGAAGGCACCATCTCAAGACCTTTTGTCCTTCGCGCAGGTGTTTTACATGGTCCAATTTTCTCACCATTCGTCTATATTCTGTACGTTTCGGATATGCTACACTCTCTTGTCCATTTCAGATTTTCTAGTAATCTATAATGGCTATCTTCTCTACAAAAGTCACCTTTAACAGGACTCTACAAACACTAGTAAACCATTTCCTTGTACGGTGCAGACACTGGTGGTTTGCACTTAATACGCGTAAGACCAAAGCTGTTCTGTTTGTTTCAAGTGAACCGAAATATCGATAATGTGAAGATATTTATATATCATTAATGCTCAAATATATATATCATGTTTTCTCACAACTCACGTGGAATGGTTACCTAGCAACAGAAAAAACTTCTAGGCCTCACAACTATTCATCATCTTCTGGTGTCTTCTAAATGGAACCACTTCTAATATATTTTATGAGGCCTCCATTTGTCCTTGCATTGCGCATAGGCATAGAACATATATATTTTTTTCTTTCTTTTCAGGAATGACTTGTGACCCGAAAGTGCCTTGACCTCCGCCTGACCTTCAAAGTCAAGGTACCCAATTCAAAACAGGAGTTTCGTTATTACATCACATTTCTTGACAAGCATCAACATCTATAGAATTTTGGTGTTAAATACATCAAATGCTTCTTCTTACCTCACAATGTCATCCTTATTAGACCCTCATATTCAACCCATACGAACAGGTGCTTCCTATAGTTTCAGATCTCTCCACTAGAGGCTGATCCAGAACATGTTACTTCTCCTGTAAGACACGTGCCTTCTCGTGTTTATCTTACCTAAACATACTTTTATTTTCTCGTATTTCACTTATGTTCACAACTGATTAAAATCATTTTAACACGTGATAAACACAATTTCCTACCATTAAGTTTCCGTTTTGGAATCCTTTTCATTACGGTAAAATTTACAATAGCTTGTTCGTTATACATAATCACTATGCTACGAAGTTTCACTTGATGGTCGAAGAGAGAACGTAACCTTCTAGTGAATTAACAGTGAAAAACAAACAAAAAATGTTACTGTGTCTCTCGTATCACAGTCGGTCTAATTAGCTCTGGTGTTATACAAAAGGCTTCGTCGGCTCCATATATAGTGCGACTGACATATTGTTATATATTTTTCTTTACTTTCCTTCATGAATTCTTGGTTTTATACTTCACGTATCGGAGCTAAACCTAAAGTATATTATTACTCGAGAAACACGTGACAGTAAGTAGTCCCACGTGTATTGTTTTGTTATTGGTTACTATTAAAAAAAAACTTACTCAAGTAGCACGTATATTCCAGCAGACGCAATTTGTTCGGACAGAATGAAGGTATATTAGCGGTAGCTAGGTGGGTTAAGGCGTTCGGCTCGTAATCTGAGGGTCGCGGGTTCGAATCACCGTCGTACCAAACGTACTCGCCCTTTCAGCCATGAGGACGTTATAATTTGACGGTCAATCCCACTATTCGTTGGTAAAAGAGTAGCCCAAGAGTTGGCGGTGGGTGGTGACGACTAGCTGCTTTCCCTTTAGTCTTACACTGCTAAATTAGGGAAGACTAGCGCAGATAGCCATCGTGTAGCGCTACGCAAAATTCAAACCAAACCAAACCAAACATAGTGAAAACATCAATATAACATGTTTATAGCTAGTACAGATAGCTCTCGAGTAGCTTTGCGTGAAATAAAAAAAACAACAAACAAACTTCCCGTTAAAGTTATGCTTATTGTTCTGAATAAACGTTTACGATATTAGATTGTCTTATTTTATTTGATAATGTGTCAGTTTTCAAGGAAATTCACTGAGTGTTTTCCTGTCTGTTTTTTCTCAGTTTTGTGTCAGTTAGATTATGATGTTTGAAACGATAAATATATCTTCAGCATATTTTTATTTATTTATTCCATATCAAAATTTCACCAATTTATTTAGATTTTATTTACGTCGTTTTATAATGTATGACTGTCTTGCTTTATATTATACAACAATGCTTTGGTCATAACCAACCAAGTTATGACGTGAATTGTTTGTAAAAGTAACTGAAAAAACAAAATGTAAAGGAATCCGCTGTACATGGGCATAGCGTCAAGCCCCAAGGAAACATGAGTTAACAAGTGTATATAGAAAGATACTGAAAATTGTCAGTAGACCTAGTTCTAAACACAAATGACCCCCTCCCGTCCAGTTTACCATCCACCTCTTGTTTTCAGTCAACCTTGACTGTGTAAAAAGAGATTCGTCGAAAACTGGTTCAATTAGTTAATTAGAAAGACAAGGACAGGATGCGACCCGTGATCATTTCATCAGCTCCAATTAATCATCTTAAAGCGGCATTGCAGCTGTGCAGACCAATCAGGTTACGTTTATCCCATGACGTCGATTGGATGACCAATCAAGCTTTACTCGTGACGTGACGTCAAGTGCAGTTACGCATAGTTTTTCTATCGTTTCATAGTGTGTGTATACAAACAATATAACTGAACTATACATTCTGCGAAGTTATTTTCAATAACTCACCCCATTAATAAGGTATTAACGTTTTCACAAGTTTCTCAACGTATAGCGTCAACACATTATGTGATTTTGGAACTTTCGACCTTTTGGTATACGGTTCGTGAAAGGGCACACAAGGAAAAATCAACAACTCTTTGATTAAGTTTAATGTTCATGACTTGCATGAACGTAACATCGTTTACTAAGAAAGTTTTTTTTTTTCTTATTAGTTATATAAAACAAGCTTGTGGTTCTATAAATTATTCTATGAATTCCCATGTATAAATTCCTCAACTGTCTGACTTAGTTTTACATAGACTCTCAGTCCAATAACTTAAGACACTATCGGGGTAAATACATGTGTTCGTATAACCATGGAAATGCTCTACGAAACTAAGGACCGAATGCAGTCATTTTTTAAATAACGTTGTAGATAGAAAGAACTGATGTAAAATTATATTCTGTTTGTTTTTGTGGTCGCTGACCGAGCGTTTAGGGACAACGTAACTGATCGTTGCCGTTCGTGCTTGTTGTTATTTATAACATAACATTGAAAGACAGCAAGGGACATTTTCATGATGACGAGAAACCCATTTGAAGTAAAATTCCATTTTCAAGACGGCTGGTATGGGTATTAACACTTTAATTAAAACAAAGTATAGAACCACTTTTCGACCTTCTATAGATCATCTTCAGGTTAGAAAAGTTGCAAATTCTCATTGTTAACCAGAACATGACCTTGAAATGGTCGAAACTTTGTTCTGTTCTTTATTTTAATTAAGGGGCCTTTTGATCAGTCTAGGCTGTCGTATATACTAAACCATTAAAACCGTTACAAGCTAGCCCTTATCACTGAACATTTAATCAGTCTAGGCTGTCGTATATACTAAACCATTAAAATCGCTACAAGCTAGCCCTTATCACTGAACATTTGATCAGTCTAGGCTGTCGTATATAATAAACCATTAAAACAGTTACAAGCTAGCCCTTATCACTGAATATTTGATCAGTCTAGGCTGTCGTATATACTAAACCATTAAAACAGTTACAAGCTAGCCCTTACCACTGAACTTTTGATCAGTCTAGGCTGTCGTATATACTAAACCATTAAAACAGTTACAAGCTAGCCCTTGTCACTGAACATTTGATCAGTCTTGGCTGTCATATATACTAAACCATTAAAACAGTTACAAACTAGCCCTTATCACTGAACATTTGATCAGTCTAGGCTGTCGTATATAATAAACCATTAAAACAGTTACAAGCTAGCCCTTATCACTGAATATTTGATCAGTCTAGGCTGTCGTATATACTAAACCATTAAAACAGTTATAAGCTAGCTCTTATCACTGAACTTTTGATCAGTCTAGACTGTCGTATATACTAAACCATTAAAACAGTTACAAGCTAGCCCTTATCACTGAACATTTGATCAGTCTAGGCTGTCGTATATACTAAACCATTAAAACAGTTATAAGCTAGCCCTTATCACTGAACTTTTGATCAGTCTAGACTGTCGTATATACTAAACCATTAAAACAGTTACAAGCTAGCCCTTGTCACTGAACATTTGATCAGTCTAGACTGTCGTATATAATAAACCATTAAAACAGTTACAAGCTAGCCCTTATCACTGAATATTTGATCAGTCTAGGCTGTCGTATATACTAAACCATTAAAACAGTTATAAGCTAGCCCTTATCACTGAACTTTTGATCAGTCTAGACTGTCGTATATACTAAACCATTAAAACAGTTACAAGCTAGCCCTTGTCACTGAATATTTGATCAGTCTAGGCTGTCGTATATACTAAACCATTAAAACAGTTATAAGCTAGCCCTTATCACTGAACTTTTGATCAGTCTAGACTGTCGTATATACTAAACCATTAAAACAGTTACAAGCTAGCCCTTATCACTGAACATTTGATCAGTCTAGGCTGTCGTATATACTAAACCATTAAAACAGTTATAAGCTAGCCCTTATCACTGAACTTTTGATCAGTCTAGACTGTCGTATATACTAAACCATTAAAACAGTTACAAGCTAGCCCTTGTCACTGAACATTTGATCAGTCTAGACTGTCGTATATAATAAACCATTAAAACAGTTACAAGCTAGCCCTTATCACTGAATATTTGATCAGTCTAGGCTGTCGTATATACTAAACCATTAAAACAGTTACAAGCTAGCCCTTATCACTGAACTTTTGATCAGTCTAGACTGTCGTATATACTAAACCATTAAAACAGTTACAAGCTAGCCCTTGTCACTGAACATTTGATCAGTCTTGGCTGTCATATATACTAAACCATTAAAACAGTTACAAGCTAGCCCTTACCACTGAACTTTTGATCAGTTTAGTACGTAAGTAAGGCTAGTACAAGCTAGCCCTTATTACCGAACTTTTGATCAGTCTAGGCTGTCGTATTAAAACAGTTACAAGCTAGCCCTTATTACTGAAATACTTAACAAGTTTACCCTTAAATCTCCTTAAATTAAATATATTCACCACCACATCTGAAGCTGACGAATTCCAAAGACCAAACATCCTGTTACAGAAATAGAGATTACTTCTGCCAAAATTTATATTTTGTGACCATTAGATACGGATAAAGATGATACATCAAAACTGTCAATTATCTTTCACCATTAGATACGGATAAAGATGATACATCAAAACTGTCAATTATCTTTCACCATTAGATACGGATAAAGATGATACATCAAAACTGTCAATTATCTTTCACCATTAGATACGGATAAAGATGATACATCAAAACTGTCAATTATCTTTCACCATTAGATACGGATAAAGATGATACATCAAAACTGTCAATTATCTTTCACCATTAGATAAAGATGATACATCAAAACTGTCAATTATCTTTCACCATTAGATACGGATAAAGATGATACATCAAAACTGTCAATTATCTTTCACCATTAGATAAAGATGATACATCACAACTGTCAATTATCTTTCACCATTAGATACGGATAAAGATGATACATCAAAACTGTCAATTATCTATCACCATTAGATACGGATAAATATGATACATCAAAACTGTCAATTATCTATCACCATTAGATACGGATAAATATGATACATCAAAACTGTCAATTATCTTTCACCATTAGATACGGATAAAGATGATACATCAAAACTGTCAATTATCTTTCACCATTAGATAAAGATGATACATCACAACTGTCAATTATCTTTCACCATTAGATACGGATAAAGATGATACATCAAAACTGTCAATTATCTTTCACCATTAGATACGGATAAAGATGATACATCAAAACTGTCAATTATCTTTCACCATTAGATAAAGATGATACATCAAAACTGTCAATTATCTTTCACCATTAGATAATGGATAAAGATGATACATCAAAACTGTCAATTATCTTTCACCATTAGATACGGATAAAGATGATACATCAAAACTGTCAATTATCTTTCACCATTAGATAAAGATGATACATCACAACTGTCAATTATCTTTCACCATTAGATACGGATAAAGATGATACATCAAAACTGTCAATTATCTTTCACCATTAGATACGGATAAAGATGATACATCACAACTGTCAATTATCTTTCACCATTAGATACGGATAAAGATGATACATCAAAACTGTCAATTATCTTTCACCATTAGATACGGATAAAGATGATACATCAAAACTGTCAATTATCTTTCACCATTAGATAAAGATGATACATCACAACTGTCAATTATCTTTCACCATTAGATACGGATAAAGATGATACATCAAAACTGTCAATTATCTTTCACCATTAGATACGGATAAAGATGATACATCAAAACTGTCAATTATCTTTCACCATTAGATAAAGATGATACATCACAACTGTCAATTATCTTTCACCATTAGATACGGATAAAGATGATACATCAAAACTGTCAATTATCTTTCACCATTAGATACGGATAAAGATGATACATCAAAACTGTCAATTATCTTTCACCATTAGATACGGATAAAGATGATACATCAAAACTGTCAATTATCTTTCACCATTAGATATGGATAAAGATGATACATCAAAACTGTCAATTATCTTTCACCATTAGATAAAGATGATACATCAAAACTGTCAATTATCTTTCACCATTAGATACGGATAAAGATGATACATCAAAACTGTCAATTATCTTTCACCATTAGATAAAGATGATACATCACAACTGTCAATTATCTTTCACCATTAGATACGGATAAAGATGATACATCAAAACTGTCAATTATCTTTCACCATTAGATACGGATAAAGATGATACATCAAAACTGTCAATTATCTTTCACCATTAGATAAAGATGATACATCACAACTGTCAATTATCTTTCACCATTAGATACGGATAAAGATGATACATCAAAACTGTCAATTATCTTTCACCATTAGATACGGATAAAGATGATACATCACAACTGTCAATTATCTTTCACCATTAGATACGGATAAAGATGATACATCAAAACTGTCAATTATCTTTCACCATTAGATACGGATAAAGATGATACATCAAAACTGTCAATTATCTTTCACCATTAGATAAAGATGATACATCACAACTGTCAATTATCTTTCACCATTAGATACGGATAAAGATGATACATCAAAACTGTCAATTATCTTTCACCATTAGATACGGATAAAGATGATACATCAAAACTGTCAATTATCTTTCACCATTAGATAAAGATGATACATCACAACTGTCAATTATCTTTCACCATTAGATACGGATAAAGATGATACATCAAAACTGTCAATTATCTTTCACCATTAGATAAAGATGATACATCAAAACTGTCAATTATCTTTCACCATTAGATACGGATAAAGATGATACATCAAAACTGTCAATTATCTTTCACCATTAGATACGGATAAAGATGATACATCAAAACTGTCAATTATCTTTCACCATTAGATACGGATAAAGATGATACATCAAAACTGTCAATTATCTTTCACCATTAGATAAAGATGATACATCAAAACTGTCAATTATCTTTCACCATTAGATACGGATAAAGATGATACATCAAAACCGTCAATTATCTTTCACCATTAGATACGGATAAAGATGATACATCAAAACCGTCAATTATCTTTCACCATTAGATAAAGATGATACATCAAAACCGTCAATTATCTTTCACCATTAGATAAAGATGATACATCAAAACCGTCAATTATCTTTCACCATTAGATACGGATAAAGATGATACATCAAAACTGTCAATTATCTTTCACCATTAGATACGGATAAAGATGATACATCAAAACTGTCAATTATCTTTCACCATTAGATAAAGATGATACATCAAAACTGTCAATTATCTTTCACCATTAGATACGGATAAAGATGATACATCAAAACTGTCAATTATCTTTCACCATTAGATACGGATAAAGATGATACATCAAAACTGTCAATTATCTTAACAGTCTTAAACACCTCAGTAACTTCTTCGAACCCTCCATTTTCTTTCTAGACAAAACAAGTTCAAAGATCTTAACTTATTTTCATAACTTATCTGTCTCATGTATTATTCCAGTAAATCTTCTTTCAAAGTTGTATTTAACTACAAATAATAACCTTCTCAGTTGTATTTAACTACAAATAATAACCTTCTCAGTTGTATTTAACTACAAATAATAACTCTCTCAGTTGTATTTAACTACAAATAATAACCTTCTCAGTTGTATTTAACTACAAATAATAACCTTCTCAGTTGTATTTAACTACAAATAATAACTTTCTCAGTTGTATTTAACTACAAATAATAACCTTCTCAGTTGTATTTAACTACAAATAATAACTTTCTCAGTTGTATTTAACTACAAATAATAACCTTCTCAGTTGTATTTAACTAAAATAATAACTTTCTCAGTTGTATTTAACTACAAATAATAACCTTCTCAGTTGTATTTAACTAAAATAATAACTTTCTCAGTTGTATTTAACTACAAATAATAACCTTCTCAGTTGTATTTAATTAAAATAATAACTTTCTCAGTTGTATTTAACTACAAATAATAACTTTCTCAGTTGTATTTAACTACAAATAATAACCTTCTCAGTTGCATTTAACTACAAATAATAACCTTCTCAGTTGTATTTAACTACAAATAATAACTTTCTCAGTTGTATTTGACTTCAAATAATAACCAACTCAGTTGGATTTGACTACAAATAATAACCTTCTCAGTTGGATTTGACTACAAATAATAACCTTCTCAGTTGGATTTGACTACAAATAATAACTTTCTCAGTTTCACTTGACTACAATTAGTAGTGTTTTCATTTGGATTTGACTACAAATAATAACCCTCTCAGTTGTATTTGACTTCAAATAATAACCAACTCAGTTTAATTTGACTACAAATAATAACCTTCACAGTTTGATTTGACTACAAATAATAACCTTCTCAGTTGGATTTGACTACAAATAATAACTTTCTCAGTTTCATTTGACTACAATTAGTAGTGTTTTAATTTGGATTTGACTACAAATAATAACCTTCTCATTTGGATTTGACTACAAATAATAACCTTCACAGTTTGATTTGACTACAAATAATAACCTTCTCAGTTGTATTTGACTTCAAATAATAACCAACTCAGTTTAATTTGACTACAAATAATAACCAACTCAGTTTAATTTGACTACAAATAATAACCTTCACAGTTTGATTTGACTACAAATAATAACCTTCTCAGTTGGATTTGACTACAGTTAAGATCTTTCTCTTAAGTGTAATTAAAAATCGCGTATCAGCTCAGAAATATGTTAAAAGACCACTAGGTTATATAAACGTAAATTAAAATAACTGATAAAGAGAAGATTCGAATAATATAAAGAGATCCAGTTTTGTTAGTTTGAGATTTATTCTACGTATGTGTCGAAAGTCAGCGAGAACGAACTAATAGAAAAAAAAAACCTGAATAAGGAAGGTAAATGCAAGGTGAAAATCGTTTTGATTGTGAAGATAGAAAAAGACGAAAATAGAAACAAAAGGAGTTATTCAAGGTTAACGTGTAAGTTTAGTTACACTACAGTGTTTTAAGGACTAGAGGGTATGTGTGAACGAAGTTACTGAGAAAGAATAATTAGAGGGGGCAGCACATTTCTTGTATAGTTCATAAGCACCCGTTCACTTTCTTATCCTTTCGTTAAAATTCATTAACTGCTGAATATTTCAGTGTCAAAACTGAAACATTTCGTCTCTAGTAGTAATGAAAATAACAGGTGTATTGTATATTCATTCTTGAAATAATGTACTTATAAAAATTGGCAAACCAAATTTATGGTTTGCTTTGAATTTCGCGCAAAGCTACTCGAGAACTATCAGCGCTGGCCGTCCCTAATTTAGAGGGAAGGCAGCTAGTCACCACCACTCACCGCCAACTGTTGGGCTACTCTTTTACCGACGAATAGTGGAATTGACAGTCACGTTATAACGCTGCCACTGCTGAAAGAGCGAGCATGGTTGATGTGATGGCGATTCGAACCGGCGACCCTCAAATCACGAGTCGAGTGCCTTAACCACCTGACCATGCCGAGTCCCAAATGTTTGCACTTTAACGTATTACATAGTTGTACTCAGTTTTTTGCAATGTGTGTGAATAAATTGTATTTTCTAGCTTTGTTTGGACTTTATTTAAATTATTTTATCGACATATTGTTTGATATAGCTATGTTTACCTGTTTTATATATATTTTAATAAGCCATTAATACTTCAAATATGAAACGCGAAAGGTACTCACTCCTCAGAATTGCGTCGAATATTTAAATTTCTTCGCAAATATCTATTTAAAACCTTCGCAGTTGTTTGTATATTTGTTCACGGATCTGGACTGTTTCTAGCCACAGGATTGTGAATATGGACAGCCGCCAGTTATAGGATTGTGGAATTTTTCTGCCTCTAGCCTTAAGATTGTAGAGTTGGACTGCCTCTAGCCAAAGGATTGTGAATATGGACTGCCTCTAGCTATAGGATTGTGAATATGGACTGCCTCTAGCTATAAGATTGTGAATATGGACTGCCTCTAGCTATATGATTGTGAATATGGCTTGCATATAGCTATAGAATTGCAGAGTTTTTTTGCCTCTAGCCATAAGATTGTGAATATGGACTACTTATAGCTCTAGAATTGCGGAATACTTAGTAACGCCCATGAACAAAGAGGGTGTGTCCTATTAAGTCCATCACATGCGCTTGCACGTGACATCAGAGGGAATGGAGGAAAATGGTGACTTATGGGATCTGTCAGTTACGCAAAATAAAATATTAATATTCAACTGGTGAATCGTAGTGATATAATTTAGATGCTTGTAGCGATGTTTGAACACCAGTTTAACGTGTTTATATTGTATTGTGTCAAGTTTTCTTTTATAATGTTGTGGTTATTTTTTAAATGAAGCAACAGAAATTCATTTCGTATATAGTGGAAATAAAGTTTTAGTGGCACCTCTATTTGACAAGAAGAATAACAAAAGAAAGGTACTGTGCCTATAACTATATTTATAGAACCGGTATGGCCAGGTGGATAAGGCACTCGACTCGTAATCCAAGGGTGGCGGGTTCGAATCCCTGACATACCAAACATGTTTGCCCTTTTAGCCGTAGAGGCATTATAATATATCGCTCAATCCCACTATATGTTGCTAAAAGAAGAGCCCAAAAGTTGGCGGTGGGTGGTGATGACTAGCTGCCTTTCCTCTAGTCTTATACTGTTAAGTCAGGGACGGCTAACGCAGATAACCCTCGTGTAGCTTTGCGCGAAATTCAACCCCCTGAAAAAACAACAACAACAACAACAACAAAAAGAAACTATATTTATCTATTTAAGAACTTGTCCTTGTAATTATCAATGTGACAACACTAAAACTCGGTTTCTAACAAGCATCTTGCTGGCTACGCTCAACGGAATTAGATAGAGAATGTTGAAGATGTTTCAAGGCCATTTACAAGTTCTGCAGGAGCATGGTGGATAGGAGGAAGTCTGCAGCTGGTTAAATAGACATTATGTAAAATTAAAGCTAGTGGTGTCTCGGGAAGCGCTAGTGTTGTATGCAAACTATAACAATCAAAACATAACAGCGATGTGTAGAAACAAACGAAGAGGTATGTGTAACAACGGAACTGTTACACACAGTTGAGTGAAAATAGCAATAGAAGAACAATAGAAAATGTAGGTGTTTGTTGTTGTTCCCCGCTGGTACAGCGGTAAGTCTAAGGTTTTACAACGCTAAAATCAGCGGTTCGATTCCACTTGGTGGACTCAGCAGATACCCCCATGTGGCTTTACTGTAAGAAAACACGTACACACGCTTGTTTGTTGTTACAGAGCGGGCTATTTGTGTTGTACTCCAATTTTGTGTTATGATCCCTTTTAGGTTTACCAGAAGCCCTAGGGGGCAACGGTATAAGAGACTTAAACACCAGCTGTTGTTTTAATTCCTATTGAGTGTTACCATGGTATCCAACATTGACATTGTCAATTAAGTTCATTTTATTGTTTTCTTTGTTCATGTATTTTTTTATTCATTTAACATAAAAGCTTTCACTTAATTACACAAACTGGGGAAAATGACCTGGCATGG
Source organism: Tachypleus tridentatus (assembly GCF_004210375.1). Lineage (NCBI taxonomy): Eukaryota > Metazoa > Arthropoda > Merostomata > Xiphosura > Limulidae > Tachypleus > Tachypleus tridentatus. Next base: position 19,586,364 of record NC_134826.1, read on the forward strand.
CCAGATGGTTAGGGCACTCGACTCGTAATCTGAGGGTCGTGGGTTCGAATCCCCGTCACACCCAATATGCCAGCCCTTTCAGCCGTGGAGGCATTATAATGTGACGGCTAGTCCCACTATTCGTTGATAAAAGAGTAGCCAAAGAGTTGGCGGTGGGTGGTGGTTACTTTCCTCTAGTCTTGCTCTGCTAAATTAGGGATGGCTAGCGTATATAGCCCTCGTGTAATTTTGCGCAAAATACAAAACAAACTGGGGAAAATAAGTAAAATATTTGTAAATTACATATCGTAACTTATTTGTATTTGTTTTCTAAGTGATGCGATCTTATCGCCCTCTAGTGGCTCAGTGGTAAGTGTGAAGGCTTATAATGCTATAAATAGGGTTCTAATCACTTATCAATAGAGATCAGGGGTTCAAGTACTCGTGAAGGCTGCAGCATGTATGACATTACGCTTAACAACAATCAAACACGTGACTGTTGGCCTATAGTTGGAAGAATATGGTACTGAAAATCAAGTTTTCCTTAATTGTCACTTGGTGACGCTCGTTATCTAGTAACAATACCACTTAATTTGTTAGTTTGTTTCAGACGTTTTGGGTAAATCTACACAAGGGACTGTCTTCTCATAGTTGTCTGTAATTTTAAACTGATAGACTAAAGCTGCACCCACCGTTGACTGTTGGGCTACTTATGCTGATTGAACAGTGAGGTTTCAATATTGCAAATTCAAAAGACTCTGACGTTCGGTTTGTTTTGAATTTCACGCAAAGCTACACGAGGGCTATCTGCGCTAGTCGTCTCTAATTTAGCAGTGTAAGATTGGAGGGAAGGCAGCTTGTCATCACCACCCATCGCCAACTCTTGGGCTACTCTTTTACCAACGAATAGTAGGATTGACCGTAACATTATAACTTCCCCATGAGTGAAGGGGCGAATATGTTTGGTGTGACGGGGATTCGAACCCGGGAATTACGAGTCGAGGGCCTTAACCGTCTGGCCATGCCGGGCGTAGACTGTGACGTGGAGGAATATATGTATATGCTTGACGGGAAACACCTCTGGACGCCTGCGCTTTATTATGTGTTCCAAAATTCGATGACGGGAGGAAATATGAAAACACGTAACCTATTAGTGTACTGTATAGCAAACAAGTATCATGTTCCAAATAGTTTGAAGTTACTGATGCTTTTTATCCTTATTTTATAGCATACTCATAGCCCTAAAGATTTGTTTGTTTATTTGGAATTAAGCACAAAGCTACATAATGGGCTATCTGTGCTATGCTCATCAGGGATATTGAAACCCGGTTTTTAGCGGTGTGAGTCCGTAGACATACCAGTATGCTATTGCAGGAGGAGACGACCCTAAAGAAACTTGAATATAGAGATTTACATTAAAAGAACGCTAGCCATGTCCAGGTCACACCGTGGTTTAATTTTCACACTTTGAATAAAAGTTATTATTTTATTTTTTTTAGTTTTGACGTTTCTTTCAGTTTCAGCGACATTCTATTCACGTTGTTTTGAATTTATAGCGGAACTACACGTTAACGAGGCTTAACCACGTTAAAAAATTCTCAAATTTAATAGTGATAAGTTAGGAGGAAGGAAGCAAGCTAGTCAACACCACCCATTGCCAACTCTGGGGCTACTCCCTTTTACCGACGAACAGTGGGACTGACCGTCACATTGTGACGCCCTCAAGGCTGGGAGGGAGAGAGCATGTTCGGTTATAGGGATTCGAACCTGAGTCCCTAAGATTTAGAGTCAAGTGCCCCTAACCGTTAGGCCATTCACGTTGTACTTTTGAAACGCTGTACTTGGTCGAGTATGGGTTCTCTATCATGTTGTTACACACACCCGTTAGTTTCGCACATACATTACTAGTGGACATATCTTATATCTTCATAGCTTATGCAAGATAAGCAACTCAAGAACTGAATTAACCAATCATGGTACTCTCTGGAATCCCGAATATTGACGATTATGGTTCACCATAGTTCCCTGTTCTTCGCTATCTATACATAATTTTTCCTAATTTAAGTTTCTTATCCCTGATTTATTTTCTGACGTCATCAGATCAAGTAGGTCATTATCTACTTTTCTTTTTTCGATTTTGAGCCCGGCTTGAACAGGTGGTTAAGGCATTCGATTCGCATTCTGCAGGTCACGGGTTCGAATACCACTAACACCAAACGTGCTTTCCATTTCAGTCGTAGGGGGAATTATAAAGTCACGATCAATTCCACTCTTCTTTGGTGAACGATTAACCCGACAGTTGGCGGTGGGTGGTGTTGAATAGTTCCCTTCTCTCTGACCTATCGCTGCTAAGGTAAGGACGGCTAATGCAGATAACACTCGTGTAGCTCTGCTCGAGATTCAAAATAAATCAAACCATTCCTTCTATTTTTACCCACTAGATCTCTGCCAGTTTTTACTTAAGTGACCCTTTTTTCATTCCCCAATTATATACAGAAGTTGTTTTAGTTTTTTCCTTTGAATGTTCCGGTACTTCCTCATCAGTTTTTCCATGTGGGTGGTCATCATCGTTCATATGTAACGCCACATTTCAACTGTTTTTCCATTTCAGCAGACAACATTGAGAATTATGTTAATTAATTATTAATTTTCCGTTGAAAAAAATAGTAATGTTGAGTCTTTTAATGCAACAGTTATACACCTAACTTGAAGTTTAATTTAAAAATATTGGACAAAAATGCGCAATCGAATACCTGACTACTTCGTCGCTAGGGGGCTTCCCATCGCTAGGGGGCTTCGCGCTTATTAAAGCAGACGCTGATATAACACAACCAAATGCATAAGTAGTTATTGATTTTGAAATATTTTCCGCTTAACTACTTTCTAAACCTGCTAGCGTTTTAACTTCCAAAATTCTAATTACATTGAAAAATAAAACTTGTTCAAGCAACTGCGCTAAATATTAAGAATATTTCATCAAAAAAAATGCGTAAACTGTATACACTTGAATCAGAATGAAAGTGATGAAAAATAGTTAGTACATTAATCAAGACAGTTCAGTATAAGAATTTGCCCAGAGTACTTTGATGTCACAAAGTAATTATATAGAAGAAAGTTAAAACCTGTAGTCATTTGATTATACAGGACTATTGGTTAAGTGGGTCGGCCGAAATCTCAATAATGTTAAACGAGGCCCACCTGATTTAGCATATTTATGTAAATCCTAAACCTGCATATACGTTAATCCTATATACACACATTAGTTAACCCTAAATCCACAAATAAATTAATCCTATGTACACAGATAAGTTAATCTCAAATTCACATACAAGTTGATTCTAAGTCGGCATCTGAGTTTTGTTTGTTTGTTTGTTTATAATGAAGCACAAAGCTACACAATGCTCACCACGGGTATTGAAACTCGGCTTTTAACGATGTGAGTCCGCAGACATGCCGCTGTGCCACTGGGAAGGAGCATCTAAGTAAACCCTAAATACACATATAAATTCAGCTTATATATACAAATAAGTTAATCTTAAATTCACGTATAAGTTAATCTTATATATTGAAATAAGTTAACCCTAAATTTACATATAAATTAATCCTATACATACAAATAAGGTAATAAGCCACTAATATATTGACAGTTTATAAGGCCCAATTTATATGTACATATTAAGCCTTATAAATTGTCAATATTACAATTTTTAAAATTTTCGATTATCATTACAATGACTGCGTATATATTGCGAGATTTACTTGAAGAGTCCGTCCATTTTGTTTCTTAGGGCGTTAGATCTTGTATGACGTTCTATTTCATAGCAATATTTCTAACGTTCTATTTCAGCGCTCCCTAGCGTCATCTGACGTCTGATACTTTTGTATGGAAGTACTGTAGTATATGATATTTTGATCATTTCTTTGTAGTTCCAAACGCTTCATCCTTATCTTCTGTATTACTTTTCTAGTTTAATCTTCCAATAAACAGTGGCCATTTTTCAACACTTAGAACATTTCCATCTTATCCCATTTAAAATTCTCAATTGTAATTGAATGAAGGTTCTTCTATTCTGACCCCCGGAAAAAACCCAACAACAACAAAAACAAAAACACACACACACACACACACAAAAATGATGAAGCGAGAATAAACATAAAAATAATGACATAGTAGCTACAGTAGAAGATACTGTCTGTTTGAAACTCGCTAAATGATGGGTTCAAATGGCAGAGATTTAAGATAGATAAAACTTTATAGGATCTCCTTTAAATACGCATCAAGTCTTCACTCACAGAAACTAACAATTAGCTTTAACCTGGTGTTTAATTTGGTTTGTTTCTCGTTTCTCGTTACCATTATTAATACCTTATAATTTTGAAAATTTTTCACAATTTTCAAAACTTTCAATTGGCTCTTTGCTCGACGGTTTGGCACGTGTTTGTATAGGCTACTCGACGCAGTATCCTCGTGTTTGTTCGTACCTGTTTCAGGTCCGATAAGCGTCATCGCCCATTTTTCAAGTGTGAGTTATTTGGGAAGTTCAATAACAGACCATAAAAAAATTAGTATAGATATCACACATATATATATGTATGTGTGTGTACACAAAAAGTGCTTCGTAGCTAAAAATTAAGTTAAAAAATACGTGGATTTCAATTCGACTTATGGGCGCATGAATCATTTTTGTGAAGAGTTTTTCTCGGAGGTTAAAACGCTTGGACCACAAAAGGTGGCGCCGTGTAGGAGACTGTTTAACAAATGGCGGCTTAACCAGCTTTGCCGTCGCCAATCGATCGACGCCATCATATTTTATAGGTCTTACGTTTCCACACTAACTCACTATTTTCTGTAATTCTTAACACTACATAGGTTTTGATAAATGGCTTATTATGAGATTAAAAGAATATATCGAAACCGGCTTTAAGTATATGTCTGCATACACTGTAAAGAGTTAACCGTAATAAAACATTACATGACACATTTAACGTCTCGTAAAATATTAAAATTATTATTTTTAACTTTATTAAGTTGAAAAACCGTTAACTCACTTTCTCAGTTTTATTTAATTTTTTTTTTTTTTGCTGTAGAGACTCACGTTTAACAACAACTACAACAAAAACTGTATGCACGTGATAGAATTTTTATTGTGGTAAACTAGTATTTATTGCAGGATAGTTATGTAAAATCGTATTTAACATATGTAGCCACATGTACACGAACACTCCGTTGTTTTGCTAGTTGCTATGGTTACCATAGATTTCCTCGTGGTAGGAATAGTGTAAAAGGTCAAAGCATGAAAGCTAAACACGCCGTGAGCGGGGGTGATGGGGGTTGGGGAACGTAATAATTGTTTCGTGATGGGAGAAAGCTGATGGATTTTCTTCCCGTTTGCAACAATTTTAACATGTTTTGTCATAGGTTTCACAATTCTGTAAACCGCGTTTGTACTTGTAAGGGACATAAAGGTTTCTAAACAGATAACGAGGTATGCATAATAAGAGGTCGCTGAATAAATTCGTACTGAATTTTTCATTTTGTTGGTTGTTTTTTTTCCAATACCACCCATCGCCAGCTCTTGGGCTACTCTTTACCAACGAATAATTGGAATGACCGTTAATCTGTACTACCCACACGACTGAGAGAGCGAGGATGCTTGGTGACAGGATCTGATCCCGCCACCCGTTTGTTTGTCTGTTTGTTTGTTTTTGTATTTCGCGCAAAGCTACTCGAGGGCTATCTGCGCTAGCCATCCATAATTTAGCAGTGTAAGGCTAGAGGGAAGGCAGCTAGTCATCACCACCCAACGAATAGTGGGATTGACCATCACATTATAACGCCCCACAGCAGAAAAGGCGAGCATGTTTGGTGCGACGGGGATGCGAACCCGCGACCCTCAGATTACGAATCGCACGCCTTAACCACCTGGCCATGCCGGGCCTGATTGCGAGCCGAGTGCTCTAATCATTAGGTCATGCCGGATCTTTATTGTTTTGAACGTAAATCATATGTCATGTTGCTTTGCAAACATAGCTCGCATTTTTATTTGAATAATACACCAAGAACAGGAAGAGCAAATCCAGTAACACTTTCAGCAAATTATTTGATAAAGCATTTCCAGTTGAAGAATACACCTAAAATAAATAGCGGAAATACAGTAATGCTTTCAGTAAATAATCTGACAAAACACTTTCAGTTGAAGAATACATGTAATACGAGAATACATCTAAAATAAATAGAGGAAATATAAATATTACTTGAGTCAATTTTGGAGCTTCTTAAAAATAGCACCAATAATCCATGCAAACTAAACAGGTATTACAAATTCAAGTCTGCATACTAACAAAAACTTTCAATTTGAGTTAAAAGCATATATGTTAGCCCTATTAATTCGACCAATTCTAACTGAATGGCTTTTTTGAACCCTCATAATTCGATCAGTTTTTACGGAAAATTGTGTGAGTTCTTATTCAACCAACCCTAACAAAAAAAAAATGTTTTATTTAGCCTTCATAATTTGATCAGTTATCGGTATAAACTGTGTCAATCCTTACAGTTTCACCAGTTCTCTTTAAAATAAATATAGACAGGCAGCGTCCTCTATTCCAATGCTTTTCAACCTTTTTCGGTAATATGCACCTAGTTGATTTTCAACTTTACCATATACCCCCTGCATCACACCCTTTCACACACATTAGTTCCCCTCACCCTTTGTTTGAACTGCGCTGACGTATACTATTATGCCGCCCCGCCGCCTTGTACCCCCTGGAAGTAATTTTGTGCCCCCGCTTGAGAACCAGTGCTCTGTTCTATTGTGCATGCTTATTGCAGCTGAGTATCAACTTATTAGTTCAAGGTCAAATATTACCCACACCGAAATAAACTCCACCTTAACTGACACAGACGGATGAGAACATTAAACTTGTTAAGTTTTACAGAATAAAGGATTAGGGACAATATCTTACACGTGCCGATCGGTAGCAGGACCTGTTAATCAAGGCTGGATTATATGTATTTATCTATAATTGCATGATTATATCCGAGGTTGTAAGGATTATCTTTATTTGTCTATAATTACTTATTATATCCGAGATTGTTTAGGGTTATCTTTAGTTTATCTATAATTAAACAACTATATGTAAGATTGTATAGGGTTATCTTTATTTATCTATAATTACATAATTATACCCGAGGTTGTATAGGGTTATCTTTATTTATCTATAATTACATAATTATATCCGAGGCTGTATAGGGTTATCTTTATTTTGTCTATAATTACATAATTATATCCAAGGTTGTATAGGGTTATCTTTATTTTGTCTATAATTACATAGTTATATCCGAGGCTGTATAGGGTTATCTTTATTTATCTACAATTACATAATTATATCCGAGGCTGTATAGGGTTATCTTTATTTTGTCTATAATTACATAATTATATCCAAGGTTGTATAGGGTTATCTTTATTTTGTCTATAATTACATAATTATATCCAAGGTTGTATAGGGTTATCTTTATTTTGTCTATAATTACATAATTATATCCGAGGCTGTATAGGGTTATCTTTATTTTGTCTATAATTACATAATTATATCCGAGGCTGTATAGGGTTATCTTTATTTTGTCTATAATTACATAATTATATCCAAGATTGTATAAGGTTATCTTTATTTTGTCTATAATTACATAATTATATCCAAGATTGTATAGGGTTATCTTTAATTATCTATAATTACATAATTATATCCGAGGCTGTATAGGGTTATCTTTATTTTGTCTATAACTACATAGTTATATCCGAGGCTGTATAGGGTTATCTTTATTTTGTCTATAATTACATAGTTATATCCGAGGCTGTATAGGGTTATCTTTATTTTGTCTATAATTACATAGTTATATCCGAGGCTGTATAGGGTTATCTTTATTTTGTCTATAATTACATAATAATAATTTGATACCCACATTGACACAGCGGTATGACTGTGGACTTAAAACGCTAGAAACCAGATTCCAATATCCGTGGTAAGCAGAGCACAAATAGCCCATTAGGTAGACTTGTACTTAACTTTCATATGAACCATATGGATATCGACGTTAGTCGTATGAACTGATAGATTATTTCCTTCTGTCCTGATGCTGGAATAACCGAAGAAGATTAAATTATTAATAAAGAACCACTTTGAGTAAATAATGTGTAATAAAATATCATTCAAACGAGATATGCTACATCCAACGAGGCCTTTCGACGAATATCCAGAGGTCTTTGAGGCCAGCTGGGATATGACAGACAGTATTGGCTTGTTGAGACGCTATTTATATTAACAAATCGCTTGATAAGAACTGTTACAATATGAAGGATAAATTTTCACGAACTTTAGTTATGTTACAATACACAAGGGCCAGGGTAAGTATTATTTAACCCTAACATAATAACCCTGGAAACTTGCCGATAGTTGAAGTTAATAGGAGAAAAAGGAAGTAGATAACAACGTTCAACAGTCCACGTGAGTGGCCAACGTAGCCATACAACTGCTATAGTTAGTTGGAAAAGTTGTCAAGGGAACAACGAATCCACTGTAACGAAAGTCGTGATAGAGTTAACTGCATAGCAGTCCAGTGATGTTGGTTTCTCACACATCAAAACTAAAACTAAACAGTACATTTAAGCCTTGTTTGAAAGTGACACCATACCTTTGGAGACAAGTTGAGATGGTTTATAAAATTCACAGAATTCAGTGCTCCTTTTTTAGGCTTATATTGCCTTGCTTCATAAAGGGACTATGCCTTTAGTGACAAATAGATGTGGTATATAAAATACACAGGATTCGACGTTTCCTTACGTAAGGTTAATTTGAGATTCGTTCTGTTTATTAATGCGTAAGAGTGTGTGTTTGTGTGTTTTCTCATAGCAAAGCCATATCGGGCTATCTGCTGAGCCCACCGAGGAGAATCGAACGCCCGATTTTAGCGTTGTAAATCCGTAGACTTACCGCTGTAATAGCGAGGGGCATACGTAAGAGAAAACTCGTGTTGAACTTTCAGTGTTCTCTTATTTTTCTGACGTAGTTTGGCTTTCAGAGGAAACAATCGATACTAGTCTAAGAGCCTAGTTTCTTTTCATTTTTATCGGCATTGATTTCAAAGACGATAATGTATTTTTAGAAAACTGCCCCATACCATTACGTGATATATCACACAACAACTGGAAGAAATCGAACTTTATCTAGAAACTACACTGAGGTACGTGATTTAAACACTGTATCTGAGAAAGGTAAAGAAAACTGAAAACAAACAATGAGTCTTTATTTCCCAGAAACTGATTTATTTCTGTTTGTACGAATTGAGTAATAGCTGATATACCAGATAATCTTCCAGTTCTCAAGAAAGAAAACAAAAGGGTAACAAAAACGTATTAAAGTTCTACCTATTAAGAGGGGAACATTTCACCCATTATTTGTTTTAATTGGGCCCTGGCATGGCCAGGTGGGTTAAGGCATTCAACTCGTAATCCGAGGGTCGCGGGTTCGAATCCCGGCCGCACCAAACATGCTCGCCCTTTCAGCCGTGGGGGGCGTTATAATGTTACGGTCAATCCCACTATTCGTTGGTAAAAGAATAGCCCACGAGTTGGCGGTGGGTGGTGATGACTAACCGCTTTCCCTCTTGTCTTACACTGCTAAATTAGATACGGCTAGCGCAGATAGCCCTCGAGTAGCTTTGTGCGAAATTCCAAAACAAACAAACAAACAATTGTTCTAATTATTTTACCGAAACTTCAACGAACTAACATTTACTAATCCTGTGACGTATATTATCCGCATAGAGTGACTATAACGAAGAAAGGAAGGGGGGGGGGGAATAAAAGATGGCGTAGTTTATGTTTAATCACAAATTAGTCCAACATTTTCAAGGTTACAACTAATATTTCTTACTAACTGATGTTAATATTAGAGATGCGTTGTCGTTGCGTGTTTTAGCGCAAAGCCAAACAAGAGACTAGCTGCGCTTTGTCAGCTACAGATAATCGAACTCCAGGTTTTAGCATTGCAAGCCCAGAAATTCACAGCTTACTCACCAGGGGATTTTTGTACCGGAAAACACCTAATGTTTAGAATTCGAAAGCACGAGAAGTTGCACTTTTTCTCGAGCTATTAACTTTTTTTTTTTGTCTCTTTTCTAATATCATCAGAAAGGATGAGCTACTATTTGTAAACTGCTAACATCTGTTGTATTAAGAGACCAGCACAGCACTTTTATAGAGGACATGCCTGTTAGGACTGATTTACAGGAAGTTCTACGATAGAGTAGGAATAAGATACTTAACGCACTGTTAGTTCATATAAGCTACTCTGACAAGAGCTCTTTGAAAGGAAGAACGTATAGACATTGCTTTATTGGTAACATTTGCCAGAGAAACGACTACGTCAATTTTTTACTTGATACAGAGTACAACCCGAGACTCGGAAGGGCTTCGTTTTCAAGAATAATGGAACAGTAGCGCCACCTAGAAAATAATAAACCATATTTTAAAGGATAAAGGTTCTTATGTTTACATAAATAAACTGGTGCAAGTTTTTTTTTTAAATCGGTTATATTTATGCTTAGTAAAAAAATATTATGACAGGAAATGAAGAGCACAATAACACAGTTACGAAATTATATTTTTTAAATGTTTTCAACTTTACGCCCGGCACGGACAAGTGGTTAAGGCGCTCGACTCCTAATCTGAGGGCCCAGGGTTCACTTCCCTCTCCTACTAAACATATTACCCTTCCATACATGAAGGCATTATAACATGACGAGCAATCTCACTATTCGTTGGTAAAAGAGTAACCTAAGTGTTTGTTCTGGGTGGTGATGACCAGCTGCCTTCCCGCTAGTCTTGCACTTCTAAATTGAAGACGACTAGCCCAGATAGTCTTCGTATAATTTTGCCCGAAATTCAAACAGTCGAATTATGTCACCGAATATCTTCATCTTTCCAGCCGTGGGAGGTTTCGTAATGTTATAGATAATCTCACTATTCGTTCATAAACGGCATCCCAAGAATTGGCAGTGGGTAATGTTGAACATCAGCCTTTCCTCTAGTCTGATAGGTTATAGTTGACGTAAGCCTTGAAAACAGAAATTCCTGTCGATGCACTTAAAAACAAAAGTAACAATTTTCATACAATATTACAATTGTCATATTGTAGCAGTTACCTTAATTATAATGTCCTAAAATTACAGTTGCCATATATTGTCACAGTTAAAATCGTCATGATATCTTAAAGTTACGATTCTCATATTGTCATAGTTAAAAATTCTCATAACGTCACAAACAGTTGCTGTTCTGTCATAGTTATCATAATATCGTAAAGATGGGCCTGTCACTTATTTATAAGCAAATTGAAAGAGTACTTTCACCATGGAATGTGTAGTTACGAAAAATCTCTCTTTAAAAAGTAAAATTCAGTTAACTTTAGCTTTAGGTCACAAGTATTACAACTCCAACCAATAATATAATGGTAATAACCATATGACATTCACGTAGGTTTTATGTGTTTTGGTTTTAATGATTTACACAGGCATATCTTCATTCCAGATAAGCCTGTCCCTTCTGAAGAGGCCCGACACGGCCCAGTGGTTAGGGTGCTTAATTAGCAATCCGAGTTTAGAGCGCTCGAATTCCCGTCCACAACAAACATATTCATTCTTCAGCCGTAGGGATGTTATAATGGTTTGGTCAATCCCACAATTCATTGGCAAAAGAGTAGCCCAAGAGTTGATGGTGGGTGATGATGACTAGCTGCCTTCCCTCTAGTCTTACACTGCTGAATTAGGGACGGCTAGCACAGATAGCTTTCGTGTAGCTTTGCGCGAAATTCAAACGAAACAAACAAACAAACTTTAACCATCACTCCAGGTACATTCGTTGTACGACCTGCAAACCTCGACATCACACCTGCTGTTATGCAGTGGTACAGTTAATGCTCCTAGAAAAATAAAACCAGGGGCGTCTACCTGACTACGTCATCTACCAGTTTACCAGACAAGGTAGTGTTTTCATGCAAGTTGAAGTTCCTTATTCGTTTATCTCGAGTTAAAAAAAACAAAAAAAACGATGATTGGAAGAACAGGGCGTTACTTATTTTACGTGGCTAGAACGGTCACCGGATATGAATCTTATCGAACGTGCGTAGTCCACCTTGGAGCGTTTCAAAAGACCAGTTTCTAAGGGCAAGCTCATCCAAATTATTCTCCAGAAATGGGGTGCAGTTTCACAAGCCCAGATTTCACACCTTGGAAATATGACGTGTAACCCTGTTGCTGCCTTAAGTAATATTTTAAGAGCAGAATCATCAAATACTAATCACTATCCTGTACCCTTTGTTTTACGGTTTGTCCAATTGTGTTTAACGAAATAGGATGTGGTGGGTCTTTGTTCATTTATGGGTAGGCTGGGTATACATACATATATTAAAAATGTAAATTTATATATATGTAAACATTTTATACATAAAGAGAGAAATGGTTGTTGTTTTATAAGAGCAAATCTATATAATGAGCTATTTGCAACCTGTCTATCGTAAAAAAACCGAACCCAGATTTTAGTACTGTAAGCCCGTAAATTTACGGATTACCTGTAGGCAGGAGAGGAATTGAATTTTTATTTTGAGATGTGTTTTTAAGGATTTTCATTTTAAAAAAAGAAACCAAAACCATTTGGATTTATGAACAGTGTGTATGTGTGAGTGCGCACATGTTGCTATGCGTAAGTGGGTGTGTCGAACAACCCTTTCTCTTCAACACGCTAATGTTATTTACTCTGTGATGACCAGAAACACACTTGAAGTAAAAATATATTTTCAGTTGCACGCTATCTTTGTTAACCTGAGGATGACCTGAGAAGGTCGAAACGTTGTTCTGTACTTCATTTTAATTGAGGTTTTAATACCCATACTAGACGTATTGAGAATACATTGATGCAATCTACGTCCTTTACTTCATTGTTACACCTTAAGTCTTTATTTTACTCTGTTTAAGTGATTTATATTGATTCTTATGGTTCATCTCTGATTTCTTATGACGTTACTTTTACTCATTGGTCATATCTGATCACATGGTCTCACCTATGCTGAAGTTGACAAAATACTTAACTAAATACTAATTCATGTATCGTAGTCACCAGGAGAGAAGAGGGCGTCCAACCCACATTAAACAATCTGTTCTGGGGTTAAATGTTTGTGAAAACAAGAGTAATAACAACTGTTAAACATCTAGATGATAAAGTAATCTATCAGATATTTTTCCAACTTTTTATTAATTACAGTTTTGTGCTCCAGTAATAACAAGCGTGGAGTTATCGTATACGCGATTTGTTTTTTGTTTTCAAATCTCACACAGAGCTACACGAGAGATATCTGCTTTATCCGTCTTTAATTTGGCAGCGGTTGGTTATGATTAACTTCTTTCCCTTGAGCTACAATTTTACCAACTAATAATGGGATTGACCGTGACTTATAACGACCCCACATCTGAAAGGAAGAGCATGTTTGATGTGATGGGGATTCGATCCCACGATCCCCAGATTTCGAGTCGAGCGCTCTAACCATCTCGTCATGCCCGACCACGTGTGCAAGAATCGATTTCATTATTCACGAGTATTTTTATCAGCCTATCCTCAAACTGAAAATATCTGAGACAGGATTAGTGAAAATTAACCTAAAACACTTTTTTGGGCATGATTAGATGTTATCAATCGAAAGGGTTAGATCTCCTCAGTCCGAGACTGTAATTTGATATTAAGTCGGTCAAGAGGTGACGGAACTATGAGACAAAAAGATTGTACTTGAAAACAAAGTGAAACGACAACAAGCAAACTCAGAGCCATTGTATCAGCCACTATGCCGCGACTAAAAAAGAGATGGAACGGGTTTGAGCTCTAACGAGAGAGTTGCGAGTGCCTGGGTCTCACTTTGAGAAGTAACATTAAACGTAAAGCTTTCCATACAGTCCAGTCTTGGTTCTATAAACCGTGTTGAACCTCAATAAAGCTGTGCAAGTTTCTTTAAACAAAAACGCATGGAACTATGGGAAGAAATATATAATGGAGACAGATTGTAAAGAGAAAAAAGTCCTAAGTTGTTCTTTTTGCGACATGTCAATGACCGTGAGTTTATAATTTGAGCTGAGAAAAGCACTGAAGGACATAAAAAGAGAACTAACCCTGATTTAACGAATGTTTGAATAAACCCCGATTCGTTCTTGCTGTGTAGAGGTTTCGGGAGTCTTTTTAAAATATCCCTACTCACCCACACGCTAGGAGTATAATAGGTTTACTTTGTGCAAGTTTATATACGTGAAAGGGTAAAAAAAAAAAGAAAGAGAAGAAAGCCTTGTGAAAACTGCCTAAAGTGTAAATCTTCAAAGTGATTTTTTGATCTTTGTGTTACATGACTGAATACTCAATAAGTAATCAAGGTTATCTGTAATCCTACCTTAGCGACTTTTAAATCTATTAAAATATAGTTTAAGGCTGATTCAACTTATGATTTTACGCTTTTAAAATCAAGTAAAGACCACGTCATTACGAGTTCTAAAAGAAAATTTTATAAGCGATCTCCTAGTGTTTTCGACATGAATGTTTAGTTTTCTCTCTCGTTGTTTTGGTATTTATATATACCCAGGAGGGTCAGGTGCACTTGACCTCTTCCTCCTTCCTTTTCTTTGTTTATATAAACTGTTTAACATATTATATATGCAAAAAACGGCTCGTTTGGGTTGAGAAAATATTTTACGTAGAAGAGCGAACAACAATGAACACCGCCCTCTACATTCCAACACTCAGTTACACAACCCCTTCCTAACATGTGGTCAGCTTCCGGTCAGTTACCTTTTTCTTTGTGAACCTGACGATGACCGAAGAAGGTCGAAACGTTGTTCGCTCTTCTATGTAAAATATTTTCTCAACCCAAACGAGCCATTTTTACATATATATTTCTCTACAAGTGGGTTTTCTCGACATCACTGATATTTAATTTTATTTTATTATATTAAGGTATAAATATAGGTATAAAGGCGTTCCTTTATATTGGCTTATTTTGGGTTTAAGTTGTTGTATAAGTAAGGCTTCTTTAATTTTGCGTTTGTTTATGTTTGTTTTTTATTTAGTATTTGAGTGTTTTCTATGGTTATGTTGTGTTTATTTGACTTGCAGTGTTCGAAAACGTGTGAAGGTGACTTTTTACGTTCTTTGAATCTGGTTTCCATTTTTTCTACTTGTTTTTCCAATATATAAGTCGTGGCAGTTATCACATTGTATTTTATAAATAATGTTTGTGTGGTGTTTGTCAGTGTAGTTTTTACATAGTATAGACCTTAGTTTTGTGCCTGGTTTGTGAGTTAATTTCGTATTAACTGGAATGTCATATTTTGTTACTAGTTTTTGCCAAATGTTGGTTATTTGTCTGCTGATGTTGGGAATATACGGTATGCAGCAGTATATGGTTTCGTGATTTTTTGATTCGTGAGATATATTTACTTTTGTTGGTTGATTTTGCTTTCTGTCTGGGTGTGTGTGTATAATGTTTTCTACGGTTTGTGGAGGAAACTTATTGATGTTGATGAAGTATTGTTTTATTTTGTTTAATTCATCGTTAATTTTATCTGATGAGCATAGTTTTATGGCTGTGTTTATTTGGTTTCTTAGTATGTTGAGTTTTTGTTTTGTTTCATGTGCTGAGTCCCAAGGAATGTATAGTCCAGTATGGGTGATTTTTTCGGTGGATTTATGTTTTAAATTGTGTGTCGGTTCTTGTAATTTTGAGGTTAAGAAATGATATTTGATTGCTTTCTTTCTGTTCACATGTGAAGTTAATGTTAGGATGTTTAGAGTTAATGTGATTGAAAAAATTAAGTGTGTGTTCTGTAGATCTGAATCCCGCAACCGTGTCATCTACATATCTGTACCAGTATAGTGGTGGATGTAATGCTGTGTTAATTGCTTGTGTTTCAACTTGTGTCATAAAAGTATTAGCTAGAACTGGTGATACTGGGTTGCCCATGCTTAGGCCACTTGTTTGTATATAGTTGTGGTTGTTGAACATGAATTTTGTCTTTATCGTGGTGAAGTCTATGAGGGTTGCTAATTGGTTGCTGGGAATGTTTATAGTTGGGTTAGGGTCTCGGATATAGAGCTCTAAGGCTATCTTGCGCTAGTCGGTCCTAATTTAACAGTGATAAACTAGAGAGAAAGCATATAGTCATCACCACCCTCCACCAACTCTTGGACTACTCTTTTACCACCGAAGGTGAGATTTGTCGTAACATTATCGCTCCAATGACTTAAAGGACGAGCATGTTTGGCAACGGAGATCCAAATCCGCGAGATTCATATTGCGAACCTAGTGCCCCCTAACTACCAGGCAAGGCCAGGTCACCACCAGCCAGTTTTGGTTTTGAATTATCACGTTATAAACGTTTCTGACGTTTCCTGGAATTAACGTCCTGTATTTTGTGTTACATTGTTGTGTGAGATCTCTGTTTCACTATATATACATATCTGTATATAAAATAGGAGCGTGGGTTAGAAGTTAGCGAGCCGGGCTGAGGATCGAAAGGATAAAGGTTCAAGCTCGCGATATGCTGTTAAGCAAGCTCTACACTTTTACTTGTGGTGAGTTATAAGTGTGGCAGTCAGTTCCACTTTTCGGTTAAAATTGTTGCCATAGGTAACAGCTCTACTAGTTGGTTGCCCTCCCTCTAATAAAAATTTATGAATTATGACAGCCCTGCCTGAACCTTTAGGGCTCTGATCTGATCATGCATCGTATAAGATGTCGTTCGAGTTGAAAACGTTTGATTTACAGTAACGTATCGAATGAATTTCTGTATTTGTATTTATACAGTAACGCAGATAAGATTATTCGTTTTATTTTTAATGATATTAATTCAAAGCATTACAAAGGTATTCGTTAAAGATAAAACTACTTAAAACAGTAAGAGAATAGAGAATATAACAGCTTCGAACTTTGCATAGCTATAATTAGTAATATCATGGACTGATGTCGAGCTGGTGTGGGCCTAATTGAGTCAGTTTGAAGTCCACTCAGGATAAAGTGAAATGTACGAACGCTTGTATATAATTTACAGGTTGTATATATGGGAACTGGTTACTTACTATTCATCATTGGTTTTGTCTTATGACACTATTTTTTTCAGTGAATAATGTGGTTCACCCTATACATTGAAACCTTAATTAATTAATAAAATTAATTTCATAATGTTTAATAGTAATGAATACAGTAAGACAGTCGTGATTTTTTCATCACAAAAACGTAAGTGAATTGTTATATTTCCAAACACGTTTGTGACTCATTACATGTAAATAAGTAGTTCTATAATATTAAACTGTACTATTACAAGTTGATTGGGTGACACACGAATTAACCAGGAAAATCCCTTGGAAATATTGAAGTTAGATATTTTTAAAAGTATTGTTTCACACGTGTTGTTTTTCTTCCGTCTTAGTTTTTACAACTGATTGTTTCACACGTGTTGTTTTTTTTTCGTCTTAGTTTTTACAACTGATTGTTTCACACGTGTTGTTTTTTTTCCGTCTTAGTTTTTACAACTGATTGTTTCACACGTGTTTTTTTTTTCGTCTTAGTTTTTACAACTGATTGTTTCACACGTGTTGTTTTTTTTTCCGTCTTAGTTTTTACAACTGATTGTTTCACACGTGTTTTTTTTTCCGTCTTAGTTTTTACAACTGATTGTTTCACACGTGTTGTTTTTCTTCCGTCTTAGTTTTTACAACTGATTGTTTCACACGTGTTGTTTTTTTCCGTCTTAGTTTTACAACTGATTGTTTCACACGTGTTGTTTTTTTTCCGTCTTAGTTTTACAACTGATTGTTTCACACGTGTTTTTTTTTTCGTCTTAGTTTTTACAACTGATTGTTTCACACGTGTTGTTTTTTTTCCGTCTTAGTTTTTACAACTGATTGTTTCACACGTGTTTTTTTTTTTCCGTCTTAGTTTTACAACTGATTGTTTCACACGTGTTGTTTTTTCTTCCGTCTTAGTTTTACAACTGATTGTTTCACACGTGTTTTTTTTTCCGTCTTAGTTTTTACAACTGATTGTTTCACACGTGTTGTTTTTTTTCCGTCTTAGTTTTTACAACTGATTGTTTCACACGTGTTGTTTTTCTTCCGTCTTAGTTTTTACAACTGATTGTTTCACACGTGTTGTTTTTCTTCCGTCTTAGTTTTTACAACTGATTGTTTCACACGTGTTTTTTTTTCCGTCTTAGTTTTTACAACTGATTGTTTCACACGTGTTGTTTTTCTTCCGTCTTAGTTTTTACAACTGATTGTTTCACACGTGTTTTTTTTTTTCCGTCTTAGTTTTTACAACTGATTGTTTCACACGTGTTTTTTTTTTTCCGTCTTAGTTTTACAACTGATTGTTTCACACGTGTTGTTTTTTTTCCGTCTTAGTTTTTACAACTGATTGTTTCACACGTGTTGTTTTTTTTTCCGTCTTAGTTTTTACAACTGGCCAGTAACGACGAGCTTGCTCAACTTCTTTTGAAGAAACGTAGGGTGACACTCTTCGCTCCCGTAGACGAGGCTTTTGCGCATGTTCGTGATTTCACGCTGCAGGATGAAAATCGAATACCAACGTATCACGTGGGTAAGCAAACACTTATTTTCAAAATACCATGTAGGTAAATAAATACTTATTTTTGATATGTCACGTAGATAATGAAACATTGATTTTCAATATACCATGGGGATAATTGAACATTTATTTATAGCATATCACGTAGATAATTAAACATTTGTTTTCAATATATCACGTAGGTAATTAAACATTTATTTATAATATATCACGTAGATAATTAAACATTTATTTTCAATATATCACGTATAGTAGTAAACATTTATTTTTCGTTATGTCACGTAGATAAGTAAATATATATTTTCGTTATATCACGTAGATAAGTATATACATATTTTTTACAACAGTCTGTGAAGTCGATTCTTCACAGTTTGGGCAGATTATTTTATTTGTAATTGATTAGACCTATTATGCCCCACGGTATTAATTAGACCTGGTATGCACTATGTTACTGATTAGAGACTTTTTAAGTTCTATACTACTGAGTAGACATATTATATTTCATATCATTTATTAGGCCTATTATGTTCTAATTTATTGATTAGATCCATTATGTTTTACGTTATTAATTAGATCTGTTATGTTTTACACTATTGCTTAAATCCGTCATGTGTTTGATTATATCCATTATGTTCTATGTTATTGGCTCCCCAGTGGCATAGCGGTATGTCTGCGGACTTATACTGCTAGAAACCAGTTTTCGATACCTGTGTTGGGCAAAGCACAGACAGCCCTTTGTGTAGCATTATGCTGAATGACAAACATCATAAGTATTTTTGTTATTGATTAGGTCTATTATTTACTATTATATACTATGTTATTAATTAAACCCATTAAGTTCTGTTATTGATTAGACCTATTAAGTTCAAAGTTAATAATTAGACTTATTATGTTCTAAGTTATTCATTAGACTTATTATGTTCTATGATAGCGTCACATACATCACAAAGATTTCTTGGACGTAAAAGCAGAATGATATAGTTGTCCATCATTTGCTATGCAAGTTTACTAGATACTGGCAAAGTCTTCTAGACAAACATCAAGTACCATGAGGGTCTCCTAGTCTTGAAAGTCATGAAAAATATTTGCCATGGACAAGAGGACATACACCCAGACACAAGACACTTTCTTTGTTTAAATGTTACTGTATTAAAAGTCTTGTAAGATAATACTAAAGAACATTATTATTAATAAAAAAATAATTGGTTACTAATAAAACAACTTGAGGAATTTACATCTTGACCTACTAGTTAATAAAAATTGCTTGTTTGTTTGTTTTAGAGCAAAGCCACATTAGACTATCTGCTGCGTTCACTGCGGAGAATTGAACCTTAAATTTTAAAGTTGTAAACCCATAAACTTATCGCTGACCCACCAAGGAACCGCAATAAGAGAAACTGGTTACAACCAAGGAAACACTTGAAGTCATATAAATCCTAAGATATAAACTTTTTTATTTACACCAATACTGCTCCATACACTGGTGCTAATTAAACATTTTCTTATCTGTTTAAATATTGGACACCATTACAATATTCCGACCCTATTTTACATAAAATTTATTAATACATTGACAAGGAAAACCCATGAAATGACTTATGATCAGGCTATGGAGTAACGTTAATCTTAGTGATTAAAACCCATGACATGACTTATGATCAGGCTATGGAGTAACGTCAATCTAAGTGATTAAAACCCATGGTATGACTTATGATCAGGCTATGGAGTAACGTTAATCTAAGTGATTAAAACCCATGACATGACTTATGATCAGGCTATGGAGTAACGTTAATCTAAGTGATTAAAACACATGAAATGACTTATGATCAGGCTATGGAGTAACGTTAATCTAAGTAATTAAAACCCATGAAATGACTTATGATCAGGCTATGGAGTAACGTTAATCTAAGTGATTAAAACACATGAAATGACTTATGATCAGGCTATAGAGTAACGTTAATCTAAGTGATTAAAACCCATGAAATGACTTATGATCAGGCTATGGAGTAACGTTAATCTAAGTGATTAAAACCCATGAAATGACTTATGATCAGGCTATGGAGTAACGTTAATCTAAGTGATTAAAACCCATGAAATGACTTATGATCAGGCTATAGAGTAACGTTAATCTAAGTGATTAAAGTAACTGCTTTATGGAAATGATTTTAATAATGTTCATTTATGTATCTTGGTAACAAGCTTGCTATTATTCTCTTGGTTTAATGGTATTATTTGCAGGGTATTTTATCGATTTCAACGATTTTCTAGCTTGATAGGAAGTTAAACGGATCCTTAGATAAACTCCACAGCGACACCGCACGGAATTTCTTGTCAGCGACGAACAATGTTTCGGAAGTTAATTATTCTTAACCAATTAGCATCCAGAGACAAGAGTACCGAATTTTTAAACTTACTTAGTTGTGTTAGATACACATTTAACGGTAATCACGTACAAGAAATGAAAAACCCAACAAAAACAAACCAGATTAATAAACCTTAGTAAACTTTTATCAAACGTGTAACTTTCAGAAAGGGTTAGGTAATGCGTTACGCGTACGATTATAGTTTTAGTTATTGGCCTGGTAGCCATTTTAGTTTTAAAATAAAAGGGTTATTTTTGATGGGCACAAAAGATGATTTTACACCACTTCTTTGTTGGAGATTCAGAATAACAGTATCTTTAAAAATATGTATATAAAAACAGCTAATGAAATTATGTGACGGCAACTGAAAACCGAAATTTCTCAAAAGTGTTCACTCGTCCCTCACGTGTTCCATCAAACTCAGTTTCTTGTTCTGACGTCACCAAATTTTGTATTTGGATTACTGCTTTGCTGAGACTTGGCGTAGCGGGACTGTGACATCAGTGACTTCGTTGTAAAACGCATTCTTACGCCGTAAGTAAACTAGTCCAGACAAGAGGTCCCCTGCTAGTACAGCGAGTAAGTCTACGGATTTACAACGCTAAAATAAGGGGTTCGATTCCCCTCGGTGGACTCAGCAGATAGCCCGATGTGGTTTTGCTATATGAAAATACACCAAACAAGAGTGGCCCACGTGGTTGTAGGTGAATACTGTTAATTTGCTGCGTTTTCTTCAAAGTATTAATTCCAAAGCAATGACGATTATCTGCAGAACAAAAGTCCAGAACAAAAATGTTTCGGAAAACTGTACCAAGTGCATAAACTTAATTTTAATGAACTTCTAAAACTTTCATAAATAATCGGCGAAACCAGCTGTTGTGTCCTCCACAACAATTGTTTTCATTTGAACCCCAGAATACTTGATTTTACAAATATTGGTTAAATAACAGGAGCAAGAAGCTTATGGTAATTTTACTTTTAAAGTTTTATCAGGGAATAACAGCTACAACAAAAGTGTACAAGGTTTATAATGACATTAAGTTATACAATACTTATAATTACATCAGAATTGTTTTTGGTGTTCTTACAGTAAATACGGTGGTAACAACAGACATGTTTCCCACCTTCATGTACCCCATTTCACGGGAGAACCCCCCTCTGTATTTCAACGTCAAGGAAGATACCGAGGTTGATGAGAAGGTAAGAGAACTTGTGATACAAATTTTATAGATAGATTCCATTACGAAATTCCGTCCCCAGACATACTTACTTACCCCTTTAGCTGTAGGGGCGTTATAACGTACGGTTAATCGCATTGCTCGTTGGTAAAGCGTTGGCTGTGGGTGTTATCGGCAGACGAAAATCCTAAAAAAATAAAAAACACACACATACTAAAACATTACCAAAGAGAGGCGTCTTGTGGTTAACGGTAGTTTTTCTGTGGTAATATGAATATTATTGGTCATTGAATCATGACATTTTATAACTTACTGTGTGGTACACGGATTAGGGGTGGAGACGGATATTTGAAGTTAACAAAACTAAAAAGTTTCATTAATTTATATAAACTTTTGTTTCTTTAACTATTACGTGTTGATGTGAACAAATGTAGTCCTAGAGTGATACGAACACTTGTATGAACATATTTCCGGTCTATATACGCAAAAACGGCTCGTTTGGGTTGAGAAAATATTTTACATAGAAGAGCGAACAACGTTTCGACCTTCTTCGGTCATTGTCAGGTTCACAAAGAAAGAGGTAACTGACCGGAATATATTCAAACATCTAACACCGCCCTCTACATTCCGACACTCAGTTACACAACCCCTTCCAAACATGTGGTCAGCTTCCGGTCAGTTACCTCTTTCTTTGTGAACCTGACGATGACCGAAGAACTTCGAAACGTTGTTCGCTCAAAATATTTTCTCAACCCAAACGAGCCGTTTTTGCATGTATATTTCTCCACAAGTGGGCTTTCTCGACATCACTGATATTTCCGGTCTGCAAGTTTAGTCTTTGCGAATTGAAAATGTAACTAAGTTATCGTTTTATGTCATCTCGATGTAAACCTGCTCCCTATGTTTAACCTAAGTGCTCATAAATTGAAAATGTAACTAGGTTGTGGCAAGCCGTGTTGTTGTCTCTTTTTGGAAATCAAGTGTCTGTCAGAACGTCTTTAAAACAGCCGCACCTGAAATACTTTAAATGAATATCCAAAACTCATAAGTTGATCCATATTTTGGACTATATCTGTTACACAGGAATTCTTCGTGAACAATGCCAAGGTTTTGGAAGAGAGGGACTTTACTATATCAGAAGGTCATCAAAAGCTTTACGTAATCGATGAAGTTTTGGAACCCTATTGGTCAACTGAATACCTTCCACCCGACGCCTGGGAATTTCTCAACAACCCTAGCCTATATAACATCAAAGAAGACCTGAGGTTTGTGGAGAGCTCACTTTGGGGCTTTTGATGCCCAAGAACAAATAACACTAATTAGTTTAAATATTATTAACGCACTATGTGATTATGTTTCTGAATCATATGAGCTGTTTGTTTTACATTTGATTAATAGAAATAATGACTTGGTGAGCTGGGCACAGGCGTAATACTTATGATATTTATTGCATTGTTAACACAGTAGATATAGATGAAAGTAGGCTTAACATGGGATTATTAAATCCACCTTGTTTACAGCTTAATTTATGCACTAAGGGGAAAAATAATGCACTATAATGAGTGGAATTTTATTTTTCATTTTGCTAGACAACACAAAATATTATACCATAAACAGAACAATTTTCTGAACACAATGTGTAAACAACCATTGGAAATTTTCACTTTCTGTTAAACAATAAATGTAATTGTGTACATAGAATTTACCAAATTCAGTATATCTCGTGTGATGTATGGATAAAAATCGAACAAAGTTATATGTATAGACCGCTATGTCATCAATCATAGAATTATTAAACTTGTATATGAAGGATAACAAGTAACAAAAATTAACATTTGTCACACCTAATCAAAATTAGGCGTCCATTTGATGAGTAAATTGTATACCTAATGTTAGGCCTAGATTCATAAATAATAATGGTTCTTTTTGGTTGTTTTTTTTTATCTTAGCGCAATGGCTTCACGGGTAAAACAAGAAGAAGAAAACACTATTTTCAGTAGCGTTGGAAATCATACCTATTTTATACCATTGACTCAAGATAATAGCACGGAAGGAAACAGATTTAGAGACGTTGATAAGGATGTGAGTGTTATAGCTTATGCAGTTACACAGATTAATTTTTGTGAGTAACACAACTCTGATTTTATTCGTAAGACATTCTGCTTGTGTAAAAGTATCTAAAGATGTGTAACAATAGTTCAGAAGTGTAACAATAACTTAGAAAGTATAACAATAACTTCAAAAAGTGTGACAATAATTCAGAAATATGCACTAGATATTTACTAACTGTCCAAATGATTACGTTTTTGTGGACCTTAGTGCATTATGGGTTTTGATTCTTATGACATTTTTCTCCGTTTCTGGCTTGATTATAAAAGAACTATTAGGGTTTCGTGCTGTATATGTACTCTAAAACCCAGATTCGTGTTTGGAAAATGCATTGCAAACAAAGAATTAGCTCATCTGAAGACACTTAGTGGACGAATTGTGAAATCATTTTTACATTAGTTTAGGCCTATGGATAAATTAGTCTGTTAGGCTTAACTTACGTCCTGTAATTTTGCTGCTTGTTATTTGAATTGTTGTTTTACAGATCAGCTATTACTTCATGCTTCTCTTTAATATTTAGGATAATTTCGCTATTTGAGATTATTCATTCACCCGAATATATCGCGTTCTCTGACAGTGTGAGTGGCTGTCGTAATTTTGGAAATGTTTTTCGTTTACAGGTATAATAAAGAACTTTCGTCTGTTACGTAACATAAATTTCTCAGAATCTATCTCTAACGCTAATTAATGTTTACTACAAACTACACGTGTGGATGAAATACTTGTT
The DNA here is from genome assembly GCF_004210375.1 of Tachypleus tridentatus. Taxonomy (NCBI): domain Eukaryota; kingdom Metazoa; phylum Arthropoda; class Merostomata; order Xiphosura; family Limulidae; genus Tachypleus; species Tachypleus tridentatus. The sequence continues at coordinate 19,611,386 of NC_134826.1, forward strand.
GTATGTTTTAATTACACCGTTCGAAGTTGAAAAATGATTTTTGAGAAAATTCTTCGTAAAGTTTTTTCATATTAAGTTTCTGACGCACGATAAGGGAAGTCCGTATTAGTCTACCAAATTCGGCCTTAAACCTATGCTATATGTATTGTAATAACTTTTCGTACATAACACATAACAATATTATGTTGAAGTGTTAGACATATTTACCAGAAATGAGGTAACTATAACTATCCAGAACAACTGAAAAGTGTTTACAGAGAAAAATTAAAATCAAGTACGAAACTGAAGTCATGTTTTTAATCTACAAACTTGGTGTTCTACTATTTATATCAGTGTGAAATGTTTTTAATATATGAACTTGATGTTTCATTATTTATATCGGTATGAATATGTTTTTCAATCTATGAGCTTTTACTAGTAACGGAGTGAACACGTTTCACACCCTGCGAGATTGGTATTCCTATATTTTAATATTTTCAGTGTGAGGATTTTTTTTTTTTTTTTAGATTTTGAGGCTTACGTAAAAAGGAGTAATAACATCAAAGTTAACATCATTTTAATTTATTAGTCTGACATCAGAAGATTTATTTTACAACATATATTTTCCACCTTCAGGTGATCAAAGGTCACGTGATACCGCAACACGTGTTGTTCACTCGGACAGCAGGAAACAAGGCCTACAAGTCCAGCAACCCAAAAGTGGAAATCAATCTAATCAGCCAGAACACAGCTTCGACAAGCACCCATACAAGTACATATTTATTTCCTATTGACTTAATACAGAATATTAATTATTATATTATATTATATTATTAATATTAACATGAAATTTACTTTCAATCCAAAGAAAATTCTATATTTTTTACTCTGGAACTTCATAATTTTGTGCTGGGTAAAATTTGATATAGAATGATCTATAAATAGCGATTCTATATGTCATATAGAATGATAAATAGAGATTTTATGTTTCGTGTAGAATGATCAGTAAATAGCGATTTTATGTTTCATACAGAATAATCAATAAATAGATATTTTATATTGAATAATTAGTAAATAATGATTTCATATTTCATACAGAATAATCAATAAATGTATATTTTATATAGAATGATCAGTAAATAAATATTCTATATTTTATATAGAATGATCAGTAGATTTTCTATACTTTACATAGAATGAACAATAAATAGCGATTCTGTTTTTGTTTTAACCACCGAATTAATTAAACTGCGTTTTTTCCGCGTCCTCATATTTTTCGTATCACAGTTTTTTTCCTGCTTATGCAAACCAAATATTTAAACTTTTCCAGTGTTTGTTCGAAGCAACACTCTTCAAGATGACCAGGATCACCGAAAAGGGGTAGTTTTATCACAGATTGTACGAGCTAATATACCAGTGAAGAATGGAGTGGTCCATTTGATCCAGCACCCTCTTATGATCATTGATATTAGCATCTGGGATTTCATTCAGACCGAATCGAAAGGGAAACTCTCGTAAGTCAAACATAGTGATCCATTCTGTTTGTGCAGAGAGTAGGATAACCTCTGGTTTTAACATGTTAATTTTTTTTATTTGTCAGCCTATGAATGAATAATCGATCTAAATAAAAATTATGAAACAAAAATTAATTCATTTAACGCTGACGGTTACCAGTAATCAGGTACTGAGTCTTAGAAGTGTGATTTGATTTGTTTCGAGTTCCACGCAAAGCTACACGAGGGCTATCTTCGCTAGTCGTTCCTAATTTAGCAGTGTAAGACTACTAGAGAGCAGGCAACTAGTCATCACTACCCACTGTCAACTCTTGGGCTACTCTTTTACCAACGAATAGTGGGCTTTTTCGTCACATTATAATATCTATATGGCTGAAAGGGCTAGCATGTTTGGTGTGACGGGGATTCAAACCCGCGACCCCCAGATTACGAGTCGCGTTCCTTAACCACCTGCCAATGCCGGAGCCTTTTACAAGTGTGAAAAGAAGAAGTTTTGATACGCTAGTTCTTTATTTTAAACTTTCATTACATTGGAATAGTTTTGTAAGTTTTGTTTTTTGTGTAGTTTGCCTTATAGCAATGACAAAAAAAGTGAAAAGTTTCTATGTAGCATTTGATCAATTTGCAAGGGATTCTTTTCACATTCTGTTTTCTATAGAAACACGTGTCTTCTATTGCGTGTAATTCTGGGCAAATACAGTTAAAATTATATATACCTCAGTGTAATTGTAGGCATATACAGTTAAAATTATATATACCTCAGTGTAATTGTAGGCATATACAGTTAAAATTATATATACCTCAGTGTAATTGTAGGCATATACAGTTAAAATTATATATACCTCAGTGTAATTGTAGGCATATACAGTTAAAATTATATATACCTCAGTGTAATTGTAGGCAAATACAGTTAAAATTATATATACCTCAGTGTAATTGTAGGCATATACAGTTAAATATATATATACTTTAGTATAATTGTAGGCAAATACAGTTAAAATTATATATACCTTAGTGTAATTGTAGGCATATACAGTTAAAATTATATATACTTTAGTATAATTGTAGGCAAATACAGTTAAAATTATATATACCTCAGTGTAATTGTAGGCATATACAGTTAAAATTATATATACTTTAGTATAATTGTAGGCAAATACAGTTAAAATTATATATACCTCAGTGTAATTGTAGGCATATACAGTTAAAATTATATATACTTTAGTATAATTGTAGGCAAATACAGTTAAAATTATATATACCTCAGTGTAATTGTAGGCAAATACAGTTAAAATTATATATACCTCAGTGTAATTGTAGGCATATACAGTTAAAATTATATATACTTTAGTATAATTGTAGGCAAATACAGTTAAAATTATATATACCTCAGTGTAATTGTAGGCATATACAGTTAAAATTATATATACTTTAGTATAATTGTAGGCAAATACAGTTAAAATTATATATACCTCAGTGTAATTGTAGGCATATACAGTTAAAATTATATATACTTTAGTATAATTGTAGGCAAATACAGTTAAAATTATATATACCTCAGTGTAATTGTAGGCATATACAGTTAAAATTATATATACCTCAGTGTAATTGTAGGCAAATACAGTTAAAATTATCTATACCTCGTTCTTTAATAAAACATTTAAATTGTATATACAAATATCTGGTTGTTTTCAATGCTGCATCTCCGATTTAACTTTTAGACGTTTTTTCTTTTGATATATCAATAACAGTTGCTTAACAAATTAAGACGAATTGTATCAAGTGTTTATGTGTTTCAGACGAATTGTATCAAGTGCTTATGTGTTTCAGACGAATTGTATCAAATGTTTATGTGTTTCAGACGAATTGTATCAAGTGTTTATGTGTTTCAGACGAATTGTATCAAGTGTTTATGTGTTTCAGACGAATTGTATCAAGTGTTTATGTGTTTCAGAGAGTATATGAAACTGGTTCAAGATGCTTCGGCCGATTTCCAGTTCCAGTTGCAAAATTCGGAAGAAAAAACAGTGTTTTTACCAACCAATGAGGCGATTTTACGACTTTCTCCAGAGAAACTGGCCAATCTGAAAAGAAATAAAACGGAACTCACGAAGGTTTGTTATTATTGTGAGAATACAGTGAGAGAATGTTTGTGCGTTTCGTATTAAGTACCAAGCTGAACCACTGGATATCTGTGCTCTGCCAATAGTGGGTACAAAAAACTCGAATTTTAGGTTTATAAGTCCCCAGACGTACCGCTGGACCACTTGAATAGCGATTTTGTAATTTTGTAAAATACACCAGCTAGGCAACACCACCCACCACGAACTCTTGTGTTATTCTTTAACAACGAATAGTGGAATTAGTTATTACGTTATAAAGCCCGCTCGGAAGAGCCAATATGGTTGGTGATTCAAAGCGGAGATCTGCAGATTGTGAGTCGAATTTTATAACCACCGAAGATAGAATGCAACAAATTATTAAATATATATATATATATAACACATCCTAAAGCCATATAGAAGTGTTACAATCAGTTGGTACAATATTAAAGTTTTTAAGCAAAAAGTGTGAAATGGTATAATAATTATGTTTATTTATGGAACATTCGTCTTATGTTTCTAATTCGACGTAGCATTATAAAAATGACATAAATGAGATGTTTATTTGTTCGTAATTAAGTACAAACCTATACAAGGAGCTATCTGTGCTCTACCCACTGCAGGTATCAAAACCCGGTTTCTAGAGTTGTAAGTCTTCAGACTTGCCACCGTGACACTGGGGCAAATTGAAAAATAATAGCCTCTACAACTAAACGATATTTAATAAGATACACCTATCTTGGAATATTGATAATTAGACAAACAATCTGATGTTTGTTTGTATTGAAACTGTGGATTAATATTCTAGAAAGTGTAGTAAAAAAACAAAGCTGTTGAATTTACATCCTTGGTTAGGATGAGACTGAGCACTATCTCTGTTTCCATCCTGTTAAACGTAACTTACATTATTATAAACGACGTATCGAAGCTATAACAAAATAGTCACATAAATCATCATTCGAGTTTAAGTCTATGTCTTTACCTCAGTCAGTGGCGTACCTATAGTTAAGGAATTTATGAGATCAAAGTTCAAACAACCCCAAATGTACGTTTTTGGCTCCTGTATGGTCATATTTACAGCAAAGAAAATGGAAATTGGCACAAAAATGAATTATTCATGCGCCCTCCAACAACATATTGATGTACAAAAAGTGCGCCCTCCAGCAACATATTGACGTACAAAAAGTGCGCCCTCCAGTAACATATTGACGTACAAAAAGTGCGCCCTCCAGCAACATATTGACGTACAAAGTGCGCCCTCCTGCAACATATTGACGTACAAAAAGTGCGCCCTCCAGCAACATATTGACGTACAAAAAGTGCGCCCTCCAGCAACATATTGACTTACAAAAAGGTTGGATTTGCTCATTCTACTTCTTTTTTTTTTTTTAAGGGGATCAGAGGCTACAATAAAGGGTAATTATTTTAGGTCAGTTACTCGGTCATATTTTGACTAATATTCTTAGGTTTTGACATTAAGGTTTTTATTTAAAAATTATACTCATAAACAAACAAAAACAGCGGAGGTTCCCATTTTTAGTGATTATAGGGGCCAAGATCCCACAAAAAAAACGTAATTTTAGGGGTTTTAATCCATTTCTATCAGTTCACGTGGGATTTAGTACGTGGAATTTCCATCTTTTGTTTCATTTTTAAGTGGGGAAGTACAGTTTGGGATTTTAGTGAACTGTTCATGTATATGTAAATTAATTTATCTGGAATTTGATAGAGAAATTATTACTTGCGGATCGCAAACATATGAACGGTTTTCGATTTCTCTGGTATCAAAAGTTGGTCATATTGCGACTGCGTGGAACGATATTGACCCCGTTTTTTTAAAGTTATCATACAGTTATTAATCTATAACTGACCCACAACAGTTTCCTAATCTATATGATAATCTCTAATATGTAGGTTACATAAAAGGTACCAAGAAAGATACCATAAGGTTTGAATACCTCTTAGAGTGTCGGTACTGTTATAGTCAGAAACACAGGAGTCTTTCCATTGAATAATTAATTGGCACTGGTACCTAACAGGCTTAGAACATTTGCTTACAGTTCGTCAGCATTTTTCAAAACGTGTTTTTCACTTCCAATTTCACCCAGGGAGCGCAAATTATCCCTCGGGACGAGCGATTAGAGTCAATAGTACAATAATGCAAAATGAGCGTTTTAATATATATATATATATATATTTATAGAAATTATAGTAATAACTAAAATAAAGGGCGGATGAAGGGTGAGACGGGCCAGCGAATAAATTTCTTTAAAAGGGCTAACATGATCGCGACTAAACACTACGGCAAAAAACAACGACAGCACAAACTAAATTCCATAACGGGCTTTTTTTGAGCATGGGCTTGGAGGCTACAGCCCAAATTAGCCTCTGCTTTACTCCACCCCTGACTGCGACACATATAACAATTTAAAGCGCGTCCGTGTATTATATCTCGTCGCCTAACTCACTATTTAAATTGTTTAAAAAAAGAAAGAGGGCGCTCAATATATCATATTTATTAAACGGGGCACGAATGACAAAAGTTTGAGCAATGGTGCAATACGTTATGAGACGAGATAGTTTTTTTTCTGTTTTCTTTTGGAAAGAAAGTAGCATTTTAAAGTTAAGCCTCGACAGACTTTAAGTTATCGATTGAAACGTAGAACTATTTCATACTTGAATGTTATTACTTTCCAGCTTCTGTTACTCCATATGGTAAAGAAGTCTGTATCCACTGATGACGTATGGCATGGACGGATATACGAAATGATTACAGCTGACAATCAGCGCAGTATGTATTTCCGTGCTGTTGGGGACAGAAACAACAAAAGTAAGTTACAGTTTCCCAAAAATATTTCTGATTTTTCTTCATTTCGGAATGCATACTTATAATGCATTTCTATATGGCACTAGTAGTGTCCTCTAGGGAGTAGAACAAGACTTAAACTTCTTCACAAAAATATATTATCTTAGGGATCTTATTAATTAGCGATAGTTAGGTTTTTATGTTTTAGTTATTAAACTGTTGAATAATCATAGTAGAAAATACCACTTAACATTCACTATGGTGAAAAGTCACTATTTTAATATATGACAGAGGGCTAATCGCACGATATATAAATAATCCGTATATTATTTTTATTTCTGATGTTAAGCACAAAGCTATATAAAGGGATACTGACTGGTATCGAAACCAGATATTTGGCGTTTTAAACTCTGTGTTATGTCATCAAGCCACAGGTGGAGAGTTATCCTTTGCACATTTGACATGGTGCTATGGGCGACATTTATAGTATTGATATGATTACCTTCTGGTAAATCTCCACTGTGCAGTGCTGTCATGGGTAGATTTTACGGGTGACGTTAAGTTACGGCTCTTTACAAGTAAATTAATACGTATAAGGAACTGATAACATGGATTTAAAACTTGGAGAAATCTAACATCTATGTAAAAAACATGTAAATAGCATCCTCTCACACGTAGTTGTCAGGCTAGTAGGCGTGGCGTGGCCCGAGACACACGAGTAGCAGTATATCATTGACACACTTTGCATCCTCAGCTGTTGGATTATTAAAACCGTGATGGAAAGGGATTGTTAATTTATTGTACATATTCTAATCAACTGTGCTCGAGTTAATTCACAAATATTTTGTTCTCGTAAAGGGTTCCTAAATGCACCCTAAAGAGAAAAAGGCAAACTAAAAAACAACTAGCTAAATAATATATTCGTCGTGAGATGTGAAAGTGTGTACACAACTGGATGAGGGTGAGTGTACCTGCAATATGAAACCACAATCTACTTCCGACCACAAGACGATAATGACTTTCAAGTGTGGTGCAGAGAGTTAAAAAGAAATCTTGGCAAATGGTTTTGACGATTGCTAAAATAATTTTCAACCAGAATGAATTTTTTTTTTCATTTTATTTTTGAATATGTGTTTGAATGGTTCAATCAGTATATAACTTTAGATGTTGTACAGTTTTATTTTCTAATTAACTGATATAGTACCTCGTATTAATTCACCTTATGCATGTTTGTTTTTCGATGACACCTTCTCACGGGCTTGGAGCTAACAGGTCTAAACTTTGCAGCGGAAGTGGGGTACTCTTGGAGGTGTACTCACCTATATGACATGCCCCAACCTATTTCTGTTCTCCACGGCGTGATAAAGTAGATATTTTTTGGTCATTATGTGATCAGCTAATCTTATTACGTGTGTAATTTTGTAGAAATATCTGTAGCATTTAGTAATGACACCTTTTGGTCATAATGTAATCAGCTAGTCTTATTACGTGTGTAATTTTGTACAAATATCTGTAGCATTTAGTAATGACACCTTTTGGTCATTATGTAATCAGCTAGTCTTATTATGTGAGTAATTTTGTACAAATATCTGTAGCATTTAGTAATGACACCTTTTGGTCATTATGTGATCAGCTAGTCTTATTACGTGTGTAATTTTGTAGAAATATCTGTAGGATTTAGTAATGACACCTTTTGGTCATAATGTAATCAGCTAGTCTTATTATGTGTGTAATTTTACAAATATCTTTAGCCATCGTTATTAGCGTGATATATGATGTATGGTGTTTTAAAGCCAAATATATCTCTTGATAGAATAAAATATTTGATCGAGTTCTTCATCATTTTACTTTTACATGTATTTATGTAAACTAGTATTCAACGGGTAACATGCTTAAAATATTGCAAAATAAATACTTAGGCAGTGTATCATCCAGTTTATCACTGATCTCCATGTTATAACTGTTTGCTTTTCGAGGCACCAGTTTACTATTATCTACTTTGAAACGTTATAATTAATTTGTTATAAATATTTTCAATACTTACTGATCAGTTGATGGTAAATGTAGAAAATATGTACAATTACAAATTCTGAAATGGATATTGATCAAAGACCTATATTTTGTATATTGTACGTCTTAAAACTGTTCGTGAAACCATATTCATATTAAATCTCATTTTATTGAATTAATAGGTCATATGATGTGTATTTAGTATATGGAAATATTTTATCGGTAACTAAGTATCAGAATTTTAAAGTTATGAAATGTTTATAGTTCATACTTGTAAACTGAAAAATTAGCTTCTGTTATACCGATAAGAACAAAACCAAACATAACAAGAAATTACACATTTCCATTGTAATTATAGCCATAAATGTAAACCACAAAATCCACAATAATTGCATTAACAATATTATACCTATAAACATGATACATATGTAAACAGTATTACTTCCATAGTCAATTATGTATCATTAAACATCGCTATAATCAGTATTACACTTACAAACAATGTAATATCAGTGAAGAATATTATACTAATGAACAGAGCTGTACCTAAAACATGTGGAGCTAATAAAGCTAATATATCTTTCTACTCGAAGCAAAGTACCAAAGTAACAATATTTAACTCAATAACTGCTCATAAGTTACAAACTATCTTCTTATTATAACCTTTTCAAATGTATAGTCATATAAAAAATTTAAATAACGATTTCAACAACAGAGCCAACAATCGAAGACCAAATCCTAATTTCTACTTGAAATATAGTACCGTTTGGGATTAATTCAAAATTTCTAAATAGTCCTCACATCCTAAGATTTTAGTGTTGAATAATACCAAAATGATATATATATATATTTCTTTTATTCGTGCTGGATTCGAAGGAAGCTCTCGAAATATATCTGAAAAACAATAGAGGAAAAAGTTAAATATATATATATCTATTCACACATGTAAGCAACAATATCCCGTATGATATAGTTGAACTCAATAAACAACGATGTTAGTGTGATTATAAAAGTCAGTGAACCACAGTTATATTACATCAAACTTTGAATATTCAGGGTGGGTTTCTAACTTTTCTTTGGCGACAATGCTACGTTATGTGTGGAAGAAATATATCTTACATTAATAGCTATTATTAACTTCGAGAGTTTCAAAGTAAAGCAAAAGAAACACTTCATCGTGTTTTATTACTTAGATCACAATAAGTATAAACATAACACTTGTGAGTTTAATGTAGTAAACATGACATGATAAAGTACGGCTAATGCTCTATTTTTCCATTTAAAGTGTTAAAATTATAGTGTGGATTTTGATTTCTAATTAAGATTTCGTGGTAGTCATTAACATTGGACACACATATATTATTTCTTTTAAATTATACCAACTTATGTTTTATTAGATTCGTATTTTCAAGACGGGTACTTAGTTATGAAAACATAAACTTACTTTAAAAAATCATTATTTGTTATACTATTTTAAACAAAAATTGTTCATAGTGTCTGAACTTTTGCGCTCCCAGTTTGGCAAGGCCATGTAATAAGTTTTCTGTACTATATCTTTTAATAGTATAAATTTAGATAATTCGTCTAAAAGAGGATATACCAACTTAATTAATATAAAACAGTAATATCACAATGTTTTCCACCACACGTATTTTTGTGCGGTGATAATATAAAGGAAAATTATTACTTGGTATTCAGTTCAGTATAAACATACAATTCCATGTTTCATAACAGTTTCATTTTGGTTCGCTAGATGGCAGCATAGAATGTTCGTATATAAAGACATTTTGGGATATTTCATTGCACGAACACAATAGCAGATAAAACAGTTTCACTAAAAATAAGTAAATAAATAATTATCTAAGTTAATATTAAAGATATTAACCTGTGTTGAAGTCTTTGTGCTACTGAAAGAGCTATGTACGTGTTATTGATGTTTAAGTTTAATAACACCAGTTTCTTAATTAGAATCTAGAAATATAATTAAAATATTTATTTCACTCATTGGAATAATTTGCTGTACATATGAAAACAATAAGATAAATTCAGTTAAAATTTGTATATTACGGATTTTTTTATATGTTAACAGGTGGTGCTGTTAATTTTTCCATGAAAACATTTTTTTATGAGCCTCTTTTCTGCCAGCTGATAACATGTGACACAAATATCGAATAAAATTTCTGTGAAACTTCAATTCAGTCTGATGTCAATGTGTCATTTTGGTTATTAATTAAAGTGCAGCATTAGATCAAGTTTTGTTAAATAATGTATCGAAATTTAGGCAGTGTTTTGCATTATAATAAGTAAAATTATAATGTAGTTATAAAAGACATATTCCGGGCCCGGCATGGTCAAGTGTGTTAAGGCGTTCGACTCATAATCCGAGGGTCGTCGGTTCGAATCCCGGTCGCACCAAACATGCTCGTCCTCCCAGCCGTGGGGGCGTTATAATGTGACGGTCAATCCCACTATTCTTTGGTAAAAGAGTAGCCCAAGAGTTGGCGGTGGGTGGTGATGACTAGCTGCTTTCCCTGTAGTCTTACACAGTTAAATTAGGGACGGCTAGCGTAGATAGCCCTCGTGTAGCTTTGCCCGAAATCCTAAAACAAGACACATTTATTAATGAAAAGAGGGATTAGTTAAGAATTAATATTTTATACTTCGTTTTTAAGACCTATTGTTTTATTTCTTATTAGTTCAATATAATAGTTTTAATGTACTTCACGTTTGTTTTGTCTACATTTAACATTATATTATGAATAATACAATTTCGACCGACTGGTATAGCTATTATACCATATAATTTCTGCAACGTATTCACAGTGATTACGTCATACACAGTATTCAAAACCGTAACTTGTTATTCATTAGTAATAAAAAGATTTTACAAAAAAAAGCCATAATTTGAGATTCTTTTGGGATCCGAATTATTTAAATATAATTTCTTATGGTTGTACTCTTCTGATTCACGTTCTGTTATAGAAATGTAGAGGTTTGAGCACTTAAAGAAGTGTCCCAGGAAAAGATATTCTCGGATAATGGGATTTAAAAATGTAGAAGTTTGAGCAGTTAACGAAGTGTCCCAGGAAAAGATATTCTTGGATAATGGGATTTAAAAATGTAGAAGTTTGAGCACTTAACGAAGTGTCCCAGGTAAAGATATTCTTGGATAATGGGATTTAAAAATGTAGAAGTTTGAGCAGTTAATGAAGTGTCCCAGGTAAAGATATTCTCGGATAATGGGATTTAAAAATGTAGAAGTTTGAGCACTTAACGAAGTGTTCCAGGTAAAGATATTCTTGGATAATGGGATTTAAAAATGTAGACGTTTGAGCACTTAACGAAGTGTCCCAGGTAAAGATATTCTCGGATAATGGGATTTAAAAATGTAGAAGTTTGAGCAGTTAACGAAGTGTCCCAGGTAAAGATATTCTCGGATAATGGGATTTAAAAATGTAGAAGTTTGAGAACTTAACGAAGTGTCCCAGGTAAAGATATTCTCGGATAATGGGATTTAAAAATGTAGAAGTTTGAGCACTTAACGAAGTGTCCCAGGTAAAGATATTCTCGGATAATGGGATTTAAAAATGTAGAAGTTTGAGCACTTAACGAAGTGTTCCAGTTAAAGATATTCTCGGATAATGGGATTTAAAAATGTAGAAGTTTGAGCACTTAACGAAGTGTCCCAGGTAAAGATATTCTCGGATAATGGGATTTAAAAATGTAGAAATTTGAGAACTTAACGAAGTGTTCCAGGTAAAGATATTCTCGGATAATGGGATTTAAAAATGTAGAAGTTTGAGCACTTAACGAAGTGTCCCAGGTAAAGATATTCTCGGATAATGGGATTTAATGGACAAGTAAACTTTCAGTACACGTGCACAGTACACGTAAAATTACATTTCCCCCTTTGGTACAGCGGTAAGTCTACGGATTTACAACGCTATAATCAGAGGTTCGATTCCCGTCGGTGGTCTGAGTAGATGCCCCGACGTGGCTTCGCTATAAGAAAACACACAAACATACATTTTATCTATTTGTGTAAAGTAGACGTTGTCTCTCTCTTGTTACTACAAGTTCTGAGAAACTGACTGTTCTAATTTAGAAGAGAAATCCAGTTGGAGCCCAGAAAAAAAACAAAACTGAGTTTATATGAATTAAAAAATATCTTAACGCAGCGAATGAGGACTCAGTTGATTGAGCGAGAAGGTGTTTGTTTGTTTATTTTTGAATTTCGCACAAAGCTACTCGAGAGCTATCTGTACTAGCCGTCCCTAATTTAGCAGTGTAAGACTAGAGGGAAGGCAGCTAGTCATCACCACCTACCGCCAACTCTTGGCTACTATTTTATCAACGAATAGTGGGATTGACCATCACATTATAACGCCCTCATGGCTGAAAGGGTGAACATGTTTAGTGCGACGGGGATTAGAACCCGCAACCCTCATATTACGAGTCGATAGCCTTAACATGCTTGGCCATGCCGGGCCACGAAAAGATGAAACCGATGCCAAACATGGTGATTTTAATTCTTTGCGCAACTCGAATACTTTCTGATTGAAAAAAACGATTCATGCTCTAATGTTAAAAATAGCGAAAGGGGATCCTTACGCCCTCATTTATAGCTTTACGTTAAAAACCCGATGTTTCTATGTATCTTTGCTGTAGTATAAAAAAACAAAAGTTTAATATTACTTTGCATATATCTATCTATGTATATGATATGTTATATTTTATTAAAAGATATTATCTTTGTTTGTTGTTTTCAGCTTTAACAGTTGAAGCTGGTGGAGTCAACGCCACCGCTGTCGAGGCAGACATAGGAGCCACCAATGGCATCGTTCACGTGATTGACCGGATGCTAGGCTTACCTTATCAGACCGTAATGGAAAAACTTTCCACTGATCCAGACTTACGGTTGGGCATGTTTTGATATGTGAATCTAAAACCTAATATGTCTGCAATGAACCAGTTTAGAAACTAAATAACTGTTCATTTGGAAGAACGTACTTTTAAAATATTAAGTACTTCTAGTGGAAATTCATGGAAATTCTGAGCAGGTTTTAATTTATAGTTATATTGATAACTGGGGAAAACTCGTGCTTTGCATAGGAACAGTTTTTTTTTAACTTGTGTTTCAATGCAAAAAATGTAAATGTAAATGCAGTACTGTGTAGCTAAACTAATTAAAACAGTTAAGTGGCCTGCCTGAACTACTGATGTATGTAAAGTTCTGAACGAATCTGATGGCCGTGCGGGGCATCTCAATGGCTGTGAGGTTCAACCTAGTTTACACCGCGTAATACCTATCAAACACTCCCTCCTAGTACAAAAGGCGTTTAGAGCCGAATGGCATGATAACAAATGACAAACCTATCGATTTATCTTAAAAGAGACACCAGATTCAGCGACGATTTTAAAACCTGGATTTCTAAAGCAAGTATTAAAACTGTTGAATGAAAACGTAACTTATCGAGAGCTTAACCCTAACAATATTTGATGAAAGTGTGGCTTATGTTTGTTGTGAGCTAAACCTTAACAATATCTGATGAAAGTGTGGCTTATATTTGTTGTGAGCTAAACCTTAACAATATCTGATGAAAGTGTAGCTTATATTTGTTGTGAGCTAAACCTTAACAATATCTGATGAAAGTGTAGCTTATGTTTGTTGTGAGCTAAACCTTAACAATATTTGATGAAAGTGTGGCTTATGTTTGTTGTGAGCTAAACCTTAACAATATTTGATGAAAGTGTGGCTTATGTTTGTTGTGAGCTAAACCTTAACAATATTTGATGAAAGTGTGGCTTATGTTTGTTGTGAACTAAACCTTAACAATATTTGATGAAAGTGTGGCTTATGTTTGTTGTGAGCTAAACCTTAACAATATCTGATGAAAGTGTGGCTTATGTTTGTTGTGAGCTAAACCTTAACAATATCTGATGAAAGTGTAGCTTATATTTGTTGTGAGCTAAACCTTAACAATATTTGATGAAAGTGTGGCTTATATTTGTTGTGAGCTAAACCTTAACAATATCTGATGAAAGTGTGGCTTATGTTTGTTGTGAGCTAAACCTTAACAATATCTGATGAAAGTGTGGCTTATGTTTGTTGTGAGCTAAACCTTAACAATATCCGATGAAAGTGTGGCTTATGTTTGTTGTGAGCTAAACCTTAACAATATCTGATCAAAGTGTAGCTTATATTTGTTGTGAGCTAAACCTTAACAATATCTGATGAAAGTGTAGCATATGTTTATTGTGAGCTAAGCCTTAATAATGTCTAATGAAAGTGTAACTTACGCTTGTTGTGAGCTAGATCATAACAATATGGAATAGAGAGGTAATAATACTTTCAAATCCACATAAAAAGACAATAAACTTTTTTTTAAATTTAGCTTATATAGTATATATATAAATTATGTTTGATACAAGTTATGGATACTACAGTGTTTTATGTACATATATGTATAGGTTCTCTTCATGTTAGGCTCAGATTAAGGGTGAAGGAGTCTACGAGGTCTGTTAAAAAAATACGCGGACTGACGTCATAAAACAAAATGTACTTTATTTAGAAGTTACAGTTCTGGGACCCCTTCAAAGTACCCTCCTCCCCAACGCACACACTTATCCCAACGGTGTTTCCACTTGTTGAAACAGTCTTGGTACGCTTCTTTTGTAATGTCCTCCAGCTCCTTCGTCGCATTTGCCTTAATCTCGGGAATCGTCTCAAATCTTCTTCCTTTCAAGGGTCTTTTGAGTTTGGGGAACAAGAAAAAATCGCAAGGAGCAAGGTCAGGTGAGTAGGGGGGTGGGGAAGAACAGTGATCGAGTGTTTGGCCAAAAACTCACGAGTTCTGAGGGCTGAATTTCGCAGCAACGCGGTGCATTTTCAATTTTTCGGTCAAAATATCGTAACAAGATCCAACTGATATCCCACACTCTTCAGCAAGCTCCCTGACAGTCAGACGTCGGTTTGCCCGCACCAGGGTGTTGATTTTGTCGACGTGTGGGTCGTCAGTTGACGTGGAAGGACGTCCAGGACGCTCATCATCTTCAATGGACTGTCGAACATCCTTAAAACGTTCATGCCACTTGAAACATGCCGTACGCTTCATAGCAACATCACTGTAAGCCGTGTTAAGCATAGCAATAGTTTCAGTCGCAGAGTTTCCAAGTTTAACACAAAATTTCACAGTGAGTCGTTGCTCCTTCAGGTCATTCATTCTGAAATCCGCCAAACGAAAAAATCGCACTTCACTTAAAACCGCGTAGCTAATACAAAATGAAGATATCTGCAATCGGGAAATGGCGTCGTAATCAGCTGATCTGTGCGAACCTAGCGACACCAAGCGGATTCCCCTGGAACCAACTGGAGCCGCGCAATTCAAACAGTCCGCGTATTTTTTGAACAGACCTCGTAGAACTATTTATTAACCACAGTTTCAGTGTTACACCCACACACATAACTATTCCTATCAAAAGTTTCTTTCTAGCTTTGTCAGCAGGGATATTTCTAAAGCACCACTAAAACACTCAACTTATCGTCTGTTTTGTTCATCTTACCTTTGATTACTGACATTTTACTGAGCGAAGAAAGAACAAGCTGTAAGAATATATTTAATAAAATATTACAAAATAACAGGTTTATATGAAAAGACCGGAATCGATGTTTTCGTGGTGATACGACCATTTTAAATTTTCCTCTTAGTCGAAGGGGCTTCTTGGAATTAGGAGTTCCATTTCACCCATTTACCCCTCTCTTAATGCAGCCCTCCGGTCAGTGTCTGAGGGTCTTTTTAAGCCTTTTTTTTAGGTCAGAAGAAAAGAAATCCAAAGTAGCTTAATGATAAAGATGAAAGTGCGAAATTACACAAATTAACTAAGACACACACACACACGCGTGTGTGTAATACTAATAATATATACATATCAGAGGTGTAGAAGACAAATGAAAGATGGTGGTTTACTTGACTGACCCAAGCGAGGGAATATAGGCCAGAGGCCTATCCATTACGGCCGGAGTCCAGGAGTCTGGACTACATTATATACGTTTCCTCTGTTTCTGAGAGTAATTTTCCTAATTTCGATGCGAGTTTACAGGAATGGATTGTAAAATGCACCCCATTACTTCCGCTTTCTACTACGCCACAGATAATCTATAGTATAATATTAAGTCCCTGTATTGTGTCTTTATAAGACAGGGCCTGGCATGGCCAAGCGCGTAAGGCGTGCGACTCGTAATCCGAGGGTCGCGGGTTCGAGCCCGCGTCGCGTTAAACATGCTCGCCCTCCCAACCGTGGGGACGTATAATGTGACGGTCAATCCCACTATTCGTTGGTAAAAGAGTAGCCCAAGAGTTGGTGGTGGGTGGTGATGACTAGCTGCCTTCCCTCTAGTCTTACACTGCTAAATTAGGGACGGCTAGCGCAGATAGCCATCGAGTTGCTTTGTGCGAAATTCCAAAAAAAAAAAAAAAAGACAGAAAATAACACTGGTTTTGTTTATTGGCAGGCGAACATTTCAGCTTGGTACCTATGATGACTGGAATTTGAAATTAAACAACAGAGAAAAACGGTTTACTTTTTTCGCACCCAGTCAAAAAGCTTGGGATGACCTCGAAAGAAACATGCCCACCGAATATAAGCAAATGTCTATGGATATATATAGCTATCACGTACAAAAGGTAAGATCTCTTTTGTTATTTCTTTTGGTTATAGAAAATTTTCTTCATTTGTCTCTGAAATATTCTGACATCAGTTGTAAAGTTTGGGCTGTATTTGTTAAGTAGCACATTGCTATGTCTGCGGACTTGCAATGCTAAAAACCGGGTTTCGATACCTGTGGTGGGAAGAGTACAGATATATTTGTGTAGCTTTGTGCTTAATTGCAAACAACAACAACAATGGTTTATTAAGTTATTTGTTTCGGTGAATAGCCACATTTAGCTATTTGTTAAGTCCTCATCCGGGGACTGGAACTCGTACATAAGCGTTGCAAGTCTGTAAACATGCCGGTTTTCCACCAGGGGACATCTGTTAAATAGGAAATCTTAATGTTATACTTAAAAACATTACAAGTTATTCTCCTTTTGAGCTTTGAAATCTCATAAATCGATTTCTTGATGTGTTATTTTACTTATCTAACTGTTTCGTTATCCATACGTAAAAGAATTTGCTTTATAATTGTTGGCTTTCAAAGATTTACCTATTCTGAGCCTTAAAATTATTGTGTTTAACAATTCATTTCTTGACTGTTTGTTTTTGAATTTCACGCAAATCTACACGAGGGCTATCTGCGCTAGCCGTCTCTAATTTTGCAGTGTAAGATCAGAGAGAAGGCAGCTAGCCATCACCACCCACTGCCATCTCTTAGGCTACTCTTTTACCAATGAATAATGAGATTGATCGTCACATTATAACGCCCCCACGGCTGGAAGGGCGAGCATGTTTGGTGTGACAGGGATTCGAAGTGCCTTAACCACCTGGCCATGCCGGGCCTTTATTGCCTGAACTGTCTTTATTTTACTTTCCAAAACTGTGATGCTATAACGTTACAGAAAGGAAACGTTTGTTTGTTTGAAGAACAAAGCTACACAATAGGCTGTCTGTGCTCTGCCCACCACGGGTATCGAAACCCAGTTTTTAGCAATGTGAGTCCATAGACACACTGCTGTACTACTGGGTTGCATAAAGGAAAAGTAAAGCAATAAAAGAGGAAACATATTAACATAGTTTAGAGCCTGAAAAACTTTGTTATTGGCTTAAGGTTTTGTAATTCCTTTTGTGGTTAACGTAGGCCATTTATAGAGCCGAGAGGCAAAGCATTAGATGCTATAATAAGGTCCAGACAGCTGTAGATCTTCTGTAGAATAAAGACAAGTCTTATGGCGATCATTTAATAGCTTTAAGCAGTTTGAACAATAGGTAACAAATTGCAGGAAAATAAACAGCTGTTGAACTATCTGAACATTACACAAGATATAGTAGGTAATAACAACAGCTGCTGAATTAGCAGAACATTACATAAGATATAGTAGGTAGTACCAACAGCTTTTGAACTATCTAAACAATACATAAGATATAGTAGGTAGTACCAACAGCTGCTGAACTATCTGAACATTACATAAGAGATAGTAGGTAGTACCAACAGCTGCTGAACTATCTGAACAATACATAAGATATAGTAGGTAGTACCAACAGCTGCTGAACTATCTGAACAATACATAAGATATAGTAGGTAGTACCAACAGCTTTTGAACTATCTGAACAATACATAAGATATAGTAAGTAGTACCAACAGCTGCTGAACTATCTGAGCAATACATAAGATATAGTAGGTAGTACCAACAGCTGCTGAACCATCTGAACAATACATAAGATATAGTAGGTAGTACCAACAGCTGCTGAACTATCTGAACAATACATAAGATATTGTAGGTATTACCAACAGCTGCTGAACTATCTGAACAATACATAAGATATAGTAGGTAGTACCAACAGCTGCTGAACTATCTGAACAATACATAAGATATTGTAGGTATTACCAACAGCTGCTGAACTATCTGAACAATACATAAGATATAGTAGGTAGTACCAACAGCTGCTGAACTATCTGAACAATACATAAGATATAGTAGGTATTACCAACAACTGCTGAACTATCTGAACAATACATAAGATATAGTAGGTAGTACCAACAACTGCTGAATTATCTGAACAATACATAGACATAGAAGATTAGATCTAAAGATGACTATTGGCACAATATAAGATTAGGTCACTTTTAAGCCTTGAATATGTAGTTTGTGAATGTTATGCTTCCCCAGATCTTAGACAGACATCTTATCGTGGGCGAGGAAATATCTGCTCAGGATTTGGAAGGAAAAGACAAAGTTCAAATGGTTCATGGAGTCGTGAATGTTAAGCGAGGCTTAGGGAAAGCTGGTAAGTAGCTATGACTTCAGATAATGTAATTAGCATGAGTAATTAATGTCATGATTCGTAATATTATATGTGGTTTATAGAATGTTATTGTACAATAATAAATTGATAAACATGTCTAGCTTTAAGTATAGATGCTATTTGTTATTAATAGACAGTATATATCTTACTACAATGCTCTTTGCGTTTATGCCTATCCCCAGTGGCTCAGCGGTATGTATGCGGAATTACAACGCTAAAAACCGGGTTTCGATACCCGTGGTGGGCAGAGCACAGATAGCCCACTGTGCAGCTTTGTGCTTAATTCAAAACAACCAAACAACAGCGTTTATGCCTGCACATATTCATGTATCCAACCGAAATAATAAACGCGTTGTAGCGCCATCTATTAAACAATACCAGAAACAAACATCCATAAAAAAATTTCATGCTCAGACTCAGACGAATATAAAAATAACTGCGGTATGTACAACGACAAGTTCTTTATAACAGAACATAATTTTCAATCAAAGTACTTCCCCTAATAACAAGAACACAACTTTCGCTAGGACTGTACGTAAAGGTTTGATTATGTCTTGACTGAGGTAATTTGTAAATATAATACAAAAATGGAGTTCTCAGGAAAAGGGCATTGTTTTCAGTGTATGTAAAAAATCACAGTTTATAATATCAGTTCAGTTCGAACACGTTTCCCGGGTACTACTTCCCAGATAGAACATTTTTCATGAAAATGTGCAAATGGCAGAATATCAACAGAAATGAGAAGACAGAAAACAACACAAAATGAATCAGTGAACCCTATAAAATAGTGAGTGTTCACCTGATGTAGTCTTTACTCTGTATTCTGTGCAACAGAAAGTTTGATAAACACATAAGTCTACTACCAGAGGGAGTCATGCCTTTACGTTTGAAACTTGATTCGAGAATGTGTGTCATAATTCAGAGTGAGCGAACGGAAATGAAAGCCGAATAAGAAAGTTCAAGGCAGGATGAGAATGAAACGTATTTGATTAGAGTGAGAGATACAGTAAGAGAAATGAAGGACGAATGAAAGGCCGGTTACACTGAGTTTTATTGTGACAAGACCGAGTACTTGTTTGTTTCTTGAATTTCGCACACACCTACTCGAGGGCTATCTGTGCTAGTCGTCTCTAATTTAGTAGTGTAAGACGGTAGCTGGTCATCACCACCCATTGCCAGCTTTTAGGCTACTCTTTTACCAACAAATAGTAGGATTGATCATACCATTATACTGCCCCACGGCTGAAAGGGCGAGTATGTTTGACGTGACGGGGATTCGAACTCACGACCTTCGGATTACGAGTCGAGCGCCTTAACCACCTGGCCATGCCGGGCCCATACTTGTTCGTGACTGATAAAAAATAGGAAGGGGTGAGCTAACTAGTGCAGGCAGTAAATTTCTAGTATATATGTGAATGGTAAATTTTTATATTTTTTTTAAATAATAAACTCGATAGTTGTAAGAAACCCTACTTTCAATAATTCGTAAATCTAATTATTTCTGTTATTAATTTACGAATTGTACAAAGCTATTTGCATTGTATGTTTAAATTGCATTTTGTGTTGAGTTTTACTGGCAAAACGCCTCTAACGTTGTATTAAAAGTATAGAAGTGTGATATAATTAAATCTACTTGAATTTCATTTTCATAAGCTATTATTACTCTAAGCATTAAACACAGAAGACGGTTCTTAGACTTCTCTGCAGATTAGCTTGGTGATTAGGATGCTCGACTCGCAATCTGAAGGCCGAGGGTTCGATACCCGTCACCAAACGTGCTCGTTCTTTCAGCCGTGGGGGGCCTTACAATGTGACAGTCAATTCCACTATTCGTTGATAAAAAAAACGTCCAAGAATTGGCGGTGAATAGCTGCCTTCCCTCGAGTCTATCAGTGTTAAACTAGGGACGGCTAGCTCACATAACCTTTGTGTAGCTAGCTTTGCGCGAGGCTCGGCATAGCCAAGCGTGTTAAGGCGTGCAACTCGTAATCTGAGGATCGCGGGTTCGCATCCTCGTCGCGCCAAACATGCTCGCCCTTTCAGCCGTGGGGCGTTATAATGTGACAATCAATCCCATTATTTGTTGGTAAAAGAGTAGCCCAAGAGATGGCGGTGGGTGGTGATGACTAGCTGCCTTCCCTCTAGTCTTACACTGCTAAATTAGGAACGGCTAGCACAGATAGCTCTCGACTTTGTGCGAAATTAAAAAAAACAAACAAACAAAGCTTTCCGCGAAACTCAAAATATACCAAATCTTGCTCTTTAGCGATACCTCATTCAGGAAGTTCCCCTTTAGCTGTGTTATTGTTTGTATGTTGTTAAGCGCAAAGCTATACAGTTGGTTGACTATTCTGTACTCACGGTAGGTATCGAGTCCCAAATTTTAGGCTTATAATCCTCAGTTACCACTTAGTTAATGGGCGAGGAAAAATAAACGTTAAATGAAAAGTTAATCAAACATATATTTCTGTTTCTTTTTATTTAGCCTAAAATATATTCAAGGAAAGAGTAGACACCTGTACGTTATTTTCTAATGACTGACATAATTTACGACATTTTATAGTCGTTTTTAAAATTGACCTATTTTTAATAATTATTTAAATATTCTTTTCCTTCAACATAAGTAAATAATTTATTTATTAAACGTCGTTTTTAAGTTAATCTGAACGTGTAATTAAACGCTAACCAAACCGATGCTCTGCGTACGTATGGGTTCATATGTAAGCAGATTCTGAATATATGTCTATTTTCTGTTACCTAGATGTATCCGTGGAGTGGGAAGGCCTCGAAGCTGTTATTATCCGCCCAGACGTTCAAGCAACTAACGGCGTCATCCACGTTATTGACCGGATCCTCATGAAACGTCGCGATATGATTCGGACAGGGGGCGCTTCTTCTCTTTCTCCTTCTGTTATGGCAGGTTTTCTTGCTGTAGTGTTGTTCCATTTGTAAGCTGCAGTCATTTCGGTTACCCTTCCTCTTTATCTTATTTGGCTGCGTCAATCGAAGTGGGACCTCATACACTAAAATATAGGTTACTAGTCCATAAGGTTCCCAACAGAATTCGAGGGATTTATTTTCAAAGTGAATGTCGATTTAACGCCCTCTTTTGTTTTTTTATCAGCTTTTAATGTGTAAGGAAATGTTTAAGCGAAAGGTCTGAAGAATGAACCAGCACTGAAATCAAATCATTTAACACAAACCATTTCTAGCTTTGGTGTCGTACTGGACAACAAAAACTGCCATCTATAGATCCTAAACTCAGATGCTTATTGCGTTTTGGTACAATAATACGTACATACTTATGACGATAATACACATACATACAAACGTAAAACTATTGTTCGTTGTTGAACACCACTTAGAGCTCTTCTATTTTTATTTTTATTTCCTTTTCGTTCGGAGAACTAAATATTGTTCCATTAGCTATTGAAGATGCAAAACGACCAGTCATTCGATTTATGAGTAAAAGATAAAAGATAAAGTGATTTCACACTATGGTAATTCAAATGATTCCTTCGAGATACGATGATTCAAATATTACCTCATAACACGTGATATAAAAATGTAACGGACAGAAATTTAACAAAACATGTTTTTTTTTCCTCTCATGAAATTTTATTTAGAAGTAAATTTTTGCGAGGAATATTTTTGTTTCCTGATGAATATTTTTGTAGGTGTTCCTTGAACATGTAATATGGTAATATAATTTGTCGTTCAAGGACTTTAGTTCTAGCGATTGAAATGGAAATTACGTGTAATTCAAGAAAAAATAAATTGCATATTAACCTATAGAATTACGCTACTGTGCAGTAGAGTTAGTAAAAATGTCTCGATCGTGATCTGATAGAGGATTGATTATTCGCTGGAAAGAAATTTCCTATAGTTTCTAGTTAGCAATTAATAAACGTAACATCTAAGTTCTGTGAGTAACTTGCTGTTGGTTGTAGCTCTGTTGTGAGATAATACATTATGTTCTTCATGATGAAGTGATGTCTGTCTTAGGGGATGAATTACGTAACAATCATCACTTTCTTTCAATTATCTGCAAGATATTGACTTGCTGTGAATATCCACTTTCTTTCAATTATCTGCAAGGTAATGACTTGTTGTGAATATCCACTTCCTTTCAATTATCTGCAAGATGTTGACTTGCTGTGAATATCCACTTTCTTTCAATTATCTGCAAGGTAATGACTTGTTGTGAATATCCACTTCCTTTCAATTATCTGCAAGATGTTGACTTGTTGTGAATATCCACTTCCTTTCAATTATCTGCAAGATGTTGACTTGTTGTGAATATCCACTTCCTTTCAATTATCTGCAAGATGTTGACTTGTTGTGAATATCCACTTCCTTTCAATTATCTGCAAGATGTTGACTTGTTGTGAATATCCACTTCCTTTCAATTATCTGCAAGATATTGACTTGTTGTGAATGTCCACTTCCTTTCAATTATCTGCAAGATGTTGACTTGTTGTGAATATCCACTTCCTTTCAATTATCTGCAAGATATTGACTTGTTGTGAATATCCACTTCCTTTCAATTATCTGCAAGATATTGACTTGTTGTGAATATCCACTTCCTTTCAATTATCTGCAAGATGTTGACTTGTTGTGAATATCCACTTCCTTTCAATTATCTGCAAGATGTTGACTTGTTGTGAATATCCACTTCCTTTCAATTATCTGCAAGATAATGACTTGTTGTGAATATCCACTTCCTTTCAGTTATCTGCAAGATGTTGACTTGTTGTGAATATCCACTTCCTTTCAATTATCTGCAAGATGTTTACTTGTTGTGAATATCCACTTCCTTTCAATTATCTGCAAGATGTTGACTTGTTGTGAATATCCACTTCCTTTCAATTATCTGCAAGATGTTGACTTGTTGTGAATATCCACTTCCTTTCAATTATCTGCAAGATGTTGACTTGTTGTGAATATCCACTTCCTTTCAATTATCTGCAAGATGTTGACTTGTTGTGAATATCCACTTCCTTTCAATTATCTGCAAGATGTTGACTTGTTGTGAATATCCACTTCCTTTCAATTATCTGCAAGATGTTGACTTGTTGTGAATATCCACTTCCTTTCAATTATCTGCAAGATGTTGACTTGTTGTGAATATCCACTTCCTTTCAATTATCTGCAAGATGTTGACTTGTTGTGAATATCCACTTCCTTTCAATTATCTGCAAGATGTTGACTTGTTGAGAATATCCACTTCCTTTCAATTATCTGCAAGATGTTGACTTGTGAATATCCACTTCCTTTCAATTATCTGCAAGATGTTGACTTGTTGTGAATATCCACTTCCTTTCAATTATCTGCAAGATGTTGACTTGTTGTGAATATCCACTTCCTTTCAATTATCTGCAAGATGTTGACTTGTTGTGAATATCCACTTCCTTTCAATTATCTGCAAGATGTTGACTTGTTGTGAATATCCACTTCCTTTCAATTATCTGCAAGATGTTGACTTGTTGTGAATATCCACTTCCTTTCAATTATCTGCAAGATGTTGACTTGTTGTGAATATCCACTTCCTTTCAATTATCTGCAAGATGTTGACTTGTTGTGAATATCCACTTCCTTTCAATTATCTGCAAGATATTGACTTGTTGTGAATGTCCACTTCCTTTCAATTATCTGCAAGATGTTGACTTGTTGTGAATATCCACTTCCTTTCAATTATCTGCAAGATATTGACTTGTTGTGAATATCCACTTCCTTTCAATTATCTGCAAGATATTGACTTGTTGTGAATATCCACTTCCTTTCAATTATCTGCAAGATGTTGACTTGTTGTGAATATCCACTTCCTTTCAATTATCTGCAAGATGTTGACTTGTTGTGAATATCCACTTCCTTTCAATTATCTGCAAGATAATGACTTGTTGTGAATATCCACTTCCTTTCAATTATCTGCAAGATGTTTACTTGTTGTGAATATCCACTTCCTTTCAATTATCTGCAAGATATTGACTTGTTGTGAATATCCACTTCCTTTCAATTATCTGCAAGATGTTGACTTGTTGTGAATATCCACTTCCTTTCAATTATCTGCAAGATGTTGACTTGTTGTGAATATCCACTTCCTTTCAATTATCTGCAAGATATTGACTTGTTGTGAATATCCACTTCCTTTCAATTATCTGCAAGATGTTGACTTGTTGTGAATATCCACTTCCTTTCAATTATCTGCAAGATGTTGACTTGTTGTGAATATCCACTTCCTTTCAATTATCTGCAAGATGTTGACTTGTTGAGAATATCCACTTCCTTTCAATTATCTGCAAGATGTTGACTTGTGAATATCCACTTCCTTTCAATTATCTGCAAGATGTTGACTTGTTGTGAATATCCACTTCCTTTCAATTATCTGCAAGATGTTGACTTGTTGTGAATATCCACTTCCTTTCAATTATCTGCAAGATGTTGACTTGTTGTGAATATCCACTTCCTTTCAATTATCTGCAAGGTGTTGACTTGTTGTGAATATCCACTTCCTTTCAATTATCTGCAAGATGTTGACTTGTGAATATCCACTTCCTTTCAATTATCTGCAAGATGTTGACTTGTGAAAATCCACTTCCTTTCAATTATCTGCAAGATGTTGGCTTGTTGTGAATATCCACTTCCTTTCAATTATCTGCAAGATGTTGACTTGTTGTGAATATCCACTTCCTTTCAATTATCTGCAAGATGTTGACTTGTTCTGAATATCCACTTCCTTTCAATTATCTGCAAGATGTTGACTTGTTGTGAATATCCACTTCCTTTCAATTATCTGCAAGATGTTGACTTGTGAATATCCACTTCCTTTCAATTATCTGCAAGATGTTGACTTGTTGTGAATATCCACTTCCTTTCAATTATCTGCAACATGTTGACTTGTTGTGAATATCCACTTCCTTTCAATTATCTGCAAGATGTTGACTTGTTCTGAATATCCACTTCCTTTCAATTATCTGCAAGATGTTGACTTGTTGTGAATATCCACTTCCTTTCAATTATCTGCAAGATGTTGACTTGTGAATATCCACTTCCTTTCAATTATCTGCAAGATGTTGACTTGTGAATATCCACTTCCTTTCAATTATCTGCAAGATGTTGGCTTGTTGTGAATATCCACTTCCTTTCAATTATCTGCAAGATGTTGACTTGTTGTGAATATCCACTTCCTTTCAATTATCTGCAAGATGTTGACTTGTTGTGAATATCCACTTCTTTATTGACAATACAACCATAAACTTTACCCTTTTCCGATAAACAACGTTCACGTTTCAATGTGCGCAACTAAAACGGTCACCAAGGAACTTGTATGTAAATTACTTGTTTATTCGTTAGCAAGGTAAACCTGTCACCTCTTAATTTTCAATAATTTTCATAATTTGTGTCTGGTAACTGTTAAATAAGTTGATTAAGTTGAAAGTATTACTTCAGGACGTGTAATATTTTGTCTCCAGCCAACTTTTTAATTTCTTTAAAAAATGGGCCATTTTTTAAAAACATAATTATGTAAGTTATTATTTCACTAAGAGAAACATTTCAAACATTTTTTAAAGTTTTAAATCGTGAAGCATGCTATTTTAAACACTGTGGGTTGAGTTTCTAATGTCTGATTTTCGTAAATATTTTCCTGGATCATTTTTTCATTAGTGTTAGAATCGAAGGCTTTTTGTTAGGCCTTGTACTAAACCAATATATTTCAATGAAGTATTTTTGGCTACTGTACGTTTACCGGAAGCCGATTCCAGATTTTGTTAAATTATTTACATGGATACGTTTTGAGCACACTTATTCCAAAGAATACATGTTTATCTCGTGTCCATGAAATGCGAAATGTTTATTGAGAAAGGTTTGCTGTGTTTTCATATTGCTACTAATGAGAGTGAAACTGTAAGAAACCTGTCGAACGATACGTTTATAGAACCTGTAGGAACAGAAACCTTTCACTTGTAATCTTAGTGAATCCAACAAATCGTATTGCTGATAAAGACATCAGTTGCATCACATTTTTTTCTCTCGCAAATGTAGAATCAACACAGTTCAGTTTTCAACTAATATCTTGATTTTCCTTCAAATAAAATACAACAACAACTATAAAACAAAATGTTTATTTGCACAAAACTCTTTTAATTTCCTAGCCCTAGTTTCTCTTATATTCATATTTGTATTATAGATCAAAGGAAATATTAGTGTCTTACGACAAGCTTATACTAGTTTCATTCAAGAATTATCATCTTTATATTGTTATTAAAAAAGGGGAGAGAAATAGAGAATTATGTTCGTTCGATTGAACACAGATTCGTTCTTTTGTTAAGCCTAAATCAATGAAAGTTTTATGTCTTTGTAGCATTCTATTGTCAACCATTATATATATACGTATGTTTGTTTGTTTTTTTATAATTGGCGATTTTTATAGTGAGAACATAAATATTAAGTAGATACTGATCGTACAATGTATGATAACAATATTGAGAAATGAGAAAGATAACTGAAAGAAGGAACAATACATTGAGTAGAAATTCAGATCGACAATTACAAAGTTAAGTAAAAAAAAACTTGAAAATTTTTGATTTGAGTTTTATTTGTTGTTTTAATGAGTTTTAGAAACCGAAATGCTGTGAGAGTGATTGCACTTCAATGAGGTTAGATTGTTTAAAGTGTTAACGTCATACTAATTCCTCAAAACATAAATCTAACAATGGCTTTGATTAGGACTTAGCTTTTTGTTTTTCTTTCTGTGAAACGTCACAGGTGAGAATAGTATTAATACTTCATAATGTGGAAACTATATAAGCTTCATCAGTGTGTGGCTCAGCTGCTTGAACATTGCATTTGTAGGATAATTAAAGAACTTATAATCATGGAAGGTATAATCTCGCACGAAAAAGTTAAGCTCTATCCTATTTCTTGTCGCTACCACTAGATGTCGCTTTAGAAGTTAGATCCTTATCATTAAAGAAAAATTGAAAATTGGGTTCATATTATTATTTTATTGAATTTTAAACATAAAGATGAAAAGACAAGGAAATTGTATTGAATAATAAAAGCTTACAATTGAAATGTCTGAGATGTGTAATAAATATGCACCTTGGGTATCTGAACAATGCAGTTTTGCCTCAATACTTCTTAAAAACATCAAGTTTCATTAAAAAAAATTTAAACTGTAAAAAGATTGAGACTAGTTTCGTTGCTTATACCAGAAATCCACAAGTAATTTCGACCTTTATCGGTTTAATAATATTCCTAAAAGACTTCAAATTGGTTATGAAACAAACGCTATTACTGCCAGAAACGTTTTTACCTAGAACTTGGTATTTGTTAAAAATATTTTTTCCAGAATACTGAGTCTTTCACATAAAAAGTAAATTTCATCTATGTAAAAAAGCAACAACATAAAATTATAGTAATTTACAAACCTGTGACTGTTATAATCCTCCAGTGATTTGTCGAACACCGTTTAGTTTACCGAAATGTACATTCTATTATCACGTATTTACGTTCCACACTACGAAGTCGAGGATATTCCACTATTTGTTAAGAGTACTCCAACAGTTGGCGGTTGGTGCTGCTGACTAGTTGCTTTCCCAACAGTTTAACAGTTCAAAATAGAAACTAGTAGCAAGTAGTCTGTGTAGGATTTTGGAAAATATTCAGGACAAATTGTGTGTGCTTTCTTACAGCAAAGCCACATCAAGCTATCTGCTTCGTCCAAGGGGAATTGAACCCCCTGATTTTAGCGTTGGGAATCCTAACACTCACCGCTGTCCCAACGGGGACTCAGAACAAGCTAATAATCTTCCGGCGACAGAGTTTTTATTGTCACAGTGGTGATGTATTTTGAATTTCGCGTAAAGCCACACGAGGGCTGTCTGCGCTAGTCGTACCTAATTTAGCAGTGTAAGACTAGAGGGAAAGAGTAAAACTTTTGGTAAAAGAGTAGCCCAAAAGTTGGCGGTGGGTGGTGATGACTAGTTGCCTTACCTCTAGTCTTACACTGCTAAATTAAGGACGGCTAGCGCACATAGCCCTCGCATAGCTTTGCGCGAAATTCAAACCAAAGCAAACCCTTCAACAACAATCGTTTCGAATGAAACGAAGTTTCCAAAAAACGAATTTGGTAGCATTGCCATCTATCGTTAGGAAGTCAATATTAACAGTAACATATTTTGTACAGTCGGGATGGCCTCGGATGTGGTTAACACGTATAAATTATTCGTGGTTCACCCTGTGGTTTACGTGGCATTTGTGTGTTTCATAAATTGTATATTTACGAAAAAACCTTTTTCTCTTTCGTTTATACAAACGGGAATAATAAACATTTCTATCATCGTTGTAGCATTGATAGACTTGATAAGAGATATAATAAATATAGAATTATCCCTAATTTTTTAAATGTGAAATAAAAATAAGAAGAATTATTTTTTTGTTAAAAGAAGGCGTTGCGTTTATATTTACAAAAAATTTGCGTTCAGCACTTTATGGGAAAAATGTTACAATAGGCAGAAGCCATGTTGTGTTTATTTGCTGCCTTCTTTCAGGTTATATTGTATTTTTTTTTCTAATATGATAAACTATGCTCACATACCATACTATGGAATCCAAAGATACTACGTGCTCATAACTATCCAATCCAATACAGGAAACAATAAGAGCTCTGCATGGGTGGGTGGGTTAAGGCGTTCGACTCGTAATCCGACGGTCACGGGTTTGAATCCCCGTCACACCAAACATGCTCACCTTTCCAACCGTGGGGGCGTTATAATGTAACGATTAATCTCACTGTTCGTTGGTAAAAGAATAGCCCAAGAGTTGGCGGTGGGTAGCGAAGACTAGCTGCCTTTCCTCTAGTCTTACACTGCTAAATTAGGGACGGCTAGCGCAGATAGCTCTCGTATCGCTTTGCGCGAAATTCAAAAACAAACAACTGGACTCATCTGTTGCTATAGTACTGGCTCTAAATATTGGTTTGATTAAGTTTAAGTCAGACATTAATGAAAACGGTTCTATTATTCATTGCTTATGTTTAAATTCGTCCCAGAAAAAAATCTTACTCTTAAATCAATAGCTTGTTTTCATAGAATAAAAAAACATGAAACTAGAGTAAAATATAAGGGAAAACTAGAGGGAACTCAGAAGAGCGGTTATTCCAATGCGCAACGTCGTCCATATTCGGTTCTCAAAAAGTGTGTCCATATGTCCGTCGTTTTTAACGGACACGAAACATTTTTGGTAAAACAATGAAGACTAATATTCTACATATGTCCACCAAGTTGCATAAAAATTCGACCATTTTTAGATATAGATAAAATATAGTGTTAAAAAAAATTTGTCTCCATGTTAACAGATAAGTATTCTTGGATCTGTCTCCCTGTTAACTGACAGGTACTTTTGGATCTGTCTCCAAGTTAACAGATAAGTACGTTTGGAATTTTGTGTCCTTGACCTTCCACAAAATATTCATTTCTAAGTTAGATCAAAGTTCGTATGTATACCAACGTTCGTTCACATCCATTCAGCCGTTTGTGAGAAATCTTGCCAACAAACAAATACACACAGGGGTTAAAATATTGTCTTTGTTATTATTGGTGGCACAGGAAATAAAACTGTCCTCATAAAACGTAACTTGAGAGCTGTTGAAAAGGAAGGTTTGTCATGTGTATAACGAAATTATAAATAACACAAATTTTTAATGTATCTTTTATTTAGTAACTAAAGCTTAAAAGACTAGTAATAGAAGCATAACCCTCCTTCACAGACAATTGTGGTTTAGATTCACTGACAATGAATGACAGAAACTCTATTTGAGTTTATCGAGTTTTCTACTTTGGTATCTTAAGTTTCACAAACGTTTCATAAAACAACATTTTCTGAAAACTAAAATTAGTTATCAAACGCCTTTTTTACATTCTATCTACGTTCTTAAACTATAAAGTCAGTTTTGTACAAGTTCTGCCATCTGCAGAGCAAGTACGAAATAAATTACACTTTTCTAGTTGCTAAATTTTTATGGCTTTGAAAGTATATCATTCTCCCTTTCACCATAATTTCAGACGCTTGGAGTTTCACACCACACTTTACCAATTCCTAAACATTTATTTTAAACATGTTAATCATGTTTTAAACATTAATTATTTTATAAAGACAGTCATTTTTCAGGGTTCTTATTAACCTTAGAAGAAGTTGTGTTATTTTTTTCAGAAGACACGAATCGCGAAACGCTTGTTTTATCTTTTATTTTTTAGGATTGACAAGTACAAAAAATATTGTAAGTATGAGAGAACAGTATTCTTTTGCTAAAAAAGAAAGACTGTAGGAAAAAACTGATACTAGAACTAAACAACATGTTGTAATATATCCTTTTACAAAAATTTCCTACAAAGATAAGGAATCATTGCGTGTCACCATGGCATAGCGTCACCCTTTGAGTGCAGCGAAAGGATCAACCTGTTGGTTATCTCGTTAGTGTCTTGAAGTAAATAGATATTTTTTTATTTTTTTTTAAATTTCGAGCAAAGCTACACGAGGGCTATCTGCGCTAGTCGTCCCTAATTTAGCAGTGTAAGACTAGAGGGAAGCCAGCTAGTCATCACTAGCCACCACCAACTCTTGGACTATTCTTTTACTAACGAAGAGTGGGATTGACTGAAACATTATAACGTCCCCACGGCTGAAAGGGCGAGCATATTTGGTGCGACGGGGATTCGAACCCACGACCCTCAGATTACGAGTCGAACGCCTTAACCCACCTGGCCATGCCGGGCTCAGATGAGTCTATATGTATTAGTTTAAAATAAAATTGTTTATTTATTTTGAGAACGTAACGAAGCAGCTGTCGGCGCTATTTATATTAATTTGAATTAAAACAAAAGTTATTTATTTAGTTTGAGTTGGTACCATATCAAGGCAACAAATGACTTTCCATATATTAATGTAAATTTAAATAGTGTGTCTTTCTTATAGTAAAACCACCTCAGGTTATGTGCTGTATTCACCGAGGGGAAACGAATTTAATTTAAATAAATTAGTTATTTATTAAGTTTGAGTTCAGTACTATATAAAGGCAGAAGGGTTTTCTTCTGTGTATTTATGTAGTCTTAAATGAATCAGTCATCTAGTAGCTATCCGTATATCTATAAAGCAGAGGACAACGTCTCGCTCGACCTTCGACCTTCTTAGGCCTTCTTCAGGTTATTTTATATAAATTTAGGCACTAAATATATATAAAGTATATTAAATTGTACCACACAGAATGTAGTTTCACGAGAACAGTAAGCTGAATGACTGGAACAAGATATTTTATTGAAACTCACGTGTGTATACACCCATAGCACGTTATTTCACATAATGATTGATAACCCATAGCACGTTAAATGATTCCACATAAAGATTGCTATCAAATTTTATCAACTTCTGGTTTGTTTTGGACATCACATAATTAGAGAATATATTTAAATGTTATTGAAAAAAAAATTAATCGATGTACTTTGTATAGATTAAGAACGTAACTTACATCAAACATACTCACCCTTTCAGCCGTGGGGGCGTTATGATGTGACAATCAATCCAAGCATTCGTTAGTAAAAGAATAGCTTAAACGTTGGCGGCGTGTGGTGATGACTAGCTGCCTTCTCTCTAATCTTACACTGCTATATTAGGGATGACTAGCGCAGATAGCCCTCGTGTAGCTTTGCGCGAAATTAAAAAATAAATCAAACCAAACTTATTTTATCTTTCTGCCAGAAATCGGGTTTCGATACCCGTGGTGGGCAAAACCCAGACGATCCCATGGTGTAGCTTTGCGCTCAATCACAAACTAAGAACCAAATAGTTCTGAGCGAACTCGTGCGAGTCTACAGTATTAAAAATTTATTTTTAAGTTTCTAAATTAATCTATAGTGTATTAAGACATAGCTTAAGTGTATATATCTGAGTAATTACTGCGTTCAGTTTCGAGGTGGAAGTTATCAGTTAGTTTATATGCATGAAACGGCGTGCTTGATACACCATATTCCACTGTACTCTATCCAACTGTAACCACAAGGCCTAATCGTAAACATCTGAATCATACATATAGAAGCTTTAATTATGTCATACAATCACTCATCCAAACATTTTACTTGTCACAGATTAAATAATAAAGTTTGGTGAAGTTGTCTAAAGGTTAGAGTATGTTGTAGAGAAGAACGAAACAATATAAGGTCACTACGTATCGAAAACATTTTGTTTGTTTGTAATTTCGCGCAAAGCTACTCGAGGGCTATCTGCGCTAGCCGTCCCCAATTTAGCAGTGTAAAACTAGAGGGAAGGCAGTTAGTCATCACCATCCACCGCCAACTTTTGGGCTACTCTTTTACCAACGAATAGTGGGATTGACCGTAAAATTATAACGCATCCACGACTGGGAGGGCGAGCATATTTGGTACGAACGCGATTCGAACCCGCGACCCTTGGATTACGAGTCGAACGCCTTAACACACTTGGCCTCAAAAGAATTATGGACTACTATTGCGTTTCTTAAAATTACAAATTACAGAGTGATATAGGTCGTTACGGTGTATCATTAGTTTTGTATATTACAGAGTGATATAGGTCGTTACGGTGTATTTTCAATGTTGCGAACTAAAGCGTGAAATAGGCCGTTGTAGTGAATCTTCAAAATTGCAAATAGGAACACAATAAATCATTATGATAAGCTAGGGGAAAGGCAGGTCGTCAACATCACTCACCGCCACCTTTTAGGCCACCTTTAACAGCAAAATGTGGGACTGACTTTCACATCATAAAACTTTCATGGCTGAAAAGGTAACCATATTTATTGAGAGATTTTGAACCCACCACCGTTTAGTGCAGACAGCCCTCGTGTAGACCTTCGTGAACTTTAACAAATTGGATAATTATTGTACTGATATCTAAATAAAGATAAATCCTGTAAACTAAGCAGATGATGCGATGTTTGCCACATGGGATTCTGGAGACAAAAAATCAATTCTAGGCTAAGTTATTTGACTTCTAATTACCTGGAAAGTTACGTCATGGAAATTTTACGTATGTACTGACGTTATATTCTTTATTCTGTTGTATGAGTTAGCAACAGCAGTGTTTTAGGGCAAATCATCATAATGGTTTACTTTCAGCCATGAAGTGTGACGGCTAGTCAATTCTTCATTCATAAAGAGTAGCCCGAGAGTTGGCGGAGGGCAGGCGTTAGCTGATCTGTTGCTTCTAATCTACGAACGGCTAGCGCAGATACCCTCGAGTAACTTTGCGGAAAATTTAACAAACAAAGAAATAAACAACATGAGCTATCTGTGCATTGTGTACCTCGGGGAATCGAACCCCACATTTTGTTTTTAAACTAACCTCCGACTCAGAAGGGGGGCAGTAGTAACAAAACATTGATTACGATAGGAAATTGTGGTTTCAAAAAACCACGAGGAATCTGTCCGTGGCCCGGCATGGCCAAGCGTGTTAAGGCGTGCGACTCGTAATCTGAGGGTCGCGTGTTCGCATCCCTGTCGCGCCAAACATGCTCGCCCTTTCAGCCGTGGGGGCGTTATAATGTGACCGTCAATCCCACTATTCGTTGGTAAAAAGAGTAGCCCAAGAGTTGGCAGTGGGTGGTGATGACTAGCTGCCTTCCCTCTGGTCTTACACTTCTAAATTAGGGACGGCTAACGCAGATAGCCCTCGAGTAGATTTGTGTGAAATTCAAAACAAACAAACGAACAATCTGTCCGTTTCACAACAGCCAAACTGATAACAAAACATTTATCATCTCAGTGATTTTATATAGGTATATTTATAAAACACAGATCAGCAGATTTCAACGTAAACTGCAGTTTGTTGTGTACAGACACCCAGATCTAGAACACAGGTTAATTTTCCTGCTACAATTGTTTGTTTGTTTCTGAATTTCGCGCAAAGCTACTCGAGGGCTATCTGCGCTAGCCATCTCTAATTTAGCAGTGTAAGGCTAGAGGGAAGGCAGCTAGTCATCATCACAAACCGCCAACTCTTGGGCTACTCTTTTACCAACGAATACGGCTGAAAGGGCGAGCATATTTAGTGCGACGGGGATTCGAACCTGCGACCCTCGGTTTACAAGTCGAGCGCCCTAACCCACCTGGCCACGCCGGGCCATTTCTTGCAACAATAATGTCTCCTTGATTGCACTCGGAGGGACATTATTAATATACTTCCAATTAATACAATTCGAGAAATCATGGAAACAGGCTTTAATGGAACAAACCAATCTACTAAATAAGTAAAGCGTATTAATTTATGCCTAACTTAATTGATTTTAGCTCAGTACGTTTACAGAAGTAACAGAATTCATTGATCAACCAGAACTAATTACAGTAATAAATCAGACTTTGGATAAGCAGTTGAGTATTCAAAAGAGTAAACTGGAAGTCTTGAAACTCTTAAAACCGGTGTTCAGTTATTCGAGGTAGACGAGCGCAGACAACCCGCTGTGTTGCTTTACGCTAAAACAAAAACAGTCGGTCCGGCATGGCCAGGTGGTTAAGGCACTCGACTCGTAATCCGGGGTCGCGGATTCGAATCCCCATCACACCAAACATGCTCGCCCTTTCAGCCGTGAGGGCGTTATTATGTTATGGTCAATCCCACTATTCATTGGTAAAAGAGTAGCCCAAAAGTTGGTGGTGGGTGGTAATGACTGGCAGCCTTCTCTCTAGTCTTATACTACAAAATTAGAGACGGCTAGCGCACATGGCCCTCGTGTAGCTACTTGCAAAATTCAAAACAAACCAAACCCTCTGTAGTGTACTGTGTACCGTGGAAAAGACTGGTCATATTAAAGTAATACCAAAATATTTGTGCATCTCTGGTAAGAATATTCAAAATATTTGCTACATTATAATGTCTTATTTATAACCAAAGGATAATAATTTAAATACGTTATCTATAAATTCTCTTACAACACATTTTATCTCGTATTTGAACTGATTTTCACAGGTATATTGTTATCAAATCAAGGATATGAACTTTAATATATCCACTAGATGGCAGCACTAAACGTTAGATTTTATTTAAAAAATCAATTTGATTTATTTCATTTCAGTACACCGATTCTATATAAGTACAAACACAAGTATATATGTATATATGTATTTGTACACAGTATTTTCCAGTATTTTCTTTTTTATTAGCTTTCTTAAAGCTACTATTAGTTTTCCAGTCCAACTAGAATCGCCGATGATGAAATAATGACAAAAATGTTCGAAAGAAGAAAAAACACACGTCTATGACAAAATTTTATACCACTTTGTAAAGTTTCGGACAAAATCTGCCCTTCGTCAGGCAGTCTTGAAACATGTTACAAATAAAATATTTTTTGACAGAATCTGACGCTGTTTTTGAACCTTTTCCCCATTATTTTATTATTTTCTACAATTTTTTTGTCTAGAACTACAGATATGTGAATAATATTAAATTTACTATTTTTTACACATGTATAATAAAAATGTTAAAATGTGTTTCCTGTTAAAGGGAGGAGATCTCTATACGAGTCCTAGGGTTCTATTGTTATCTTAGTCCTGATCGAAAAACTTTGTTTATTTTGAATTTCGCCCAAAGATACACGAGAGCTATCTGCGTTAGCCGTTCCTAATTTAGCACTCTAAGACTAGAGGGAAGACAGCTAGTTATCACTACCCGCTCTCAACTATAGAGCTGTGTTTTTATTAAAAAATTGTGGGATTGACCGTCACGTATAACGCTCCCACAGGTGAAAGAGCGAGCATGTTTAGTGTGACAGGTATTCGAACCAGTGATCCTCAGGTTACGAGCCAAGCGCCCTAACCACTCTGGAGTATAGTCTGTTTTCCTGATAATGTTATCTTGATCTGGAGCGTAGTCTGTTTTCTTATATTGATATGGATCGAATTTTGATACTGGTTTCTGGTCTTAGTCAGCTAAAAGTAAATTCTCCTAATATGTGTTGCTGTTTTATGTTGAAACATGTTTATTAAACACGTTGTTTTTGTTTAACCCAAGCTGCTTGTGATCTCATACATTTCAACCTCCAGAAATATTTATCCACATAGTATTGGAAACACATTTCATTTCGTTATCACACAAAACATTTAACTAAATGCAACCATTTTAATTTTTATGGTTGTTTGTTACAATTTTAATGATCAATTTACGATGTTGAAATTATACAGATCTATACGCCGAGTGTAATTATATAATACACACACACACACACATATATATATAAAGCTATGCTAATCATAGCCGTGCATATTAAGGTTATCAATTTGGTGTTGCCAATTTTCCGTTATCAGCTTTGTTACGAGGAACCTTTTTATGTTTGTCTAATCAGACAACACATTTTGACACCGCCTCGGTAAAGTCTAGTTTTTCCTGTCTCCTAACGTCTGACAAATACAACTGAGACGCTCCAGATTTTTTAAATCAACAAATAGATGAAAGAGAATGAAGTAATTGGCAAAGATGAACGTGAGAAAAATACAGAGACACGAGGAACAGGAGAAAAGTTAGAAGTGAAAAACGTGATAGTGTGTGACTCGCCTCTAGCTCTGGAGATACAATTCATTCGAAGAAAAGAATTATTATCACTGTTGACGTTTATTATTATTTCTAATTTTGTTCTCATGAGCTCCAGTACTCGGAGGGACAAAAAGAAAATTGTTTTCCTGTTCAAAGATTCTCTTCGAATAATCTAAGAAGACGATCACATATAAATTAAAGAATTCCTGTAACTCAAAATAAATTTGTAAGTAACGATTATAAGGTCTGTTTTGTAAAATTGACATCGTATTTGTGGGAAAAATGACGCTCGATCGCTTTATTTTAATTTATATTTTAGGGTGTTCATCGAAAAAAATTACTGCAACCTCAAAACGAAAAACGAACAAAAAAGAAACGAAACTGACATTGCGTTGTGAAGTAATATTTCAATCAAACGTTGGCGGGGTCTATGTTGTTATTATAAACAGCAACAAATACGTTCTATTCAGTCATTTAGAATAAAAACTCTGGTGCAACGAAGGTTCTAGAAACACAATTTTTTATCATCAAATTATTCTTACGTTTTACAGCTTTAGAAAATAATTAATTAATTTTTCAGCAACTCACAAAGGAATACCGTAGTTATATTGAATATTTTTGTTTTATAGTATTTTACAGTTTGCCTTAAAGTTTGTGATAAAACGTTTCAGATGTTTATGTAACAGATACAACTAGACAGAAACAAGTAGGCAGATAGTAAATGTACGTTGCTGAATATAAGGCATCATTTAGACTTTTCTATTACATAAACTTATTAGGCTTAGTATAGCTTTGCGCAAAATTGTCAAACAGACAAACGAACTATAATTCTTAACACCAATATTTACAGATTTAGCTCAAAATTAAATAGATAAATTACCGTTACCAAACAAAAGACTTAAAATATATTTAGTAGTTTGGAATATTTCTAAAATCGAGCTTTTCTAATTTATTATCTGTGTTCTTAAGCAAACTCATTGTCAATAATTCCAACTGTGCGTTGGTTTAGTCGTGATAGCAGCTGTGTGCCATTTTAAACTGTCTTTATCTTAGAATAAAAGAACTAATATACGTTTTGAAGATGTTTGCTTATGTTATTCAGTTAAATAATGTTTTATTTCTAATATTGCAATAATGTGTTTAAAATCTGAGGATGAAAACAACCATAATTTTTCGATCCTTTTGTTTGGAAATGATTCACCTCTGAAAACTTTTAAATCCTTCCTTTAAAGGATGTTAATTAGAAAACAACAACAACAACCGAACTACCTTTCGAAATTAGCTTTTTTTTTTTAAATATTCTTTTATTATTAACATATGTTAACATTAACTATTTTTCAACATCTCAGTGTTTTTATTGTGAACACTAGATGGCAGGATAACATTCTAGAAATGGTAAGTTTTTCGAGAAGAAACTAGTTCATACTTGAAATATTGTTCATACTTTATGATACGTACGTTTAGAAATAAGGGTTTAGGCTCCACATCAGTAAGAAACTTTCTAGAATTATGATAAAAAACTACCTGTAAAATTACTAGGATTTCAAAATCCTCAGGCATTATTCTAAAATCCACCCTGATTTCGCACGTGGTCGCCCTTGGATACATCGTATTCACTTATATTGTGAGGGATATCATTCTTTCCTTTTGACATTTCCATGCACTATCGTGAAATCTACTCAGATTTTATGTCTAGTTAAGCATGAATCTTTGAATTTGCGATATTCACTTATATTATAACGAATATCTTGTTAGATTTTGAGATTTCTAAGATTTATTGTTCAGTTCACGAGACATTTAACACTAAATGCTACTTGTTTGACTGAGCGAATTGAGATATTTCAAGAAATGTGCCTTATAGAGACAATGATCAGATCACTGAGAATTTATTTCAAATAAAATATGTGGTACTTGTTACAAATCTGCCAAATGCAAATAAAACTCGATAAGCCAAAGGGCGTATTTTCAAATAAATTTTGAGGTACTCGTTATGAATCTGCCAAATGCAGAGAAAGATGGCGACGTCAAAGAGTGTATTTTCAGATACTCCAAAGAATGTGATTTCAGGAAGAGATGAGGTATTTGTTAGGAAGCTATTGGTTGCAAAGGAAACTTGGTAAGCCAAAGAGAGTGTTTTCCATATAAAACCGAATTTAGAATGAAGTAGATTACTATAGATCTTCAAATAAACCAAAGAGGATTAATGCAGAAAAAAAATGAGACAAAGATAACATTGGCGGCTTGGTGGATCAGCGGTGAGCTTGAGAGTTTATTATGCTAAAATCGGGGTTTGATCCCTGTGATGGAAGAAGCGCACAAAGCTCATTGTTCACTTTACATTTAAGAACAAAGAAGGCAAAAAGTAACCTAAAATGTGTTTGTATTTTAAAGGTAACAGTTAGTTCCAGATATAAACAATATTTTTATCATTTAAGGCTACTTATTGTCTTTTTTCAGTTTTGTAAATTGTTGGTTATCTATTCGTATGTGATACAATTATGGAAAGCCAAAAGAGTTTCTCATGAGTCTGGGTTTTCAATAACAATAATTTTGGTATATTTTTGATAACTTACTAAGAAAGAGTTTATGCTAACAGTGCTATAATAATGCAAATAAGTCTAAGTTATCATAACACTGTTAGCATGGACTCTATTTTTTAGTAAGTTACCATATACCAGAATGATTGTTATTGAAAAATATATAGATATATATAAGCATTGAGGCTTGCCGTTGAGACACTGGGGACAACGTATTTAAGTAAAGTTGGTTATGACAACACTTTTGTATACAAATAAAACGTTCACGTAATTAATATTTCGAAATGAAGCCTAGGTGTTGATTTCTGTTTCTTATTATTTATTTTTGTTATGTTTCACAGCTTTTCAAATTGTCTCTATAAATACTTAACCACGACTATAAAATAAGTAACTATTTGAAATTATAAACACAACAGTTTTCTCATGTACTTTTTAAAAACACTTTCTACGTTTCGAGCCTTTTCGCGATATTTTATCTTTTATGCAAGCTGTCTCATACTTTATTCCAGGTGGAGCTGTTTATCGAACGTGATATAGCTGTGTTTTCCTTAAACTTTATCGAAACAGACAGGAATTTGAAAAGGATTGTTTATTCAATTCCAGACAGACAACTCAACCGATGTTCCATCAACCTGAAACGAAAAAAAAAAAAAAAAAACACACAAACAATTTTTTTTTCTTGTATGATAGAAAAAACCGTATCACGTTTAGGGTTCGTATCAAGAAATACCTTGTGTACTGAGAACTTACTTCCGCAATGATCTTTTAAAACATTACACGAAGTCGAAAAAAAACAATCTAAACTATCCCATGTCAGAAAAGACAGGACTAAACTTTTCTATTGTAAAAATGACAACTTGTTTTTCCACTTTGGTGTTCGGTATTTCGTTTTACGGATAATATTCCTTCTCATGTCTACCTAGGAGACGGGGTCGTCAGCGTTAAGTTTTGGATTTACAGTGTTAAAATCTACGGTTCGATTTCCGCTGTACACAGAATGCAGATAGCCCATTATGTAGCTTAATAACATTTTCACACACTAAAAAGAAAACAAAAGATGCTAGTACTATTGTATGATTACCAATCACAAACTAGAATTTAGTTGTACTATTCTGTGATTACCAGTCATAAAGCAGAATGTACTAGTGCTACTGTATGATTACCAATCACAAACTAGAAGT
The DNA here is from genome assembly GCF_004210375.1 of Tachypleus tridentatus. Lineage (NCBI taxonomy): Eukaryota > Metazoa > Arthropoda > Merostomata > Xiphosura > Limulidae > Tachypleus > Tachypleus tridentatus. The sequence continues at coordinate 19,653,032 of NC_134826.1, forward strand.
TATTGGTACTACACTGTGATTACCAGTCACAAAGCAGAATGTACTAGTGCTACTGTATGATTACCAATCACAGTCCAGAAGTTATTGGTACTATTCTGTGATTACCAGTCAAAAAGCAGAATGTACTAGTGCTACTGTATGATTACCAATCACAAACTAGAAGTTATTGGTACTGCACTGTGATTACCAGTCAAAAGCACAAAAGTCCAGAATGTACTAGTGCTACTGTATGATTACCAATCACAAACTAGAAGTTATTGGTACTGCACTGTGATTACCAGTCAAAAAGCAGAATGTACTAGTGCTACTGTATGATTACCAATCACAGTCCAGAAGCTTTTGGTACTATTGTATGATTACCTATCACAAATTAGAATATACTGGTACTAATGCATGATTACCAATCAAAGAGCAGAATATACTGGTACTATGTATGATTACTAAGGTTTTTAGTGGCCTTGACGTAATTATACTTACTTTTTCCTCAAAGATACATTTACACTTAATTTGTCTTAACGCGGTCAAACTTGCTGCTTTTTTGAATTTCGCGCAAAGCTACACGAAGACTATCTGCGCTAACTGTCATAATTTAGCAGTGTAAGACTAGAGGGAAAGCAATTTTAGTCATCACCACCCACCGCAAACTCTTAGGCTACTCTTTTACCAACGAATAGTGGGATTGACCGTAACATTATAACGCCCCCACGGCTGAAAGGGCGAGCATGTGTGGTGCGACCGGGATTTAAACCTTCGACCCTCGGATTACGAGTCGCGCGCATTAGCCACCTGGCCGTGCCTGGCCGCGGACAAACTTTAATTTTACTTTGTATATTTAAAAGTTGTTTGTAAAATATTGACTCGCAAGTTTGTTTTAATCGTAAAGCTACACAATCAGCTATCTGTGCTATGCCCATCGAGGGTCTCGAACCTTTATTTTAACGATATATTTCAACAATGTACTCTTGAGTAACAAGGAAGCGAGTTCACTCGTAAGATTGAGCTCTGTAAATTTGTGTTTGGATATAAACACTTATGAGTAACACAAATAAATAAACATTTACACTTTACATCTCATTTTTTTCTATTCTTCTGTCGAATTACCCTCAATATTCAAGTAACACAAACAACTATATCTCCCCTCCTCTCAAGTGTTGTTGACCAATAGTCTTCAGTATCTCCCCTCCTCTCAAGTGTTGTTGACCAATAGTCTTCAGTATCTCCCCTCCCTCAAGTGTTGTTGACCAATAGTCTTCAGTATCTCCCCTCCCCTCAAGTATTGTTATCCAATAGCCTTCAGTATCTCCCCTCCCTCAAGTGTTGTTGACCAATAGCCTTCAGTATCTCCCCTCCTCTCAAGTGTTGTTGACCAATAGCTTTCAGTATCTCAATACTTCTTTCATACGCCGTGCATAACTCTGTTTTATCACCACAAAATAAGACTTGTATGTTGTATCAGTTTGTATTAATGAAATGGGGCCCGGCATGGCCAGGTAGATTAAGGTGTTTCACTTGTAATCTGAGGGTCGTGGGTTCGAATCCCCGTCGCACAAAACATGCTCGCCCTTTAAGCCGTGGAGGCGTTATAACGTGACGGTCAGTCCTACGATTCGTTGGTAAAAGAGTAGCCCAAGAGTTGGCGGTGGGTGGTGATGACTAGCTGCCTCCCCTCTAGTCTTACACTGCTAAATTAGGGACGGCTACCACAGATAGTTCTCGTGTAGCTATGCGCGAAATTCAAAAACAAACAATTAACAAAATGTTTTGATCACTGCGGTGTCCGGTTAAACAGATAAACAACAACATTAATTAAGCTTGAATACTTGCTGCTAAAATAAAATATTTTTATTCATAAGAATTGCGTAGTTACTGCTGATAGCCATTAAGTTGACTGTTTGAAGTTAAGCACACAAGCGACATAAAGGTCTATCTGTGCTCCGCCAACCAGGGGTATCGAAACACGGTTTTAGCTTTGTAGGTCCCATGTATACATCTGTGCCACTGGGAGTCACGTGGTTAGTAGCTATTGTGTTTTTTTCACTTATCTGGAGTGTACTGAATACATGTTTTTTACTTTAGAAGTATTTGTACATACCTTTGTTCATATAGACTTAAAGAAGGAACAGATTTTTCTTATTTTTGTCACCTTTTTATTAAATTTTAGAGAAAATAATTGCTAAAAAGTTAGTTAGTTTTCATGGATTATATATACTTGTACGTTTCTTTAGCCTATCATAAACTAATATGTACACTGTGCAGGTACATTTTACAATGAATATAACATTTGGATAATAAATAAATAAAATAAGTGATATAAGAACATAGCTAGGCACGATTAGGAACCACACACGTCGGTATCTAAATTATTTGTATTTATCTGTAAACGTTTTTAATTTTGAACCACTGGCCAGTCAGCATTACCTTATCACCAACCGTTCACGCTGAGGAATTGACCACAACTCTTATAACGCACTTACTGCTTAAATTGTGGGGAGTATTTGGTGGTATCGCACGGATTCGAACTCATTTGGGGTTAGCAAGACCTGATGGTTAGGGTGCTTGACTCGCATGGTCAGTTGGGTCTCGGGTTCCAAACTCTGTCACACCTAACGTGCCTGTCCTTTCAGCCGTTAGTAAATGAGTAGCCCAAGAGTTGACGGTGAGTGGTGGTGAGTTGTTTCCTTCCCTCCAGACGCAGACTGCTAAATTTGGGACAACTAGCACAGATAGTCCTTGTGTAGCTTTGCGCGAAATTCAAAACAAAATCTAACTAAAGCAATCGAGCTCAGATTCGGAATCTAGAGCTCTACCACAGAGTCAGTAGTTGCTCATGTTATTCATATTGACACAAATAATGACTCATTTAGGTGTTGTTTACCGTATGGTTTATCAGTATCTTATACTTACACGATTTTAGACCGGACGGTTGATAGGCAAACACACATACAGAAAAAAAGACAGCTATACCAAATGTCTGGATTTACTTCCATTTTTGTTACATACAACAACGCCTTTGTTCAAGGGACATCTAGCGAATAATAATAACATAAACCACAATATCTGGTTGTATGACGTCCATACGAAATCAGTTTTTCTAGTAAATATCAAACCATTTTTATAGATAATAAGTAACCATTTTTATGTACTTAATATCAAACCAGGTTTTCAATGTAGACATCAAACCAGTTTTATATATCAAACAATTTAGTCAATGTCAATCGATTTTTGTATATAATATGAAATCACTTTTCATGTACTTCTTATCAATCAGAGTTATTAGTGTAACAAGCATCAAACCAGTTAGTACCAAACCTCTTTCATCAATGTCGTCGACACTGAACCAGTTTTTATTTAACTGGCTTTAATGTGGTAACTATTAGACCAGTTCTCAATATAGTCAAACAGTTTTCTCTAAATATTTTGAATTAAACCAGTTTTTTATTTAGTTAGTTTCAAACCATTTTTACGTAGGCAATATTAAACCAGTTTTTTTATTTAGTTAGTTTCAAACCATTTTCACGTAGGCAATATTAAACCAGTTTTTATTTAGTTAGTTTAAAACCGTTTTCACATATACAATATTAAACCAGTTTTTTATTTAGTTAGTTTAAAACCGTTTTCACATATACAATATTAAACCAGTTTTTTATTTAATTAGTTTCAAACGATTTTCACATATACAATATTAAACCAGTTTTTTAATTTAGTTTCAAACCATTTTCACGTAGGCAATATTAAACCAGTTTTTTATTTAGTTAGTATCAAACCATTTTCTCATGAAGGCCATGTTAAACCAGTTTTCTTATTTCGTAAGTATGGAACAACTTTTTCATTTAGTAAATATCAAACCAGTTTTTCAATGAGTTTTCTCCGCGTATTTAATATTAAACAGTTTTTAAGTATTCAAAATTAAACCAATTTTAACAAGGTCGATAGAAAAATGACTTTTTTCAATGTATTCAATTTTGAACCGGTTTCTTGTATGTTATCTATATAAATCCAATTATAATTAATTTATAGCAGTGAACAAAATGTTTTGCTGCGAAACATTTAAATTTTGATCTGTGATAATTATGTCACTTTATTTAGTGGAATTATGAACCCTTACATACCTCTCTAAACATATTAAAATCTTCGCGTTTTTTTAATATTAAAAAATAACAACCGGTGGTTTGGTAGTAAGCTCAATACAATATATCGCTATAATTGGGGGTTCGATGCTAGCAGTGCGCATAACACAATGGCGCATCTCTTACTTTGAAAAGCAATAGAGTTTTCCTTAATCAATATCTTCATTTGGCTAATTAGAAAAAACAAACAAACAGGACATTTATAGGCTTAGTGTTTACGTAACGAGATTTTTATGATGAATATCAGGCCCATTAGTGTATAGTGCATTGCTAGATTTCGGCGATCAGTATTGTAAGTGCACATTGCAATAACAAATTGGTCCGCACCACTCTGCTGTTTGATTTTTCTTACTTTTGTAGATTCAACAGCGGCAAGTCTACGGATTTACAACGCTAAAATCAGATGTTCGATTCCCTTCAATGGACACAGCCAGGTGTAGCTTTGCTATAAGAAAACACTCACTCAATCAACTAGTCATTAGTGCATTAACACAACATTATATGAAACAAATAGATAAAATTGAAACTCACTTTTAATCAAACTCAAAGTTCCATGACTCTAACAGAGAGTCATGGTAAAGTTTCTGACTACTGATTACACATTTTGTCTTTCTTACACAACATTACAAAATCTCCAGATCGCTGTGCCAGATTTTCAAAAACTAGACATGTGACAAATCCAATAAAGCCGAACTACTTGTGGAGTCGGAATGATACAGGTTTGTGACGCATGTTCAAAAACACCCCAAAGCAAAGAGCTTTCCTGGTAAAGATAATATATAATACGAACTAAATGAACATTTGCCTTGTAAAAATTAAAGTAGGTACGATATAATTAAACATTTCTCTTAAAGCGTTTGAGTAAAATAAACAGCGTAGAAACACCAAAGGTCAGATCGAAGGTTGTATGTCAACGTGTCAAAGAACAAATGCTACTGTAAGTTACATAACACACACACATACAGACTATACATACATTTTATCTAAATTGTTGTTTCAAATATTGAAAATAATTTAAATAAAGTTCGGAGAATCAAAATATATAAATCATACTAGAAAAGAAAGAAAACTCTGTCACGACCTTATTTGTGGTACCTAAAATAAAGCTATAACTCTGTCACGACCTTATTTGTGGTACCTAAAACAAAGATATAACTCTGTCACGACCTTATTTGTGGTACCTAAAATAAAGCTATAACTCTGTCACGACCTTATTTGTGGTACCTAAAACAAAGCTATAACTCTGTCACGACCTTATTTGTGGTACCTAAAACAAAGATATATCTCTCTCACGACCTTATTTACGGTACCTCAAACACAGATATAATTCTGTCACGACCTTATTTGTGGTACCTAAAACAAAGATATAACTCTGTCACGAACTTATTTGTGGTACCTAAAGCAAAGCTATAACTCTGTCACGACCTTATTTGTGGTACCTAAAACAAAGCTATAACTCTGTCACGACCTTATTTGTGGTACCTAAAACAAAGATATAACTCTGTCACGAACTTATTTGTGGTACCTAAAACAAAGCTATAACTCTGTCACGACCTTATTTACAGAACATAAAACAAATGAACATCAAAACGGTAAATAAAGGGTCTTGCTAGTGCATGGAAATATTGTTTTAAAAGAAAACACATCAGAAATTTAAATCGCTGTTTTAGGATTTAAAACCCAGAATATTTCCGTTCCTTTCACATATGATGGTTCGATACAATATTAATATCGACCAGATATCAGGAAATTATGAAATGTTAATATGTTCTAGTAAGACCTGTGAGCAGATTTGTTACACACATGTTTATATATTACGTATTATTAATGTCCTTTAATAATTAACTCAGCTGCTTCTTTCTGCAACATAATAATAAATAATGTGTTGGTATAACTTTTTAGTAACAGAAATGTATTCCGAAGATTACTAGGATCTTAACAGAAAAATTTAAATAAGAGCATAATTTATAATTTATGTTTAAGCCATTAACATTTCACATTATGTACCTCGTATTAATTTACATTTTGTACGCCGTATCAGTTTACTTTTCCTTCTGTGTATGTCATATTAATTTACGTCTCAGTGTGAACGAAACTGTGTTTTATGTAATTAACGAGCACTCATTTCTAAAATGTCTCTACAATTCATGAGTAGACGTAGCCTATAAAAAAAACAGTTTCTTGTTTATCACTTTACTGTAGCGATGAAATAGTCGAAGAATAGTCTTTTAAGGAATATATAGATATAACTGTGATACGTAGCACAAAGAACTGACTGTCAGCTGAAGATATCTACATGTAGATATAACTGTGATACGTAGCACAAAGAACTGACTGTCAGCTGAAGATATCTACATGTAGACATAGTGATGATACGTAGCACAAAGAATTGACTGTCAGCTGAAGATATCTACATGTAGATATAGTGATGATACGTAGCACAAAGAACTGACTGTCAGCTGAAGATATCTACATGTAGATATAGTGATGATACGTAGCACAAAGAATTGACTGTCAGCTGAAGATATCTACATGCAGATATAGTGATGATACATAGCACAAAGAACTGACTGTCAGCTGAAGATATCTACATGTAGATATAGTGATGATACGTAGCACAAAGAACTGACTGTTAGCTGAAGATATCTACATGTAGATATAGTGATGATACGTAGCACAAAGAACTGACTGTCAGCTGAAGATATCTACATGTAGATATAGTGATGATACGTAGCACAAAGAACTGACTGTCAGCTGAAGATATCTACATGTAGATATAGTGATGATACGTAGCACAAAGAACTGACTGTCAGCTGAAGATATCTACATGTAGACATAGTGATGATACGTAGCACAAAGAACTGACTGTCAGCTGAAGATATCTATATGTAGACATAGTGATGATACGTAGCACAAAGAACTGACTGTCAGCTGAAGATATCTACATGTAGACATAGTGATGATACGTAGCACAAAGAACTGACTGTCAGCTGAAGATATCTACATGTAGACATAGTGATGATACGTAGCACAAGAAGCTGACTGTCAGCTAAAGATATCTACATGTAGATATAGTGATGATACGTAGCACAAAGAACTGACTGTCAGCTCAAGATATCTATATGTAGATATAGTGATGATACGTAGCACAAAGAACTGACTGTCAGCTGAAGATATCTACATGTAGACATAGTGATGATACGTAGCACAAAGAACTGACTGTCAGCTGAAGATATCTACATGTAGATACAGTGATGATACGTAGCACAAAGAACTGACTGTCAGCTGAAGATATCTACATGTAGACATAGTGATGATACGTAGCACAAAGAACTGACTGTCAGCTAAAGATATCTACATGTAGACATAGTGATGATACGTAGCACAAAGAATTGACTGTCAGCTGAAGATATCTACATGTAGATATAGTGATGATACGTAGCACAAAGAACTGACTGTCAGCTGAAGATATCTACATGTAGATATAGTGATGATACGTAGCACAAAGAACTGACTGTCAGCTGAAGATATCCACATGTAGATATAGTGATGATACGTAGCACAAAGAACTGACTGTCAGCTGAAGATATCTACATGTAGATGTAGTGATGATACGTAGCACAAAGAACTGACTGTCAGCTGAAGATATCTACATGTAGACATAGTGATGATACGTAGCACAAAGAATTGACTGTCAGCTGAAGATATCTACATGTAGATATAGTGATGATACGTAGCACAAAGAACTGACTGTCAGCTCAAGATATCTACATGTAGACATAGTGATGATACGTAGCACAAAGAACTTACTGTCAGCTGAAGATATCTACATGTAGATATAGTGATGATACGTAGCACAAAGAACTGACTGTCAGCTAAAGATATCTACATGTAGATATAACGGTGATACGTTCAGCTCAAGATATCTACATGTGGACATAGTGATGATACGTAGCGCAAAGAACTGACTGTCAGCTAAAGATATTTACATGTTGATATAGTGATGATACGTAGCACAAAGAACTGACTGTCAGCTGAAGATATTTACAAATCTCTAAAAATACGGAGTGTATTTGAAGACACTTAGCCTAATTGAGTACAAGAAGTGTCCTAGATTCTTAGTTTGAAAACATATGCTTTCAAATAGCAACATACGTTTTGTTGCAACTAAACTAAACTAGCTCTGATGAAAAAAACAAAACAACAACTACAGATTTTGTTTAACAGATTCTAAATTGAAACAAGAACGCTTGTATTGAGAAGTTTTCAAGGTTGCAGACGGTATCGTTTGTTTGTGATAGATTGAACAAAAAAGAGAGTCAATTTAAAACCATTCAGAGCAGTTAAATCAGTCGTAAAGTCAGACTTCAGAGGATTGACCGGCTCACTGTTTACTACTAGCACGAGTGTCTTGTTTGAATTCATGGCTCAAGAGTTTTAAAATGGAGGGCTTGAACACCCATCAGCAGTTTCGATAAGCACGTGGGCAAATCAATAGTGCATTCTACGTAATAGGCGATCCTTTGAAGAGAACGCCAGCTGTTGGAGCATGTAAAGGTAAGCGAATCACATATATGTATAATATACGTATATATAGAGAGAAAGAAAATCTTTGAATAGAATTGTCATTCTTATTAATTCTAAAGACAAAATGAGGCGAGAACAGAAGATATAAAGAAACTAAACGAAACTAGAAGTGCAGAAAAAATGAACTAAAACTGCTTTTTTTAATTTTATGAGACGACGCCCTTTAGTTCGCTAGTCTTTATAACAAATGTTGATATGTTCTGAACTGAAGCAAAAACGATCTATTTTTAGTTCTCGGCAGCTATGTTCTCGCCACAAAGAACCTTCTTTTAATGTATAATAATAAAATCTAATTACCAGACAGAATGAGACAGCCTTTATCAGTTTACGGCATTCATATGAGTAACAGAGAATAATGTAAGCGATATGTAACATGTTTACAAGTAATTAGGAAACAAAATAATATAATTTTTCGTTGCTTTTACAAATAATTAGGAAAGAAAAATGAAAAAAAAAAAGTTTTAGCATTTCTCGCGTGCGCCAGTATGCCTATTATATAAGATAGAAGCTAGGGTCAGATCACAGAGAACTGAATCTTGTATATGATTATAGTGAAGTGCACAAATACACAATTTTGTCACGAGTCACTTTAAACGTACACGCCATTGAAAGACACGCGAAACAGCGCGAGACAAACAAACACAAATCAGGGTCAGAAGTTTAAAAGTATACTCCTCAGATTTAATGGAAAAATATTCAAGAAAACTTTGTTGTTTTGTGCTTCATTCATCTTTCAGGGCAGGTTTCAGTTTCGTTTTTTTATTCCTTGTATAAACCAAGACCAAACACGTGTTGAGTAAGTTGCTGAAAATGATCCAATATTTAGCTGTACGTAAAGTTTTATTATCTCAAAACGAAAGAGAAGAAAACAATGCCACCACATGATACAAGTCATCATTAGCAGTAGTTAGGCTGCTCTGAAAATAGAATAAAACGTAAAAGTGCGAAAAGGTAAGATTTTGTTGTTTTATTTCCCCTCTCTTGGGCCTGGCATGGCCAAGCGCGTAAGGCGTGCGACTCGTAATCCGAGGGTCGCGGGTTCGCGCCCGCGTCGCGCTAAACATGCTCGCCCTCCCAGCCGTGGGGGTGTATAATGTGACGGTCAATCCCACTATTCGTTGATAAAAGAGTAGCCCAAGAGTTGGCGGTGGGTGGTGATGACTAGCTGCCTTCCCTCTAGTCTTACACTGCTAAATTAGGGACGGCTAGCACAGATAACCCTCGAGTAGCTTTGTGCGAAATTCCAAAACAAACAAACAAACCAAAACAATTTCCCTCTCTCAAGTGAGTCCTCAAATATTATTTGCTCGTACTTGAATTAATCCTATCTACTAAAGAGGTGAAAATTTTCGTGTTGTCCTCTAATACTAGGCTCTTCATTGGTCTATCAAAGAGTCTTCACGAAGGTCCGACCTGTTAGATTTACAACCACTGGTGGTGATAGAGACACCATCCAGCCATTTCTTTAAATGACAGAAGACTGCTAAACTTAAGGCTGGTGGTGATAGAGACACCATCCAGCTACATTTAAAACTTATCGAGAAGCAAGAATAAAAAACATTATTGTATTCAGTATTATCGTATTGTATTACATGAGCAGAAATACATTTTTTACATAAGATAGAAAACATATCTCAAACTGATAAAATTCTGGAACACGTGTTTAAAGTAGTGCACCTAAGTTATACACTGAAATCAAAGAATGAAATATATCTAGGCATCTCACGAGGGGCCACCACATAATTATTTAAACCTTTACTTCAGCGTAAATTATCTCATTTGTGGTGAAAATGTTTGACAAAGGTCCCCAAGAACCGAACTTCAGCGCTGTCGATTCTATCCGAACATGTCGAAAAATATTCCAGTGCTCGGCATGGCCCGGTGGTTAAGGCACTCGACTCCTAATCTGTGGGTCGCAGGTTTGAATCCCCGTCACACCAAATATAATCGTCCTTTTAGCCGTGAGGGCGTTACAAAGTGACGGTTAATCCCAAGTTGATGGTAGGTGATGATGACTAACTGCCTTCCCTCTAGTCTTACACTACTAAATTCGGAAACGGATAGCGCAGATAGTCCTTGTGTGGATTTACGCAAAATTACAAACAAACAAAAACATTCTATTGTAATTTCCTTCTGAAATGTTAAATAATTAAGCTGATTCCTAACATGAAATAAGACCAATCACGTGACCTCTTTTTTTATAGTTGGGAGAATTTTACACTTAATATTACTAATATTTATAATTTTCTTTCCTGACCAAACAAGAAATGACCCCGACGTGGTACGCCGAAGCACATGTCTTTAGATTAAGCCAAAGCGACGGTCTATATTAAATATTTTTTCTCTCTCTATTCTATTGTTACAACTGCAAAGAGCGTGACACGCGGACACTACTGTTTTGGAACTACAGGGACTTTAGCATAATAACAAATGTTCTCTAATATCAGACACGAACGCTTATCACTTCGTACTACTATGTAAATTGATTTGATACGTATGCATAAATATTCTACACATTAGACTTCGTATTTCTCTTGATAGAACTTCTGAAAGGTAGAGTCTGATGTTTCTGTTCCGTTATGTTTCTTTACGATGAATTTTAAAAGAAACATTTAGCATTAAGGAAGAAGTAGGCAACCCGAATATAAGGATTCACTATGATTTATACATAATATTCGTTATTATATAAAAGCTGACTTAGATCAAAAGTAGGGTACTTAGTTAATGTGAAGAATCTAAAATGAATAAACACGTTTTGTGTGTGATGTTATAATACACACCACTCGTTTCACAAAAAAAAACAACAGAGGTTTTTGGTCAGTAAAACCTCAGAAATAATTCGAACTGTAACGTTAGACCATCTACATTTTCCTAACTCAACTTGAATGTGTACAAATGTTTGTGGATAAACAAACTGTAACTGGTTTGCCCTCCTTTCAAATGGCATGTAAAGTGCTTTTGAGAAACAAGATCCAATAGAGCAGTGATTGAATAATATATTTGAACTAACAACGACTCCCCACTGCTACTGCATTTGACATTTTTATTTTATAAATATGATACTAAGTATCAGTCACTGTCCAGATTTTAAAAGATATCTTTTAACCAACACATTATACTCATTTTCGTACTATTAGAAAATTCGAAACCCTTTGTTATCTCGCCAGTTCCTCTGAAGGACTGGAATCGTAAACCCTTTATTGTGTCGTCAGTTTTTCTGAGGGACTGGAATCACAAACCCTTTGTTGTTGCACAGTTTTTTTGAGGGACTGGAATAAATGACTTTAGAAAATGGAAGGGAAAAGCGAGTTGCGTTATCATCATTCCAATTATCATCCATCTTACGGCCGAAGAAAGAGAGCTTTATGATGGTTCTCCAGCTCTTGGGGCTGGAATGAAAAAACAACAACAACTAAACAAGACAAACAACAATAATAAAAAAACTCCACCCTTCCGCCTTATTTCAACTGAAAAATAAAAAGTCAAACAAAGACAATCAGTTGCATCTAATGGAGCTTAATTTAAGTGAAATGGCTAACCATGAACATTTCATTCATTAGACATATTTTCACACCCACATGCATACAGTCATCTTAATTAAAAACGTCGAATTCTTGAAACAAGAGTCACAGTGTATTTTACGACAATGTTACAATGATATTGACTGATATGCTTTTATAATGTACATGAAATTGCACCTAAAACAGCCTACGTGTACTAATTACATCCACGAACCGCTACTGCTCCGTGAAAAGTCCACTTAGATACACATTTACAGGGACTTTCAAGAACTCACTTACAAAAATCTAAAACCGTACTGAATGTTGTGAAAGACAGGTACTACATAGCGCACGAACTGTTTAGTTCAGTTCTTGTGTTCTATTCAACATCTTCGAGACCCGTGTTGAAGGTTTAATCTCGCTGACGTACAGTTGTTGTCAAGCGAGACTTTAACACGGTAACTTACAGTCTTTAAACGAGATGCAGTGAAAACACAGTGTAACTACGACAAGGGCTCTAATTTTTGTTTAAAACAACATATATCTATATCGTATATTGATGTGGCGCCATCTTAATGTTGCGAGTGTGGTTATATAGATGGAAGATGGGGGAAGACAGATGACTCAGAGAATGGAACTGAAGAGCATTCCAGACAACTGAACTAGTAACTTTACTTATTATGTAACGAGGCATTAAGATGAAACGACTTTCATAGAAACACGTTTTAACTTAGCAGTACCACAAAGAACGTTGTAAGAGGCGCGACAGGCATTTTGATATGGCTAGACCGAAGCCTGATGGCCAGAAGAAGAAATACAAATATAGTTTTAATTATTTCTTTCATGACGTGATTGGAAAATACTCAAGAAAAAATCGAAAAAATTATCGCTACTAATAAGAAGTTTACGATTTGGGATTAGAATACGTAATTGAATAAATACATTGAGATCAAAAATGTTTTACTTGTTTAGATGACAGCTGCAGCCATGACAGAGAAGCCTCCAGCTTTCAAAATTAAAAAGTCAAGCTAGAAACTTCGCTACACGGAAAGCAGAGCTGTGGCTCAAGCATAAACTATTAATACAAATAGTAGTAAACTCCAAGTCTAACACCCTCTAATAACTCAACGGTAAATCTGAAGGCCTATATCTGGGTTTCGATCCCCGGGGTGGGTACAGCACAAATGAACCGTCGTGTAGTTTTGTGCTGAAAAAGAAAAATACAAATCGATTCTAACTCAAAACTTTTAATTATTTTGATCATTCATCATTGCAACAGTGGCGCCACCTAGTATCTGTACATATAGTGAAGTGTCATTTCCTTTTCAACAGCGCAAACCTTGATTTGATCCAATTATATCCTAGAGGAGTGTATGTTTAAACTTAGAACCCTGACACAGAAGTTTCTACTACACCACTTGAGCAGTGGTACCCGATGCCAGTGCTTCAAGTTTACTCACATTTGTTTACATATAATAAAATGGAACAAAGTTAAATATTCTGCTCGTTCATACACAAAACGTCGATCGTCAAAAGTTTTATTTACAAAACATCACGACACTCGACATGATTATTATGAAGCTTGTTGACGTAGTCGGACAAAAAAACAAGTACTATTCCCTAGAACAGTGTGTTTTAGTGAATACACTAGTGATACCATGGGAACAAGAATATTTTGCAATCAGAAGTGGTTACCAGAGGGCGCTACCTCTTCATTGATCCATCATTTCTTTGAAGGACGGTTTGCATCCTTGAAATGGTATTTATGCACCTCAACAAAGGTATCGTGAATATTTCGCTATGGAAATGCTTAAAGTCAATTATTTATTGATGGACTTGACGGGTACTATTCGACATCATGTAGCCAGGTGGAATATTCCAGCTGTTTTGTTTGTTTGTAATTAAGCGCAAACCTACACAATGGGCCATCTGTACTATGCCCACCGTGGGTATCGAAACCCTGTTTTTAGTGGTGGGAGTCCGCACATATACCGTTGTGCCACTGGAGGGCTTGTAGATGTGCATGAGGTCATCCTAAGTTGACATGAATGGTGACCATATTGGAAGGTGGTGCCCTCTGGTGACAACATATTCTAGTTCCCCTTATTCTTCAATAAGTATAGTTCTATGACGAATATAATTAATTTGTTTGGTAAATCTGTTGAATAATTGTATAAGAGCCCTCTACATTTAATGGTCACTAAACAATTAACCCTAATATATTTTCATAACTTAAGCAATTTAGGTGTGCCAAAAAAAAAAAAAAAGATTGGATTAAGTCAAACTCATAAACGTATCTTAATGTTTTAAATTAATTAACCATGGTTTATACAAAGTACTTAAAATAGTTCATTAACATTTTTTTATAACCTAAAATTCTAATAGTAACTTAAAACTAGCTATCAGCTTAAGTTAAAAAAAAACATGAAATATAAAATCGTACGAAGTTAAAATAAACTTACTCCTAATACGGAACATAGAAATAATATCCGGATCACCAACGTTTCTTTTATTATCTTAATGAACTCCATTTTTAAGATCTATTAGAAATTCTAGATGGAAAATAAAAAATGATCTAATGACATCTTTTAAAAAGTAAAGTTCGTAGAAAGAAAACAGGAGAGTATAGTGAAAAATAAACACGAACTTATAACTCAGACAACTGATTATTATTTAAATATGTGACACTTATCACGCTAATTATATAATAAACTTTAAGTTATCCTTGTAGTGAAATATGTGACACATATCACACTAATTATAACTTATACGTTTAATTATCATCGTAGTGATATATGTGACACATATCACACTAATTATAACTTATACGTTTAATTATCCTCGTAGTGAAATATATGACACTTATCACACTAAACGATGTTTAAAAGGTACAGAACTGTAACACATAACAATGTCTGTACATAATACAACTTGTTTTCACTAGCGGCACAATCACACAAAATATATATATATATATTTAGATTGCAGAAGGCGACGAAGTAGCTTTAAAAACAGGAATACTTGAGGAAACAGTTTGTATCATTAAAACAGTGTACTCGTGCACGAGCTACTATAACCGTATTTGAAGATTTATGAGTACGTATCATGAAAGAGCGTCAGTAGGTGTCGCAAAACAAGTATAACAAAAACAAATTCTGGCAGGAAAGGCAGGCCGTGTGACGTATGTCGAAGACAAAATCCACAAAGAGCCGACTAGCTCAGAAGAATTCGTGAAAGAATTATTGCGGGAAGTTATTTGACAGTGTTTGATTTTATGAAACAGTGCTCGCAAGAAGCTAATTTAGGGCGCCAGTTACGAATTGTTTGTGTTATTAATGGTTGATATACTAGTTTTAAGGAACTATCAGGGCCTTATAATGGTAATATAAAAAGAGGCGCCTTTGAAAAACTTTCTGGATTTTTATTTGTTGAGTCGTTGTGGCTGTGGTATTCACAAAAAAAACATATATACCACTCTGGTACCACTGTTTAATATCGGTAAATATTAAGATTTTACATCTGTTTACAGCTCTTTGTTTATCCTTCACTAACATCTCTCGACGTCTCCGGAAAGTAAAACTTACATACCGATAAGTTTCATAAGATGCTTCACAACTTACTAATAGAATTGTATTTCATGAGCAGTTAGGAATAGAGCTGAACCGATTGTTGATGGTGCCCTGTGTGAGACATAATTTTTGCTCCCTTCCAAAAAGACAACAACAACAAAATTAATCTTCTTGATTTCAAAAATGCAACCACACATCTCCTAAGCCTAAGGGTTTGCGCTCTTAGAGGGCGTACCGCTCGTACTACAGCCCTGTAAAAATACTAGAAGGTAAAATAAAAAGTAAAATAACTGAACAATTTAAGGTATGTTCCATCTCTTTATAAGAGATTTAACCAAGGCTTATAACAGATGCATCAAAAGAAATAAAATATATCACATTAGAATTATTAAACAAGCATCATTTTTGGCATCTAGTGATCTTTAGATTAAGTAATTATCGCTTTTTTAATACAATAGATATCACAATTACGTCTTGGAGACACGATCGAATCAACTGAATAATTCTAAACATATGCACTCTTTTGTGTAAATCGTCAAACACCTGTGGTCTCGTTTTATCAAGAAGAATGAGTGATGTTTTACAATCCAAACAGATATTATTTTTAAATAATTTGAGAGGAAATAAATGCAGAAATGATTTATAATTAGTATTTATTTCCATTGTCTCAATTGATAAAACAACGACACTTACTCTAACATCTGCTAGCAATACCAGTAGTTGCTGTTGTTCTACTGACAGTGTTAAATTTAGGTAAAACAGTTTTGTTTTTTTTCACAACGAATCACTACGCAGATTACAAATTAACAGATTGTCCATAACGTATTTTAACAAAGCTGTATGGCCATTATACGTATAGGGACTGAACTATTATCTACCAGACAACAACTAGAGGAAGATAACTTTGATACCTAGAAAATATATATATATTTATAAGTTAAGTTCTCCATTTCCGAAATTGATTCTTCGCCAGCGCCACCTGTTGGTAAATAAATTACTTGTAAAACAATGTGTATAAAATTAAGGGTGGAAAAATCATTTATAATGTATGAAGAACTTAAATGTTAAATGTTGGTGTAATAGAAGTAGAACAACTTATCCGTAATGATGACTTCTTGGTTTTAAAATAAATTTAACGAACACTTAAGATAGATACGATCAACTCAGGTTAATTACATATTCCAGTAGCTGAAAATGAATATATTTAAATAGTGGCTGTTTATGAATTTTAAAAATTATAAACCGAGACACAGAATATATATATGGTGCTAGTTTAGCACTTTCTTAACGCCGTACCTAAAAACACCAAACACCCAATGATGTTTCTCATTTCGAGTACTTAAGTATTATAAAATATGGTATACGGTGGTCTCAATTCAGTAGTTAATATCAAAACCAAAACCAAAATCCATCAGGTGTCGTATAGAACTAAACAGAGTTAAACTGATCGTGAAAACACGCCAAGAAATCGTTACTTCTCTCCTTCCAGATATTATGTAAATGTAGACTTTGCTTCAAACATTTAGGTTCGCTTTCTCCTGTTTAAGAAAATACACTTTCCACTATTATATGTGGGAGTCCATGACATAAGTATGGAGCACATGAACAGAGCGCTTTGATAAACGAGTTAAGTTAGAGATTAAATCATGAAGACCGAAATAAAGTCAATGAACGTACTTCCTGCTGTTCTCTGGTCCCGATGTGACACAAGTACTTCATGCTGTTCTCTGGTTCCGATGTGACACAAGTACTTCATGCTGTTCTCTGGTCCCGATGCTACATAAGTACTTCATGCTGTTCTCTGTTCCAGATGTGACATAAGTACTTCATGCTGTTCTCTGGTCCAGATGCGACACAAGTACTTCATGCTGTTCTCTGGTCCTGATGCGACACAAGTACTTCATGCTGTTCTCTGGTCCTGATGTGACACAAGTACTTCATGCTGTTCTCTGGTCCTGATGCTACATAAGTACTTCATGCTGTTCTCTGGTCCTGATGCGACACAAGTACTTCATGCTGTTCTCTGTTCCCGATGTGACACAAGTACTTCCTGCTGTTCTCTGATCCTGATGCGACACAAGTACTTCATGCTATTCTCTGGTCCTGATGCGACACAAGTACTTCATGCTGTTCTCTGGTCCTGATGCGACACAAGTACTTCATGCTGTTCTCTGATCCCGATGCGACACAAGTACTTCATGCTGTTCTCTGGTCCAGATGCGACACAAGTACTTCATGCTGTTCTC
Organism: Tachypleus tridentatus; assembly: GCF_004210375.1. Taxonomy (NCBI): domain Eukaryota; kingdom Metazoa; phylum Arthropoda; class Merostomata; order Xiphosura; family Limulidae; genus Tachypleus; species Tachypleus tridentatus. The sequence goes on from NC_134826.1 coordinate 19,671,061, forward strand.
TGGTCCTGATGCGACACAAGTACTTCATGCTGTTCTGCTGTTCTCTGATCCTGATGAGACACAAGTACTTCATGCTGTTCTCTGGTCCTGATGCGACACAAGTACTTCATGCTGTTCTCTGGTCCTGATGCGACACAAGTACTTCATGCTGTTCTCTGTTCCCGATGCGACACAAGTACTTCATGCTGTTCTCTGGTCCAGATGCGACACAAGTACTTCATGCTGTTTTCTGGTCCCGATGTGACACAAAACTGAGCAAAGCAAAAACATCTCCAAAGCAACTCCAATCATTACCAATTTGGCGTTGGCACTGCATACAGTTAAATCGCTAGGACTTATTTTGTTACGATGTCATCTTTTGATACTCAAGCAAGTTACGAGTTCCTGCACCGTCCAATATTCCTTTATTTATTTGTAATGTTTGCAACTTAACCTCGATTCTTCATGATTTGAGTCAGAATCTCTAAAATACTGATAATTTAGAAGCACAATCTTCAATGCTAGGAGTGGGCATGTATATGTTGTGGTGATGATGATATACTTATGTTCCTTAAGGACAGTTAGAGAACACCGAAACTGAAGTCAAGCCTTAATTTTTTTCTTGATGGACGATTTAGCGCCTTTGTTTTTAAAGGTAAAAGTATCAACTCCCTTTGTAGTTCCACAAAAAACCACAAAAGGCTTACATTTCTTCGTGTCGGAGAAGGTACGTTGTCCAATACACCAAATTAAAGAGTGCAAACATCAGTGGAAAAAGGATTCGTGACATGACGTCAATTCTCTTGGATCGAGTGGGGAATTTCTTGAGCCAGGTCTTAAAGGGGTTTATACTTCTGGAAGCTTGCATGTGGATTTCACATCTTTGAAACTTGTCATTTTGAATTTCTCCGTGATGATGGACCAAGGGTTTCTGAAATGGTTAAAGGCCATTTCTCAGTTAACAAAACTGAATTTGTTGTACCGAAATAAAACGTCCGTCGGTAGATACCAAACATACATAGTATTATAAAGAGATACGGAAAAAAAAAAAACTTATTTTTTCTGTATACAAGTTGCTAATTTTGTGTAGGAAAAGTTTTAGGGCAAAATTTTATGAGCAAGTATTTTTACGGTTTATATTTCGTACAAAAACGCATGAAAAGCAATTATGAGGAAAAATACGAGTAAAAAACGGAATATATTAAATATATTAATAATATTATTAATATATAATAAATATATTAAAACAAACACAAGATACTTTTTAAAAATAGAAAGAACTAAAAGCACGTGGTTAAGAAAACAAAAACTGCACGAGAACTTTAAATATGTTTGTAACTCAAATGATATACTCAGATTTATTTTAATAATTAACAAGTAACTTTTACTGAGTTTATTCGATGATAATGGAATTACTGTAAAAAAGATATTTTAGACTTGAGTGGAGTATCAGTTGATAATTAACAATTTAGTTTAAAAAAATTTGACCATGTAGTCGAAATGGATGAATATTTTGTATATTTGGGTGTCATCGTAGATGGTCAGTTGATAATTAACAATTTAGTTTTTTTTAAAAAATATTTGACCATGTAGTCGAAATGAATGAATATTTTGTATATTTGGGTGTTATCATAGATGGTCAGTTGATAATTAACAATTTAGTTTTTTTAAAAAAATATTTGGCCATGTAGTCGAAATGAATGAATATGTTGTATATTTGGGTGTTATGGTGGATGGTCAGTTGATAATTAACAATTTAGTTGTTTTTTTTTAAATATTTGACCATATAGTCGAAATGAATGAATATGTAGTATATTTGGGTGTTATCGTGGATGGTCAGCTGACAAATAATTTAGTTTTTTTTTTTAAATCCTTGACCATCTATTGGTACTGAATGGAGACTCTTCATATGTAGAGTAATTTTTGACATACCATAGCAAATGTTGTGGCACCATCTTCTAGGTGGTCAGGATCAAGTGAAGAGTTCTCAATATCCCACTTTCGTGAAGTCTTAGGTCCTTGTAGAATTTGGCTTCTGGAAGCGTAGTTCACCAGAGCAAATTCCAATAAGGCTCCAAATACGAAGGTGAGACAGACGCCAGTCCATACATCAATAGCCTTGGTGTAGGATACAGGAGGAAGTGACGCATTGATACCGGAAGTTTGGGTTGCCATAGTGAGCAGGGTGGTGACTCCAAGGGAAACACGAGCGGGAATGGCGTTTTGGTCCAACCAGAAAGAAACCCAAGATACAATGACCAGCATGCAACAGGGTATATAGATCGTGATCAGATAGTAGCTAAACTCACGCTTGAAAACCAAGTCCACCTTTAAACAACTGTACTCACCTGAGGAGAGAAACATTCAATCAAATAACACAAATAAAAACACACACACTCAGAAAAACAACTTTGTTAGGCGACACACACATTCAAGCACGTGCTGTTTGACCCCAGTGGTACAGCGGTATGCCTACGCCTAAAAACTGGATTTTTATACCGTTGGTGGGCAGAACACAGGTAATCCATTGTGTAGCTGCGTGTTTAATTCCAAACAAACGAGTACACTTCTACTGTTTATTGATTCATGAGCTATCTATGCTTTGCCTTCCACAGGTATCGAAACTCAGATCTTAGCGTTTAAGTCCGTAGGAACGTTTTTTTTTTTTCAAATCCCGATTCGTTAATTTAATTATATGTTTTATGAAAATGGACGAAGAAAATATGAAACAAATTCGTAAACTTCTGGAAGAACCAGGTTTTACTGTTAGTACACAACTGGATATGCTGTATTACGATTCTCAGAAGTTCTTGTGTTTGAAGTTTGAATTTCGCGCAAAGATATACGACGGCTATATGAGATAGCCGTTCCTAGTCATCACCACCCATCGCCAACTCTTGGGCTACTCTTTTACCAAAGAATAGTGGGAATGACCGTCACATCATAACAACCATACGGCTGAAAGAGCAAACATGTTTTCTATAGGAAGGAGGTTCGATTCCATGACTCTCAGATTGCGAATCGAGTGCTCCTAGACCACGTGGCCATGTTGGATTATTGTGCTTTTATTGGTTCGTATAGAAGTACTTATTGAAAACTACAGTATCGATAAACGTGTTCATAGAATTAGACTGTTTTAAACAAACACAAACCAAGCTGTACAAAAACAGAAAATCCTAACCCGTTATATCTTATTCACGTTCTAACAGTGAATAGCGTCCAGTAATTTGTACCAAACATTCAAACTTAACACGGACATAAATATAGTTTTACCAGAACATTCTTCTTTTACCTGGTTTGTTTCTATAAAACTGTACTATGGGCTATCAGCGCTGTGCTACTTGTGGAAATCGAACTCCAAATTTTAACGTTATAAGCCTTTAAGCTTACCTCTGTGCAATCACAAGAGGTCATTCATTTTTATCATTCTTTTCACACATTAGGTCCGGCATGGCCAGGTTGTGAAAAGGTGCTCTACTCGTAATTTGAGGGCCGCGGGTTCGAATCTCCGTCACACCAAACATACTCGCCTTTTCGTCGGTAAAAGTGTAGCCCAAGAGTTGGAGATGGATGGTGATGACTAGATTCCTTCCCTCTGGTCTTACGCTGTAAAATTAGGGACGACTAGCGCAGATAACCCTCCTGTAGCTGTGCGCGAAATTAAAAAAAAACTAACAAACTCTTCACTCCTTATTTAATTACAATATTAAAAAAAATCACCTGTGTTTGTCTTACTGGTACAGTAGTTGGTGAGATATTTTTCCAGTGTGAATCGAGGAAGATGTAGATTTTTGGTCACTTGGACCGGGTCACCTTCCTTCCATTCAAACTTCAGATCCTCCGTGGTATAACCATCTGTGTATAGAACATGAAATTGAACAATGGTTTGATGTCATTTAGAGTTCACGTTACAATCTTTTCTACATAAATAACACCATGATAGCGAACCATCTACATAATCGACATTCGAAAACTAAAACTTCACGGAAACTACGGCGGTATATTTTAGATACTTTCGGGAGACATAGTTATTACCAGGCATTCTTTGGGGTTTGGTTTATTTGGTATTTACGAACTATACAAATTACAGCATTAATTCCAGACTTGTATGACCTTTTTTTTTTTTTTTTTGGTTCTTAAGTTCGCGCTTCATTTGCTACATGTATTGTCTCATTTTAAAAGCTTTATGGGCCATCTATATATTTCTTTTGTAAATAAAAACGAAATTATAGGCACGGTGGAGGGAAACACCCGTAGTTTGTTCTTCATTTATGCGGTCGTAACCATTTTTAACTACTGTATCAATCATTATGTTCAGTTTCTCTACTAAGAACGAGAAAAAATCAATAGTTTGATACGACATTCGATTACGCCTTATGTTAGGAATGAAACAGAGAAAATCCATGCATTTATAGCAAAATAACATTAATTTTATACCACTTATGTGCTAATGCACAATGACATCGTAGGATAAGACAGACATTACAAGCAGATGGTGTTTATCATACAACGGTTGCATTCTTGTTACATTGTATTTACTGGAATATTAGACCCAAATTTGGCATTTTGAAAATGAATGCAATTTTTTATTATACAATTTAGTGGACTCTTTCTTTTCTGCGTAACGTTACACGAGGGGTTGTTTGTAGCCTGTTCCACACGTTCTTTCAACAACAGGTGTATTTTCGATTTCGTTTTGGTGTATGGTTGTTTAAATATGTAAATTATTGACATCAAATTCCAATGAAATGTAATTTGGTTCTACATAATTTAAATTTTAATTATTTTAACGTACCGCTGCAGCATTTTCTGGTGAAAGTGATTTCAAGGCAAGGGTCAGGCTTTTCATATAAGAGCAGATTGATCAAGAAATAAGGGCAGTGTTCTGTAATAAGTAACTTGAGTGAGGGTTTAGTTGTATGATAAATAAACAGATTTTATTCACTTTAAGAACAGTGAAAACAATATTTACACACATACAAATATGAACAACATGCATATCTGCATGTAGAAGCGGACAACTGCCTGCACCAGATCAGGGAATAGTTAACCAGTTTTCCGTCCCTCAATATAAGGCCCGGCACGGTCAGATGGGTAAGGTACTCGACTCGTAATCTGAGGGTTGTAGGTTCGAATTCTTGTCACACCAAATATGCTCGCTCTTTCAGCAGTGGGGGCGTTATAATGTGACGGTCAATCCTATTATTTGTTAGTAAAGAGTAACTCAAGAGTTGGCGGTTAGTGGTGATGGCTAGATGCTTTCCCTCTGGTCTCACACTGCTAAATTAGGGACGAGTAGTACAGATAGCCCTCGTGTAGCTTTGCGCGAAATTAAAAAACAAACAAACAATTATAACTTCTACATCATAAACGGTTAAGTTCGCGTTCAAAAATGATTTACTCCGTTCCACGTGTATAAACTTAAATATTGGGTCTAATACCTAAGTACTGACGTACATTACAGAGGTCGAGAAACTCAATACACCTTTAAAACAGTTCACTGATTCATTTAAACTGTAACAGACGATGCAATGATGTATTGTATAGTGGTTAACGTACCGGCCTGCGGGTTGGAAGACCCAAAATTTACGCATCGATGCTTCTGAACACGTTTCTGTGTGAGTGAGTTACACCTTGAAAGTCATTTCCATCATTCGGTTATAGCCGGTGAAAGACCTTTTGGTCAGTAGCTCAAGATTAGGGATAGCTATATTTGAACGCCAGAAATATTAACCTGGAGGGCTAGCCCTCGTGCGTATAAGGTGCCTTTCATGTTGAAAATACCAAATAAACACAAACAGAAACTTTTTACGAAAGTTTGGACTTAACTTTTTATAACACAAAACAAAGCTGGACTCACCTGTTTGGAAAGAGAAATGTTTTCGGAGATCTTCTAAATAGAAGTATACATTTATACATAAATATAGATTTGTATCTAGAAGTTACTTACAACTGGCCATGACGATAGAACAAGTCTGCTTGTCCAACGGGTAGTACTTGAGATTCATTGGACATGACAAAACAAGAGATATTCTGTTGAAGAAGAGATAGGATAAGAAACTACAGGTTTATTTTTTACCATGACTACCATATCTACCAGCTTATCTTTACTGCTACAATAAAGCTTGGTTTAAATTGTACACCTGCGCCCAGTGGCTCAGTTGTGTGTCTGTTGGCCTACAACGCTATAAATTGGGTTTCGATACACGTGGTGGGCAGAGCACACATTGCTCAGCTTTGTGCTTAACCACAAACAAACGTCAAATTTACAATCAGGCAAAAATTCCACTCCACCTCTCGAAACCTACAGCAATGATTTAGCTTCTGCAAAGTGGATTTTCAGCTTACCGAGAGATCGAAGCTCAAATTGTATTATTATGTTATTATTAGGATAATAATAATGCGTTATGTCATAACGATCAAATTGACGTTTGAAATTACTTCTCACGTTTCTTGGTCGGTTCCATTTAAAATTGTTGGTCTCTCAGTGGTTCAACGGTAAGTCTGTCGGCTTAAGAAACTAACCAGATCAATTTTAAATTGTATATATATATATATATGAATATTCCGTGATGACGAGAAAACCCACTTGTAGAGAAAATATATATAAAAACGGCTGGTATGGACAGAAAAAGCACTATATAGAGGAGCGAACAACGTTTCGACCCTCTTCGGTTATCGTTAGGTTCACAAAGAAAGAAGGTAACTGACCGATAGTTGACCACATGTTTGAAGGCGGTTATGTAATTGAGTGTAGGAATGTAGAGGGCGTGCTTAGATGTTGGATATATTTATTAATATAGGTATAAAGGTGTTCCTTTGTATTGGTTTATTTTGGGCTTGAGTTACTGTATAGTAAGGCTTCTCTAATTTTGCGTTTGTTTATGTTTGTTTATTTATTTAGTATTTGGGTGTTTTCTATGGTTATGTTGTGTTTATTTGATTTGCTGTGTTTAAAAACGTGTGAAGGTGACTTTTTTGTGTTCTTTGAATCTGGTTTCCATTTTGCCACTTGTTTCTCCAATATGGATGTCGTGGCAGTTATCACATTGTATTTTATAAATAATGTTGGTGTGGTGTTTGTCAGTGTAGTTTTTACATAGTATAGACGTTAGTTTTGTGCCTTGTTTTTGAGTTAATTTGCTATTAACTGGAATGTCATATTTTGTTACTAGTTCTTGCCAAATGTTGGTTATTTTTCTGCTGATGTCGAAAATATATGGTATGCAGCAGTATATGGTTTCGTGATTTTTTGATTCGTGAGATATATTTACTTTTGTTGGTTGATTTTGCTTTCTGTCTGGGTGTGTGTGTATAATGTTTTCTACGGTTTGTGGAGAAAACTTATTGATGTTGATGAAGTATTGTTTTATTTTGTCTAATTCATCGTTAATTTTATCTGGTGAGCATAGTTTTATGGCTGTGTTTATTTGGTTTCTTTGAATGTTGAGTTTTTGTTTTGTTTCATGTGCTGAGTCCCAAGGAATGTATAGTTCGGTATGGGTGATTTTTCGGTGGATTTCTGTTTTGAATTGTGTATCGATTCTTGTAATTTTGAGGTTAAGAAATGATATTTGATAGCTTTCATCCTGTTCACATGTGAAGTTAATGTTGGGATGTGTAGAGTTACTGTGATTGTAAAAATTAAGTGTGTGTTCTGTAGATTTGAATCCCGCAACCGTGTCGTCTACATATCTGTACAAGTGGTAGCAGTGGTGGATGTAATGCTGTGTTAATTGCTTGTGTTTCAACTTGTGTCATAACAATATTGGCTAGAACTGGTGATACTGGGTTTTCAATGCCTAGGCCATTTGTTTGTATATAGTTGTGGTTGTTGAACATGAAGTTTGTCTTCATCGTGGTGAATTCTATGAGGGTTGCTAATTGGTTGCTGGGAATGTCTATTGATGGGTTATGGTCTCGGATATAGAGTTCTAAGGCTATCTTGCAGGCTTCAGGAGTTGGGACTTTTGTAAACAAGGATATGACATCGAAACTGGCCATTAAGGCTTTATGATTGAGTTGATTAAGGTTAGATTTGAAATTAAAGGAGTCTTTGATGAATGAGCTGGCTGATGTTACATATTTGGAGAATGACCATGCTATGTATTTTCCATGATTGTAATTAAACGATTCATATGTGGACAATATTGGTTGTAGTGGACAATCGTGTTTATGAGGTTTGGGGATGTCGTATATTTGTGGTGTGCGTGAGTCGGTTTTACGTAGGTAGGAATAAAGTATTTGTGAAATTGTGTTGGTTTTTATCATTTTTAGTAGTATTTTGTTTAGTTGCATTCCATGTTGGATTTGTGTGTATTGGTTTAAATTTGTTTGTGTCTGATATACAATGTGATAACTGCCACAACTTCTATATTGGAGAAACAAGTAGAAAAATGGAAACCAGATTCAAAGAACGTAAAAAGTCACCTTCACACGTTTTCGAACACTGTAAGTCAAATAAACACAACACAACCATAGAAAACACCCAAATACTAAATAAAGAAACAAATATAAACGCAAAATTAGAGAAGCCTTACTTATACAACAACTCAAGCCCAAAATAAACTAATACCAAGGAACACCTTTATATCTATATTAATAAGTTTTATCTAATATCTAAGTATGCCCTCTACATTCCTACACTCAATTACACAATCGCCTTCAAACATGTGGTCAGCTATCGGTCAGTTACCTTCTTTCTTTGTGAACCTGATGATGACCGCTGTTCGTTCCTCTACATAGGGCTAACTCTTACCATACCAGCGTTTTTACACGTATATATGAATATTGTTAACAGTTACCATACGATTATTTGTAGTGGCTCTGTGGTAACTTTATAGACTGAAGAAACTAACAACAACCAAATCAAAATTAAACTATATATATATGAATATTATTAACATTTTCCATTATCCTTTCAACATGAGGCCATAAACCAAACTATGTTGTTTAGTGATCTGTTTATTTTAGAATAAATTAGCTGTTGTTGTCTGTAATTATTAGCGCTTTATACTTATTGTGTTTAACTTATTAAGAAACTATTTTATTTGACATTCACTAAGTTCAAGACATTTCTTAATGATATGAGACAAAAGAAAAAAAACACAAGATAACCATACTGCTTGCTGAAAAGGACATTTTGAAAACTCTATGGTTCTCACGTTTCTTTCTCTGTGAACCATATTATTGATTAATAACTGGAGAAAAGAAAGACACTCCCGCAGATATTTCACCATTTAATCAAATAGGCATCCTATACTATTGACTTAATACGCCCAGTTTAACGTCAAGTAAACCTACATCATTTTAGGTTAATAAGTGTGTTGGAAATGAAATCGAAAATATTTGTAAATAAATTTTTCAAACAAGAAAGTTTTTCCTTCCCTTAGCTTAATATAAGATCACGTGTACTTTAACTGATCCCTTTATTATGACCTCCATCTAATATCGGATTAAACCTCCTTCTGCCGGAAACTGTCCTTTTCTCACTCTCCGTGGATTACGGTTTTCGTTCGACAGAGGATTGCGGCAGCAAATACGATGACCAAGTACACCCATAAAGATGTTTAACAAGATTGAGTTTTGGTGATTTTGTTGGCCAAGAAAGAAAACGAGCTCATTGTCACGTGCTTCGAGCCAAACCTCGGTTAACACAAGCATAGTGAAATGTTGCCGTGTCATTTTGGAAAGGTCTGCGTTCGTCAGGATGGAAATACAGCATCGTAGGGTTGACACAGTCAGTTTCCATTTACACTATGGACATTATTCTCCTGTACTCTTAAATCATTAAAGAAACCATTTTACGAAAGCTGTCTCCACACCATTACACCATCTCTAGGTATTTTTTATTCTATTGTAAAAGGAGAAGAAGGAAGTGAAACACGTCTTATATCACAAATATCCTATTATTATTCTTCCAAAGTTTGCACCCCAAGCAGCCACACACGATTTTGAGATTTTATCTTTGCACCTGAAGTTTACAGGATGGTTACTGGCAGCACTGTCGTTGTTGGGTGACCGATGACTGTTAAAGAAACCAGTCAGTTTTAGTACAATTTGATATCTGCTACACTTTCTAAACTAAACCACTTCTCTTTCCTCTTGGTTATTTGGTTGCTACAGTCTTCTATATTCTATTGCGTCAGATATTTTCTCTTTTTAACACAACTGCTAATACAATCTAATGATAGACGTCATTGAACAGCCAATTAAAGAAAAGGTTTCAACATTAACGTTTCTACTAGAGGAACTAATCAATAACATCCCTTTGATAGTCGGAGAGATCCTTGTTCTTACCTTTTGTCTCGCAAGTTCGTCATGATATGGCTACATTTATATCGTTCAGCCAATCACTTTACACAACAAATAATCAGTTTTTTCTTTGATGAATATTTCAGGCATTTTTCATCCATTTTATAGTCAGTATACTTACTTAATTTGTACAGTTCTACATAGTACAGTGATACAGTGAAATTAACCTCTGGCATTACCAAAGACATGGTAAAAGAACCAGAATAAAACGTACAGAAACAGGTAAAAAATGAATAATTAAGATTTTAATAACTGTAGGATACTCACAAGGGAAAATACACGAGAAAAAAGGTGACTCATACGTTTCGTCAAGAACATTCCGTTAACACACATAGAAAGACGGATGTACAAGCTTTAACTACACAGTCTAAGTAAGAACATTCCGTTAACACACATAGAAAGACGGATGTACAAGCTTTAACTACACAGTCTAAGTAAGAACATCTGTTAACACATATAGAAACAGACGGGTGTATAAGCTTTAACTATATCAGTCTAAGTAAGAACATTTCGTTAGCACACATATAAACAGACGGGTGTATAAGCTTTAACTACACAGTCTATGTAAGAACATCTGTTAACACATATAGAAACAGACGGGTGTACAAGCTTTAACTACACAGTCTAAGTAAGAACATTCCGTTAACACACATAGAAAGACGGGTGTACAAGCTTTAACTACACAGTCTATGTAAGAACATCTGTTAACACATATAGAAACAGACGGGTGTACAAGCTTTAACTACACAGTCTATGTAAGAACATCTGTTAACACATATAGAAACAGACGGGTGTACAAGCTTTAACTATAACTCGCCGGCTTATACCAGTCTAATTAAGAACATTTCGTTCGCACACATAGAAAGACGGGTGTATAAGCTTTAACTATATCAGTCTAAGTAAGAACATTTCGTTAGCACACATATAAACAGACGGGTGTATAAGCTTTAACTATATCAGTCTAAGTAAGAACATTTCGTTAGCACACATAGAAACAGACGGGTGTATAAGCTTTAACTATATCAGTCTAAGTAAGAACATTTCGTTAGCACACATATAAACAGACGGGTGTATAAGCTTTAACTATATCAGTCTAAGTAAGAACATTTCGTTAGCACACATATAAACAGACGGGTGTATAAGCTTTAACTATATCAGTCTAAGTAAGAACATTTCGTTAGCACACATATAAACAGACGGGTGTATAAGCTTTAACTATATCAGTCTAAGTAAGAACATTTCGTTAGCACACATAGAAACAGACGGGTGTATAAGCTTTAACTATATCAGTCTAAGTAAGAACATTTCGTTAGCACACATATAAACAGACGGGTGTATAAGCTTTAACTATATCAGTCTAAGTAAGAACATTTCGTTAGCACACATATAAACAGACGGGTGTATAAGCTTTAACTATATCAGTCTAAGTAAGAACATTTCGTTAGCACACATATAAACAGACGGGTGTATAAGCTTTAACTATATCAGTCTAAGTAAGAACATCTGTTAACACACATAGAAACAGACGGGTGTACAAGCTTTAACTGCACTTTACCAACTTATACCAGTCAAAGTAAGAACATTTCGTTAACCCACGCAGAAACAGTCAGAGTGAGAAGCTCTAAAGGTACTTTACCACATGCAGTTTACCAAATACTCTAAGAACCTCTCAGAGGCTATGTAAACGTTTTAGAAAGGTGTGATAAGTGTTACTAAGTTATATATGCTTCCTGTATCTTGGAACATTTTCTCGTGTTATGTAGAAGTAAAATGATTGAACTTGTCTTAGTGACTGGTCTAAGTAACAAACAGAACTTAAAAACACCTTTTCTATTATTTAATTTTGTTGTACCACCGAACACACGTTTTGAAAAGGAGGTTACTTTGCAAGATTTTTAACCTTCAGGTTTTGAACAGTTTTCACAAAATAGAAACATACAGGGAACGAAAACATCCACATGTCGTAGAATACAAGTTTAATACTGAAATACAATATCTGATTCATTATTGATGCTACTATGCTAAGCATTAAAGCCTGCTACGGGAAATATTGGAAGCAAACTATCTCCTTTATGTCCGGTATTAGTTTTTCGCGTGAACGTATAGCCATGTTTAGTATTATTCATTCTTACAGAACATTTAGGATGAAAAGAAAAACGATAAATAACTGTTGAGACAGCTCAGTTTCTCAAAACCCTTTAAGCTGCGATTCATCTACATTTGTTTATTGAAATATGGCCCTGGCACATTTTGGTTGTTAGAGTATATGCTTGCCCTTTGAGCTGTGGGGGTCTTGTAATGTGATGTTGAATTCTACTGTTTGTTCTTAAAAGAATAGCCCAAGAGTTGGCGGTGGGTGTCGTTGACTAGCTGTCTTCTCTCTAGTCTGTCACTGTTGAATTTCGGACGAATAGCGTAGATAGCATTCGTGTATTTTTGCGCGAAACCGAAACCAAACCAATTATTGTAATATTTTTACATAAGTGTATTTGTGTGTGTGTGTGTATGTTCTGAGTAAAAGCTTATCTGGCTATCTGCTCTTTGCTGAGAGGAATCGAACCCCTGATTTTAGCGGAGGATTTTTTTTAAAATATAAAAACATAATGAAAGAAGTGAATACTTTATGAAAACATATTGAAAGCATGGCATTGACAGAAAGGAATAACAACTGATGCCAAAGTTCAAATCGCGGCTATCGGGTTGCATCCAGCCCCCGTGCCTAACACTAATTTAGCCATGAAATAAAAAAAACCTTATAACCCGAAGTAACTTAGCCATATTAGAAATGATATTTGTTTATTAATTTAAAAACTCGTGGTTCCCCACTGGAACAGCGGTAAAATTTCGGATTTACAAAGCTAAAACCATGGATTCGATATTCGATTTCCCTCAGTGAACACAGCAGATAGTCTGACGTGTATTTACTCTAAGAAAACCACAAACACACGTAAACAGTCGTGGAGAGGTAAGCTAAGTACAGAGAGGGGAAAAATTAAACCACACCTCGTGCGTTGTTAACTACCTCTCATTTGTTACATGTTGGATAAACGTGTCTTAATAACGAACGGCTTGCCATCTAGGAGTAGAAATGACGACTAGATTTAATATATTACTGAAATGTATAGAGAAAGAAAACTACTGTTGGATGCATGATACAGCGTCAGTTTCCCTATGAGCGGCTCGTATTTAGCACCAACTAGATCCAAGCCAGAAAGAAAAAGACTCGCTCTGTCAAGAGCTCAATAAGATTTCGTTGAAAACGTTCTACCTATATGATAATCCATAGTTCCACCGACATTCCCTGGCCCACATTAAAATTTCATCAGGGCTTCAGTAAGTCCATGGTAGTCACCCAGAAATGAAATATGTTTATTTTAATACGTTCCACAAGCTTTATTGTTTACAGTGCTGTCAGAAATATTCGTTGCACTGTGTGAATTGGAAAGTTTGACTTCAAGAGAAGATTTCAATTGACAGACAACATACACATCAGATGATAATGGAGACCTTTGATATTCAGTGTCAGTCAGTAAAAATTTGGAGCCTAGCAATCCCCAGTTTATTGATTCTATGATTTACCCGGCATGGTCGGGTGACTAGAGTGCTCGAATCGCAATCTGAGGGTTGCGGGTTCAAACCTTCGTCTTACCAAACTTGCTTGTTCTTTCAGCCGTGGGAACTTTATAATGTAACGGATAAACTAATTTCTCGTTGGTAAAAGAGTAGCCCAAGAGTTGGCGGTGGGTGGTGATGACTAGCTGTCTTCCCTCTTGTCTTTCACTGCCAAATTAGGGACAGCTAGCGCAGAGAGCCCTCGTGTAGCATTGCCCAAAATTCAAACCAATATTCTACAAAGTTCCACTTAACTTTCACGACGCTACTATATACCAGTTTTATATGGCGTACAACCTTCTTATAAGAAAGTAACATAATATTTATAGATTACTTTTGGATAAACATTTAACGACATTTACAACATTATTCTAAAATTAGATAGTTGAATTTATTTACTTTCTTTGTAAATACCAGCTCTAATTGTTCAGTAAATAAGTCATGTATACTATATGGAAATTTTAATGAATTTTATCATAAAAGACCTCGTATTATTTGGTTTTAAAATGTTTTTTTTAGCAGTTTCTTGAAGTGAACAAAGGTAAGTTTAGTGTCTTACAACGCTAAAATATGGTGTTCGATCCCTCGCGACGGACACAGTAAATAGCCTAATGTGTGTTTACTCCTCGCGACGGACACAGTAAATAGCCTAATATGTGTTTACTCTAAAATAAACAGTTAACCAACGCTAGAATATGGTACTCGATCCCCCCCCGCGACGAACGCAGTAAATAGCCTGATATGACTTTACTCTAAAATAAACAGTCAACCAACGCTAAAATATGGTACTCGATCGATCCCCCCCACGACGGACGCAGTAAATAGCCTAATATGTGTTTACTCTAAAATAAACAGTCAACCAACGCTAGAATATGGTACTCGACCCCCCCGCGACGGACGCAGTAAATAGCCTAATATGTGTTTACTCTAAAATAAACAGTCAACCAACGCTAGAATATGGTGTTCGATTCCTCCGCGACGGACGCAGTAAATAGCCTAATACGTGTTTACTCTAAAATAAACAGTCAGCCAACGCTAAAATATGGTACTCGATCTCCAGCGATAAACGCAGTAAATAGCCTATGTGTCTTTACTCTAAATTAAACAATCAATCAAGTTGTTCCCCTGCTATGCAACTTCTGATTAATGAGGATGACGTAATGAACAACCTTCAATTTATTTGGCTTTACCTGTATCGCAGTAAACTAATTTATTGTGTATATCCTACCATCTATGCCATAAAATCGGCGTCATAAATACAAATAGGATTTATACACTACTGAAAAGAGGGATTTTGTGGATTATGCTTATTTTGAAGTACATACGACTGGTAAGAAAACGAAAGCATATTTGTGTTAGAGCATACTTATATACAATTAGTAAAAATATATTACAAATGGAATCACAGACACAGCTTTAGAACATAAACTACTGACGTCATAACAATCATCTATGTTCTAAGATAGGAGTCTATTGCAAACTGAAAGAAAGGAAGACATGAGAATTATTGTTTCTAATAATGTTTGGACAAACAAGGAGTCAGGAACTTAGAACAGTTCAGTTTGTATCTTCATCTAAGTGACAAATGTTTGTTAAAAATCAAATCATTTTACAACATTGTCGGATATTTATGGAGTTAGTGAATAATAATGGTAGGATATTTATATAATAAGGAAATAACAATGGTAGGATATTTATAAATAAAGAAATAACAATGGGAGGATATTCACATAATAAGTGAATAACAATTGTAGGATATTCATATAATAAGGAAATAACAATGGTAGAATATTTATATGATAAGTGAATAACAATGGTAGAATATTCATATAATAAGGAAATAACAATGGTAGGATATTTATATAATAAGTGAATCACAATGGTAGGATATTCATATAATAAGTGAATAACAATGGTAGGATATTTATATAATAAGGAAATTACAATGGTAGGATATTTATATAATAAGTGAATAACAATGGTAGGATATTTTATAATAAGTGAATAACAATGGTAGAATATTCATATAATAAGGAAATAACAATGAATCACTGTAGAGAAACTACGCATTTTTGTATAACCAGGAACTGGATTAAGTGATTTCACGATTTGAAAGCTACAAGTAATATTACTTTTATAAATGGACTTACAAGCACTTTTCAGATACAAGTAACAACACACTTACCGTATACTGTACAATACTTTTCCGTTAGGATAAATACGAAGAAGAACATTAGGCATAATGATCTTATGGAAGTGACCTTCTTTCTCATTGGCAAAGAATAAATCAGGTTTCCAGATTTTGTCTGGATCTGTCAAGGTCAGATAAGTCATCTGGCCGCCCATGTCGTCAAACATGAGTCTCTCGTCACGCCAGCTTTCTCTGAATGTCATCTGGACACTGTATTCCTGCCGAAAATAGATTACATTGAAATCCTAGGAGGTAATGAGTTAGGGTTCGCTATTCAACCAAACAGTAGCTGATGGCTAACATTAGCTTCCAATAGAAGCAGGATACCTACTTAGAACGAAAACAACAATCACCTTACTACTGAGTACCGTTAATTAAGTGTATGCTACTTGCAATTTTACTTATAAAGATTAGAAAGTATTATTTAAACAACAGGGTGCGCTGGATGTTAAATGTATTTTCGGCCGTAATCCAAATAATAGCTCAAAACCTTCGTTCCTCTTAGACTTACGCAGTTTAGTCTTAAATTCACATATTAAGGTAGCAATGCAAACATTCTATACAATAAAAGTATAATAATAAAGACTAAAATTTAGAAAAAATAATAAAATTTCATATATTAAACATTCAATCGATACTGTTAGTACAATTTTCAATAAAGAAGTAATAAAGATTTATCATCTACTATAAACATAAGACCGGGAGCTGCAAAGTTAGGGTTCCCCATCGCTCAAAAAATTATCATAATACAGAACCGGTGATGGGAAACAAATTAAAGAAAGATTACTATTAATATTTAAAGAGTTTTGCTTCATATAATAAGTTTATATTTATACACTGGTTGTAGTATAAACGCAGAAAATAACACTTTATTTAGTATATTTTGAAACACTAGAAAACCTTTATAAAGACACTAAACTATCGCTTCAACACACAAGTCAACGATTAACATGTATACATGTATACTTTTTATTAAAGTTCGATATAACGCCAACTTTATCCATTAAATTAAAATGTGTTATGAATCAAACTTCAGTGTAGGAAGTATACAATAAAAAATCAAACTCCAGTGTAGGAAGTATACAATAAAAAATCAAACTCCAGTGTAGGAAGTATACAATAAAAAATCAAACTCCAGTGTAGGAAGTATACAATAAAAAATCAAACTCTAGTGTAGGAAGTATACAATAAAAAATCAAACTCTAGTGTAGGAAGTATACAATAAAAAATCAAACTCTAGTGTAGGAAGTATACAATAAAAAATCAAACTCCAGTGTAGGAAGTATACAATAAAAAATCAAACTCTAGTGTAGGAAGTATACAATAAAAAATCAAACTCTAGTGTAGGAAGTATACAATAAAAAATCAAACTCTAGTGTAGGAAGTATACAATAAAAAATCAAACTCTAGTGTAGGAAGTATACAATAAAAAATCAAACTCCAGTGTAGGAAGTATACAATAAAAATAAAAATGGTGTTTTAGTAACTAATTAATTAATCAATCTTTATATTATATACATTCTAGGTGAACTAATCCAAAACCAGAAGAAAAAACTTAATAAAAGTAGGATATGTGTAAAATTATATTTGTTAGGATTCAATATATGGTTCGTTGGTAGGATTTTGTTACTTGTTTAATCGTTAAGGTACATGGGTATCGAAACCTGATTTTCAACAACGTGAATAAAAAAGGTAAGTTTAGGAAGAAGTTGAATATACACTTATGATAAATAGGTGAGGTTTACTTTGCAGAGAAAGATTAGCTTAATATTTAACATGTACAAGCTGTTATGACATTTCGTCTTAACGACCTACCCACATTATCTCAAGAAAAAATACGTGGTTGTTTACTTGTACAGGTCAGATGAATAGAATCAGAGTTTCGTTGTATTAAGTAAATGACATGAACAAATCCACGAGTAACTGTTATACACTGTTACACCAAACATGCTCGCCCTTTCAGCCGTGGGGGAGTTATTATGTGACGGTTAATCCCACTATTCGTTGGTAAAAGAGTAGCCCAAGAGTTGGCGGGGGGTGGTGAGGACTAGCTGCCTTCCCTCTAGTTTTACACTGCAAAAATTAGGGACGGATAGCGCAGATAGCTCTCGAGTAGCTTTGCAAGAAATCAAAAAATAAACAAACAAACTGTTATACGTTGAAGCTGACGCAAAGCAGTGTCATCAAGCTATCAGCGGTGACACAATGCGATATTTAACTTAGTTTTTGCAATTTGCTTTGACTTTTATCGAAAGATCTAAGCTTACGTCTGATGTGAAGAATGAAATTCAAAAGAATAAAAAAAAAAACCAACATCAAGAAAAAATACACAACAGGTTAGTTGGAAAGAAAAGAGAGAACTTACCATAACTACGTCATCAATTTTACTGATACTCCGAATGTAAATGTTGACCTTTACGTTGGCTGGACCATCTGTAAAGAAATAGAACCTGAGTCCTAACACACAGATGTCTCTACGTACGACTATGTTTGGAATGTGCAACAAAAGTGCTGTTACTTACTTCTTTTGTTCGTCCAGATGGTCAAAGGAACGAATTATAAAAAGCCTGAGATATCAATACCTAACGTAATCTCTTGCCCCTTTATAAGTGTCGTTTTTACAATGCACTCTTACACTGTTGGTAAAACAGTTTTATAGGGGTCTGTTGTATTTATTGGAAATTCTGTTATCTGAATTTTAAAAGCAATTAAGCCTAACATAACTCGCATTGAATATTATATGTAGAAAAAGAGTATATTAAAAACATAAACGATGTTGGATATTCAGTTGAGGTGTCAGAAAAATGTATGTTAGTACAAAATGACGCGAATGTTCCCTCAATACCTATATAACTAGAACATTCCTGATAAAGTTAATTAACATTAAAATCTACACAGATACGGAATAATATTAATAATTCAGGCATATATAGATCAACATTAATGGACCATATATATATTAAGTAACAATAGGATCCACAACGGTATTAAGTAACGTTCAAATCCACACAGTTATCAAGTGACATTAAGACATCCACACAAAATTATTGAGAAATATTAATATATACACAAATACCAAATAGCATTAAGGATTCACAGATATATATTAATCAGTATTAAGGAACACAACAGCATTAAATAACATCAAGGATTCACACAGATAGTGTTTTACTTTGTTGTTTGCTGAAGATGGCAAAATTGTCTTACATTTATTATTATAGGTATTAAGACTTCTGAAAACCAAATGCTGTCGAACAGTGTTTTTCATTATCTAATTTATTGTGTTAATTTATCATTATAATTGTTTCTTACCAATAAAAGAAACTTATATTTTAGAAAAAACACCTTTCGTTGTGTCTTAATCCACGAGGACTTCCCCGTTGCGCCAAACATGCTCGCTCTTTCAGCCGTGGGGGTATTATATGTAACGGTCAATACCACTATTCACTGGTAAAAAGTAGCCCAAGAGTTGGCGGTGGGTGGTGATGACTATCTGCCTTCCCTCTAGTCTTACACTACTAGATTAAGGGCGGCTAACGCAGAGAGCCCTCGTGTAGCTTTGCGCGAAATTCAAAAACAAACAAACCACAAGAACTTTAGCTATTCGCTATTAGTAAAATGTCAGACCGTCCTTAAAATATACTTAGTTATCACAAGAAAGAAAAACCGAAGAATAAAACTTATATTGTTCGACATCAATACCCTATTTTACTGATTTGAATATTTAAATATTACCTTATCAGTGTCTTTGAGAAATGTTTTTCATGGGGAAGAATATTGTAGAACAATTTAAAACAAAATAAAATACATTTCTTTAAACTAACAAATGGACATAATAAGTATGCGGTATTAACCCTAGTTTTCTCTTTCATGATAGAAATTGCTGGACCTAGTTATTCATGTGATTGTTTATACTCAAACCAAATAGACATAAGACAAAGGAACACGTGAATGGAATAACGTGCTATGTAATGCTAGCTACTGGATCTCCCAGAACAGCTAACCTGACAAGCTGTTCAAATATGTATCATGTATTTTTACCTGCATACTCCCGGGGTATTCAAAATTCCTCGTGTTTCAGTTCATGCAGTGTTTAGCGAAGGACTGATTTTCAAGTACCACCACGTACATGTCCGTGTATTCTGTATTACGTGTATTCTAAATGTATGATAAATTACGATAGACGTCAGGGGTAATATATGCCGTAGACAGTTATTTTAAACGTAATCAAACAGTGTGTGCATTTATCATGTTATCTCTTCGAACTTATTTTCATGGCGCAATTTCATGGATTACGTATATTTTCTACACTAAGCACTCACTACACGAGATGCTGTAAAGATCTCTTCAATAATGTCATGGTTTCCATGGATACTATATAAATAGAACAAGACGCACTTTTACTAGAAAAACTAATAAAAACAACGTCAAACAGACAAGTTTGTATTCATGTATTGATATAACGTATGTAATATTTACTTCACTAAACGCTTTCAAGACTACATTTTCTAAAATAACTTTTCAGCAATGTCATGGTTTCTATGGATACTATATAAATAGAACAAGACGCAGCTTTACTGGAGATACTAAGAAAAAAAACAACGCCAACCAAACAAGTTCGTATTCAATATAGATAAAAATACATATAATTATTAAAAATAAAAATATGGAACTTCTAAATTCACTTAATAACACGTTATTTTCAACACAGAGAATACATCGGTTGGGATTTCCAGATCATATTGGAGAAGGCCTCTGGCTAAGTAATTGAGGGACTTAAAGATGCGTTATACGCCTTTCCATATTAAATATCATATCTGCAGTTTGACTTCTTTTTTACACGGAAACTGCAAATTCTTTCGTAAGTATCAAAATAGCAATCCAGAGAAACGTGTCAAAAATTAAAGTTTAAAGACAAATGTTGCGTTATTAATGCAAAAATAAACGGAAAAAAATGAAGAAACTAAGATATTTGGCGTTTGGTCTGCAATTTTTAACCAAAGTAGAATGCTCACGCTAAACGTACATTATCCTGTTTGTGAATGGAAAGTCATTTTATAAACACCGCAACAGATTTCTCTTGCTAGTTCTAAAGTTTTAATAACTATCGGGATTATAGATTAAAAGTTAGGGACGACTAGCGCAGTTAGCTCTCGTGTGGCGTTTTCGCGAAATTCTAAAAAAAAACAACAACCAAGCAACCAAACACAAAAGAAGCCACAAGTCGAAACGAACGGCTGTTTTCACGAGGAAGATGGCGGAAGAAACTGGGATCACAACAGTTATTCTTTGTCACGCACTTCACAAAGTCTCGAGTTAGAGATGCAGCTCAAACACGGCTTTGTCTCTGGTCTGTTTAACACGGTATTGGAAGCTGACGTACAGTAGAAAGTATGTTGAAAGTTTAGTCTAAGTTTTCTTGTTTTTGTCTACAATTGCCTTCATTGTTCTCAGTTTACTAGAAACTGCGTTGTTGTGAAACAGTCCGTAATGGCGTCAATCGAAACGAGGATGATCGAATATGAAAGAAGCAGTTCCAGTGCCAAGCCAGAACCTGGATAATCGGTCTTATGAAATGATATTTTTAATTACAAGCGCACAACATCGAGTTCAGCTGCTTACGTCATAATATAACGTTTTAAGAGCATGACGCATTGTTCAACGCGGAAGAAAGAAAAATCGAATGAAATCGATTTAGTAGATAATGGAAATTTATGGAAATATAGAAGGTTAAACAAAGCTTTTTACAAAGAACAAAGATAGTAAACTTATAACAAGACGGCTACGAGGCACTCGCCTATCAGCATGCAAATAATTAAATGTAAAGTTCGTCTTGTGCTTTTAGATATTTCAATTGGAAGTTTAAAAATAAAAGTACCTTCTCGTTTCTAGCGAAGAAGTAATTGACACACGGAGATGTAGGTTTATTAGCATGAAACTCGTGTGGTTTACCTAGCTATAATTCCAAATGACATGCATCAAATTAATTGTATTAACCGCAAAAGCAAACTACGCATGCTCGTGTCCAAGATGTTTTGACAACAGTCTGTTAAAGTTTAAGTTTTGTCACAAAATGTATAATACAACAAAAATTATTTAGAAATATGCAGCGTTTTGTTGGCAGTTTACAGTTTAAATGGTTCTTGTACAACCACTAAGTAAGTGTAACATCCACATATACACAGCTGGACCAAAGTACAGTTATATGCTGATAGTTCATACTCTGATTGGTTCTTATCTAACCATTCAGAAAAAGTAACCCACAACAGTGTTAAGCCACTACAAACAATGGTGTTGGTTCACTACTAACAGTGGTGTTAGTCTACTAGTAATAGTATTGTTAGCCCACTACTAACAGTAGTGTTAGCCCACTACTAACAGTGGTGTTAGTCTACTAGTAATAGTATTGTTAGCCCACTACTAACAGTTGTGTGGTTTTATTACTGCATCATTGCCAGGACTGGTTATGTAGTTTCGGTATGAAGAATCTTGATGCTTGTTTGTTTGTTTTTTCAATTTCGCACAAAGCTACTCAAGGGCTATCTGTGCAAGCCGTCACTAATTTAGCAGTGTAAGACTAGAGGAAAGGCAGCTAGTCATCACCACCCACCGCCAACTCTTGGGCTACTCTTTTACCAACGAATAGTGGGATTGACCGTCACATTATAACGCCCCCACGGCTGGGAGGGCGAGCATGTTTGGCGCGACCGGGACGCGAACCCGCGACCCTCAGATTAACACGCTTGGCCATGCCGGGCCATCTTGATGCTGTAAAGATTTATATGAAAACTGAGAAGATCCAGTGGTAACCCAGTGAAGACCTCTAATAAACCAGAATCTGTGGAGGAATATTTCACAACTGTTCATTGATAAACTGTATGGTAATATTAAGACTAAAACATAATGTTCTTTGAAAATCAAAATTCAACAATGTAATTGCTTTCGTTTTGTCTTTTTCTGTGAAAATGTTTCTTTTTTACCAGTAATAAATTCATGATCTAGTTGATTTTACTCTGTATTTATGACTCCTATATGCGTCTTCATATTTAATTATGTTAATGTATGCTCACGAATGGAGAATAATTGAACATATTTGTCGTTAAGTAAATACATTCTAAATCCACAAATTTAAATGTATTCATTTCTCTCTTTAAACTGATATTCTGAGCTAAATATACCAGAAGTCTCTTGTGTCGTAAAGTTATACTGTTTTGTTCTGTGTTGTTTTCTTTTCAGTTACTGTGTTCTTTGCATATTATTTAATAATTCTCTTCATCCATTTTATAAGTTAGGAAAAAAATACACTATGCAACTATGATGTGCAAGCAAACTATTCTATCATCAGTAAAACCTGAAATATTCTATTTTGTGTGATAAAATCCATCTGAAACTGTACCACATAATATTAGCAAGACGGAATTTGTTTGTTTGTAGTAAAGTAAAAAAACAACAACATATAAATGGGCTATGTGTACTGTGCCCACCACTAGTATCTGAACTCGGTTCTTAGTGGCAAGAGCCCGCGGATTTTACCGCTGAGCCACACGAAAGAAAATTTATTTAGTCTTACAACAGAGACTGTTGAAAATAACGGAACGCATACCTCATGTTCGATTGCGTTTATCTTTCTTTACCTAGCGAGCAATTTTGTCATTTTTCTCTTTGAAAGACGTAGTAAGAGTAATAACTCTTCTTAGTTTTGACTAGATCTCTACAACTAACCAAACTTTTAATATTACACACACTTTTATTTTGCTTCCATTATGATTTGTTATTTAGTTTTTTCAACTCATAGAGCTTTTAACTGCTGGAAAAATTCAAACTCCATTTTGATTTTGTCATAATTTTCAGTTACTTTCGTTTGGAAAACAACCCTCAACTTAGGAGTTTACTGAACGGATCGAACATAAAGCTAAGCAATTTTTATTTCATTTGAAAAGTTAAAACTTTGCATGAATTTGTTTTAACGTGAATTTTAACCCTCAGTCTAGGGTATACTGAAAGTTCTTACTTAAAATATTACACTATTCAATAATGCTACATTTTTTTATAAAGTATATTCTACAACAACTGGAACAAATGTGAATATGATCAGAGACAATCGAGATTTGTGTTGATATATTAATATCTCAGCGCGACACCATAAACATGTTATATTAATGTTTTCACTGTGTTTGGTTTGGTTTGTTTTGAATTTCGCGTAGAGCTACACGATGGCTATCTGCGCTAGTCGTCCCTAATTTAGCAGTGTAACACTAGAGGGAAGGCAGCTAGTTACCACCACCCACCACCAACTCTTGCGCTACTCTTTTACCAATGAATAGTGGGATTGACCGTCATATTATAACGCCCTCACGGCTGAAAGGGCGAGCATGTTTTGTGCGACGGGGATTCGAACCCGCGACCCTCAGATTAGGAGTCAAGTGCCTTATCCACAACAGATGTTGTTTCTGTGTCAGTAACTATTATAAAAGTTATTTCTTGTCGACATTTTGAAACTTCAAAGATTAGAATAGAGAAATGCGTGTTACCCAAAATACACTTATTTTTATTATTTAAATTATTTTTTGAAAACTTAAAAATACTTTTTTTATTTCTTGGATTCAATTATCAAAATATAAATAACAATAATAATATAAAATATACGCTAATAAAACCTTTCATACGTTTATCATTTTATCATTTGAATATCGCTAAAAAAACAAAATGTTTATAGTCTTTAAAATGTGAATTATGTAATATTCAAAACAACTTCGAGTTTCTTATTCGTATTTTTATTTGAAAAAATATCGAGTAAACATTATTAATTTTAAACGAGATATAAAATATACTGTAACAATATTACTGAGTTTAAACCATAGATTATTCTCTACAATATAAACATAGAAGCCTAAAATTGTTACGTAAGCCCTCGTAGCCTCTGTTTAGTTGTATACTTTCTTAAATGTAACGAGCTATTTTGGTTTTAGGCAACTAAACTGCTCGCTGAAGGACTTTTAATAAAAAAATAATAAAAGGAACATACAAGGAAACACAGCTCATTTCTGAATCAAATATAGCGTATAATCTTCTTGAATGTTTGAATATTCAATTTACATTGAACCTGGAAAAATATATCGGTAAAAAATATTTTATGCGAAAAACGCATACATCTAACATGTACATTCAATCAAAAGTCCTTCAACCGTTTCGTTAAATGGAGTCGGTTATTAGATTAAGTTTCAGTCGATATGAAACACTTCCAAGTGTCTCAGAAGCAGCGATTACCTTGCTAGAAATGTAATCATTCTGGTAGATTAGCATTCTATTTTTTATAATCCAATTAATATCGACATGAATGGAGTTCATTTTTTTAGGGGGGGGGGGGTTCTATAGATATGTTTAATTCATGTTCCATGCTTATGAACTACCCCCTACAATTTTAATTTCTACCATAAAATATGATCCCAATCGTTCTACTTTTGTCATGGCAATGGAACCAGGGAAAAGTTTGTTAGTTCACTTTAATTAAAACCAAATAAAAGATGAGTTTCCGGTTTATTTTTTTTTTTTTTCATGGATAAAACAAGGAATTCCGAATCTGGAAATTTTTTGTCTGATTTGTTTGCTTGTAATTAAGCACAATGCCACACAATTGGCCATCTGTGCTCTGCCCACCAAGGTTATCGAAATCAAGTTTCTAACGTTGGAAGTCCACAGACATAACGCTATGCCACTAGAGGGCGTTTTTGTCTGAAATAAAAGTGGAATTCTTAGCGCATTGTTTTGGATAAATAAAACACGGAATTCTTCTTGTCTTGTCCGGATAAATAAAAAGTGAAATTTCAAATGTTTTGTTTTGGATAAATAAAAGTTGGAATTACGCGTGCACTGTCTGAATATATAAAAGGTGGAATTCTGAATGTATTATCTAGATAAATAAAACACGGTATTCCGAGGGTATTATCTTTATTTCTGATGATTGTTAAATTAATATGGCTGTTGCCTGAATATTCGGTGGTGTATCTAACAACTTTCTTTGCATCTGGTGAACGTTAATGTGTATAACCACATCTTATCCAAGTTACATTTATTATCTCTTTAACATGTTAAGGAGATAGGAAGTGGCACTGCTGGTCTAGAGATGGACCTGGAACACGACACAGTGGAAGTTGAACATAGAAAATGATATAAAGGTAAACTAATTTATATTATTTAATCTACGCCATATTCAGATCTACAGTAGGGAGAAGTTGAGCAAAGGTAACATTACTCAGATGAGAGAATGAAATACAGTTACTAAGAATGTTTTAAATTTTTAAACATGATCCTCGTTGCTTAGCGTTGGTAACACTGTTCTATACAAATGTATACAAAGTTCTTATGGAGTTATTCAAATAACACAAGTCGAAAGACTGGTTCCATCTTCTTCCATGCTGACTTTAATTGTGAAGTACACCGGCATAGAAAAAAATATTTTTTTATTATTATTAATATTTACATTTGATGCATTCTGCTTTTACAAATAAACACTTGGAAAAACGAAATTAAATTTTAAAATGGTCACGAGAGATCTTTGAACTTTAAACTTTTTCAAGAAATATGAAGAGATGTAATCATGTTCGTAACCAAAAACAACTTTAAATATACACATCAAATGCCAAAGAACTTTTTAAAAATGGATTAAATGTGCCATTAAAACGTTGTTCAAATAGCGTAAGCTGATTTACATAACATTTCTCATATTGAATTTACAATGTGTTTAATAATACTCATGTTATTACAGGAGTTAAAAATAGCGCAAACAAGGGTTTAATGCATTGTAAACTCTTACTTGACAAAAAGCAATATTATCTTTTCAGTCTATATAGTTCTGGAATCTCTGAGATTCTGTGCTTTTCCGTAAAACCTTGCATACGATTATTCCAATTTTTTCAAAAACTTAACTCGATTTAGTTTGTTTTGCGAAAAAAAAAATCCATGGATTACTTTTTCTTTTAATCTGAGGGTCGCGGGTTCGAATCCCCGTCGCACCAAACATGCTCGCCCTTTCAGCCGTGAGGGCGTTATAATGGGAAGGTCAATCCCACTATTCGTTGGTAAAAGAGTAGCGCAAGAGTTGGCGGTGGGTGGTGATGAATAGCTGCCTTCCCTCTAGTCTTACACTACTACATTAGGGACGGCTAGCACACATAGCCCTCGAGTAGCTTTGTGCGAAATTCCAAAACAAAACAAACAACTGAGTTTTAAATATATCAGAAACGTTAACGTTGTTAACAACTGAGTTTTAAATATATCAGAAACGTTAATGTTGTTAACAACTGAGTTTTAGATATATCAGAAACGTTCACATCATCAACGCAATCAATAAAGAAAATTACCGTTTCGTGATTTCTAACGAATCCGAAGATGGGAGTTACAATAAAAGTCACATATAATTCTCACCCATAAGCTATTGTTTTTGCGTTCCATACAATTAATTTAATTACGATAATTGAAATAATGCTAATTATATGCACCAGCTGCTTCATTTTAGTTTATCTTTGTTCTATCTTCGTTCGCTTCTCTCGACTTATTCGTTCCCTCTCACATCTTTCCATTATTTTATTCTTTTTTTTAAATTTATGTCTTTGATACTCCTTGTTAAACCGACAATGTAGAGGCCCCTTTTGTTTGACTTTGTACATCTGTTTGCTGTGGAATTATTATAATGTTTCATAATTCAGGAGGGTCCTATAGTCTCCATAGCGGCTGATGAAGAAATACGGCCACTGTTAGTTGTAATCCGCAAGAAAATTAACCACTGACACACTGACGAACTCTTTATTTCAACTAAACGCATGTGGAACTTTCATGAACTGGTAGACATTGAAACTGGCGAATCGAACCCTCACTTTATGCGCATGTGCTAAGCGGTGAGGCCAGAGGCCCCTGAAAGCTTATATCATCGTCTCTATTTTGAACTATTAATAACAGGGATCGCAAAATCTCCCACGACAAAGACTCAGAATAAGAAGGTCGACTTAACTCTTATAATAGACCTACATATGAAGCTCTGAGCGGAATCACCGACCTCAAGGCGTCAACCTTGTACCTTACGACCAGCAGCTCTGCTTGCTAACAACCTGGCCAAGCTCGTACACTTGGTATAGAAGTGTTTAATTTGAGTAAGGAAGACATGTGAATACCTTATACACATAATTTACTTCTTAAAACACACTGTGCTCAAACCAGGTAGTTAAAAATGACTGCGAATCATAGATCTGCTGAACATACGACATTTGTATTAAACCTGGAATCAAAGACCTGCTGAACATACGACATTTGTATTAAACCTGGAATCAAAGACCTGCTGAACATATGATATTTGTATTAAACCGGGAACCATAGACCTTCGAAACATGTGATATTTGTATTAAACCGGGAATCATAGACTTTCTGAATATGTGATATTTGTATTAAACTGGGAATCATAGACTTTCTGAATATGTGATATTTGTATTAAACCGGGAATCATAGACCTTCTGAACATGTGATATTTGTATTAAACCGGGAATCATAGACTTTCTGAATATGTGATATTTGTATTAAACCAGGAATCATAAACCTTCTGAGCATGTGATATTTGTATTAAACCGGGAATCATAGACTTTCTGAATATGTGATATTTGTATTAAACCGGGAATCATAGACCTTCTGAACATGTGATATTTGTATTAAACCGGGAATCATAGACCTTCTGAACATGTGATATTTGTATTAAACCGGGAATCATAGACTTTCTGAACATGTGATGTTTGTATTAAACCGGGAATCATAGACCTTCTGAACATGTGATATTTGTATTAAACCGGGAATCATAGACCTTCTGAACATGTGATATTTGTATTAAACCGGGAATCATAGACTTTCTGAATATGTGATATTTGTATTAAACCGGGAATCATAGACCTTCTGAGCATGTGATATTTATATTAAACCGGGAATCATAGACTTTCTGAATATGTGATATTTGTATTAAACCGGGAATCATAGACCTTCTGAACATGTGATATTTGTATTAAACCGGGAATCATAGACTTTCTGAACATGTGATGTTTGTATTAAACCGGGAATCATAGACTTTCTGAACATGTGATGTTTGTATTAAACCGGGAATCATAGACCTTCTGAACATGTGATATTTGTATTAAACCGGGAATCATAGACCTTCTGAACATGTGATATTTGTATTAAACCGGGAATCATAGACTTTCTGAATATGTGATATTTGTATTAAACCGGGAATCATAGACCTTCTGAGCATGTGATATTTATATTAAACCGGGAATCATAGACTTTCTGAATATGTGATATTTGTATTAAACCGGGAATCATAGACCTTCTGAACATGTGATATTTGTATTAAACCGGGAATCATAGACTTTCTGAACATGTGATGTTTGTATTAAACCGGGAATCATAGACCTTCTGAACATGTGATATTTGTATTAAACCGGGAATCATAGACCTTCTGAACATGTGATATTTGTATTAAACCGGGAATCATAGACTTTCTGAATATGTGATATTTGTATTAAACCGGGAATCATAGACCTTCTGAGCATGTGATATTTATATTAAACCGGGAATCATAGACTTTCTGAATATGTGATATTTGTATTAAACCGGGAATCATAGACCTTCTGAACATGTGATATTTGTATTAAACCGGGAATCATAGACCTTCTGAGCATGTGATATTTGTATTAAAACGGGAATCATAGACTTTATGAACATGCCATATTTGTTTTGAACTAGGAATCACAGATAATTTGTTTTGAAACAGAAATTTCGAAGTAAAGAAATATTATGTAAACACAAATAAATGGCTTTACTTTTACATCGAAGGTTGTGAATGAATACATTGCTTCTGTTCTTCTGCAAACTAATTGCTGATTTGGGTGATCATTGTAAATTGTTAGTTTGTTTGTTGTGAATTTCGCTCAAAGCTACTTCACGGCTATCTGCGCTAGCCGTCCCTAATTTAGCAGTGTAAGACTGGAGGGAAGGCAACTAGTCATTACCACCCACCACCAACTCTTTGGCTACTCTTTTACCAACGAATAGTGGGGTTGACCGTCACATTATAACGCCCCCACGGCTGAAAGGGCGAGCATGTTTGGTGTGACAGGGATTCGAACCAACGACCCTCGGATTACGAGTTTAACGCCTTAACACACTTGGCCATGCCGGGCCCATCATGGTAAATAACCTCGCGTGTAAGTATGTTATGCACAAATATAAACCCATTTATAAACCTATTTTCAATAATTTTTCTTTTATTCGAGGAACAACGAACTCGGACTTGTCCTTTTAATTTTACTAACATAAAACATGGGAGTGTGAAAACCAAACAATCATTTATGTTATTAGGCTGTTGAGATTCTTATACACCGAAGTTTTCCCTTCTACTTTCTTTTTTTCTTTTGACGTTGTCACAGAAACTGTGGCAGGTGTTCTGATAATTAGCAAGCAATCTTGAGACAAGCCAATTCCCTATCTCATAAACTGAAAATGAAGACACGTCGTATGCTCAGACCGCATACCGTGTCGTGGTGGTTTGCTTATGGTACTCATAATGGTATGCACACTTGGAACTTTACGTCAAAGCAAGCTGCCACGCGTTCCTACTTTGGTAGATCGATTCCGTGAAAACCGGCTGTCAGTTCCCACACTTAACCCTACATTCTCCTCTCACGGATAGTAACCATACATCACAAAAGACAAGCGCAGACATATAGTATGCTGGAATCTTAATTCCACGTTTAAGAAGTACACCATGTATACGTTGCAACGACCAAAGGATACGCGGACCCATTTCTTTTAATGAAAAATGTTAGGCCTTATTTGCATGTACTATCAATCACTCTTAAAAAGAAAAAAAGTCGTAATAGTTGATAACTATTGCTTAAAACAAGAAAAGGTAAGGTACCTTGAACAGGAGAAGGCTTAAAAGAATTAGACCATTTATTATATAATAAATCTCTGATGTTTAAACACAGTAATGAACATTACCATATCTAGAAACCAAAATACAAGATATTTTACTCATATTTTAAAAATAAATTACATTTTTATTTTACCCGTAACAAAATTTCAGGTCTACAATGATGTGGAAATATCCAGTTAAGTGAAAACAAAAATCGATACGAATTATCCAATTTTTATTTATGGTAAAACATGAAAATTTGTCAAATCTTAAAATAAATGATTTCGTAGCAAAAATAAATTTGAACGATTTTTCTCGTTACTTTTGTACGATCTACACATTTTGTGGTCGAACGACGAATGTGCTTGTTTGTTTGTTTAGAATTTCGCGCAAAGCTACTCGAGGGCTATCTGCGCTAGCCGTCCCTAATTTAGCAGTGTAAAACTAGAGGGAAGGCAGTTAGTCATCACCACTCACCGCCAATTCTTGGGCTACTCTTTTACCAAAGAATTGTGAGATTGAACGCCACATTATAACGCCGCCACGGCTGAAAGGGCTAGTATGTTTGGTGCGACAGGGGTTCGAACCCGCAACTCTCGGATTACGAGTCGAACGCCTTAACACGCTTCGCCACGCCGGACCTATGTCGAGTGTGAGGGCTTAAAAAAGATTGTGGTTATGATACCAGTCATGGAAACAGCGCAGATAGCTAATTAATGATATTCTACGTTTGAACAAAAGTACGAGAGGAAACATGATTTACTCAAGTTTTTATCGTAATATTCTCTTATCACAAACCTTGAATAAAAGTCGTTATCAGTTGTCGTTTTGCACGAACAACGTGAAAACAAAAACAAGTTAATCAAACTAACACGTATTGAACAAAACACGATTTTTTACCAGTTTAGATGGGCGAATAAAAGTACATTCTCTGATACTGTGTTGTGAATCCTTTGTCGTAACTGTACGAATGTAATCAGGCCCGGCACGGCCAGCTGGGTTAAGGCGTTCGACTCGTAATCTGAGGGTCGCGGGTTCGAATCCCGGTCGCACAAAACATGCTCGCCATTTCAGCCGTGGGGGCGTTATAATATTACGATCAATCCCACTATTCGTTGGTAAAAAAATAGCCCAAGAGTTGGCGGTGGGTGGTTATGACTAGCTGCCTTCCCTCTAGTCTTACACTGCAAAATTAGGGACGGCTAGCGCAGATAGCCCTCAAGTAGCTATGCGCGAAATTAAAAAAAACAAACAAACGAATGTAACAACCTGTCCTACATGTGTACTTTAAGTTAATAACGTTTGTGTTAACTAAATATATACATGTATAACGAAATCGCTGAACGTCACTCGAATGATAAACTTTAATTTAAAATTTGCATGAAAACCGAAATTACTTCATTTTCTAAAAATTATTTTATGCAGTTTGAGACGCAAAGTTGAGGCAGATAAGTTCATCTCTAGTTTCTGATCATATATGTACTTCAAAATCTACTGAAATCTGTGGATGCAATTACTCAAATATTGATAAAAAAACGTTTGGTGCGAAAGAAAACTTTAGTTACTATGAAAGCTGTGGTTGTTCACAGACATCTTCAATACATTAAAACTACTTTTATATGAATATATAAAAGTTAAGAATACATGAATTACTGAGATAAAAAGATAATGTATCAGTGGAATCATTAAACCACCTGACATAGAAACATAAAGTATCAGTGGAATCATTAAACCACCTGACATAGAAACATAAAGTATCAGTGGAATCATTAAACCACCTGACATAGAAACATAATGTATCAGTGGAATCATTAAACCACCTGACATAGAAACATAATGTATCAGTGGAATCATTAAACCATCTGACATAGAAACATAATGTATCAGTGGAATCATTAAACCACCTGACATAGAAACATTATGTGTCAGTGGAATCATTAAACCACCTGAAATAGAAACATAAAGTATCAGTGGAATCATTAAGCCAGTGACATAGAAACATAATGTATCAGTGGAATCATTAAACCACCTGATATAGAAACATAATGTATCAGTGGAATCGTTAAACCAGTGACATAGAAACAAAATGTATCAGTGGAATCGTTAAACCAGTGACATAGAAACATAATGTATCAGTGGAATCATTAAACCACCTGATATAGAAACATAATGTATCAGTGGAATCATTAAACCAGTGACATAGAAACATAATGTATCAGTGGAATCATTAAACCATCTGACATAGAAACATAAAGTATCAGTGGAATCATTAAACCAGTGACATAGAAACATTATGTGTCAGTGGAATCATTAAACCAGTGACATTGAAACATAATGTATCAGTGGAATCATTAAACCAGTGACATAGAAACATAATGTATCAGTGGAATCATTAAACCATCTGACATAGAAACATAATGTATCAGTGGAATCATTAAACCACCTGACATAGAAACATTATGTGTCAGTGGAATCATTAAACCAGTGACATTGAAACATAATGTATCAGTGGAATCATTAAACCAGTGACATAGAAACATAATGTATCAGTGGAATCATTAAACCACCTGATATAGAAACATAATGTATCAGTGGAATCATTAAACCAGTGACATAGAAACAAAATGTATCAG
The DNA here is from genome assembly GCF_004210375.1 of Tachypleus tridentatus. Classification (NCBI taxonomy): domain Eukaryota; kingdom Metazoa; phylum Arthropoda; class Merostomata; order Xiphosura; family Limulidae; genus Tachypleus; species Tachypleus tridentatus. The sequence goes on from NC_134826.1 coordinate 19,704,740, forward strand.
TGGAATAATTAAACCAGTGACATAGAAACATAATGTATCAGTGGAATCATTGAACCAGTGACATAGAAACATAATGTATCAGTGGAATCATTAAACCAGTGACATTGAAACATAATGTATCAGTGGAATCATTAAACCACCTGACATAGAAACATAATGTATCAGTGGAATCATTAAACCACCTGACATAGAAACATAATGTATCAGTGGAATCATTAAACCAGTGACATAGAAACATAATGTATCAGTGGAATCATTAAACCACCTGAAATAGAAACATAATGTATCAGTGGAATCATTAAACCAGTGACATAGAAACAAAATGTATCAGTGGAATAATTAAACCAGTGACATAGAAACATAATGTATCAGTGGAATCATTAAACCAGTGACATAGAAACATAATGTATCAGTGGAATCATTAAACCAGTGACATTGAAACATAATGTATCAGTGGAATCATTAAACCACCTGACATAGAAACATAATGTATCAGTGGAATCATTAAACCACCTGACATAGAAACATAATGTATCAGTGGAATCATTAAACCAGTGACATAGAAACATAATGTATCAGTGGAATCATTAAACCACCTGAAATAGAAACATAATGTATCAGTGGAATCATTAAACCACCTGACATAGAAACATAATGTGTCAGTGGAATCATTAAACCAGTGACATAGAAACATAATGTATCAGTGGAATCATTAAACCAGTGACATAGAAACATAATGTATCAGTGGAATCATTAAACCACCTGAAATAGAAACATAATGTATCAGTGGAATCATTAAACCACCTGACATAGAAACATAATGTGTCAGTGGAATCATTAAACCAGTGACATAGAAACATAATGTATCAGTGGAATCATTAAACCACCTGACATAGAAACATAATGTGTCAGTGGAATCATTAAACCAGTGACATAGAAACATAATGTATCAGTGGGATCATTAAACCACCTGACATAGAAACATAATGTATCAGTGGAATCATTAAACCAGTGACATTGAAACATAATGTATCAGTGGAATCATTAAACCACCTGACATAGAAACATAATGTATCAGTGGAATCATTAAACCACCTGAAATAGAAACATAATGTATCAGTGGAATCATTAAACCATCTGAAATAGAAACATAATGTATCAGTGGAATCATTAAACCAGTGACATAGAAACATAATGTATCAGTGGAATCATTAAACCACCTGACATAGAAACATAATGTATCAGTGGAATCATTAAACCACCTGACATAGAAACATAATGTATCAGTGGAATCATTAAACCACCTGACATAGAAACATAATGTATCAGTGGAATCATTAAACCACCTGACATAGAAACATTATGTGTCAGTGGAATCATTAAACCACCTGAAATAGAAACATAATGTATCAGTGGAATCATTAAACCAGTGACATAGAAACATAATGTATCAGTGGAATCATCAAACCATCTGACATAGAAACATAATGTGTCAGTGGAATCATTAAACCAGTGACATAGAAACATAATGTATCAGTGGAATCATTAAACCAGTGACATTGAAACATAATGTATCAGTGGAATCATTAAACCATCTGATATTGAAACATAATGTATCAGTATATGTTATGCCGATAGACTGATAGGTAACACAGAAACATAGATAGAAAAACAATATGTTAATTTATTCACTAATCACGTGATATATTGGTTTATTGAGACACTTCATGGAAAACACTGTGTGTGTGTGTGTATTTTCTTATAGCAAAAACATATCGGGTTATCCGCTGTTTACACCGAGGAAAATTGAACTCCTGATTTTAGGGTTGTAAATTCGGGACCACATTGCGTGGATTTAATCATTAATCACGTGAAATACTGATGTATTGAGACACTAGATAGAAAAATAACATGCGACTTTATCATGAATCACGTGATATACCGTTGTAGTGACATCATTACACAGAAACTCAGTACTATTGGATTGTTAAATAGTATTACATATATTACCATTTATCTATATGAACAGTTTCACATAAAATTAGTGAAATAAGTTGATCCGATGTGAATATAAAGTTAAAGTAGGTGAGCAGTAATTTATTAGACAAACGCTTTCATTCCATACGTGCACTAACGTTTTATAAAATCGGCTTAACAATATACAAAAGAACCAATAAGAATGAGACACTGAATGCCTTTGTCTGAGTAATTACTTCAGGAAGAAAACCCAAGAATCTAATTCGTTTACATTTCTTTTACTAGGGCTGTAATGCATGCGAGAAGTGTGTTTAACGAATAGATAATACAAAACGGTGTAAAATGAAAGTTTAATTACATATATTTGAAAACAGTCACGGACGCCACCATGTATCTTGTTCCGATATAGAGGGCGAAAGTGTTTCGCATAATTATTGATTTTTTTCTTTCATAAAAATATAATAATAATAAAGTTTAAGTGGATTTCAGAAATTGCCTTATTTACGATCAGTCGTGTGTAGCTTGTGTCATTTTTCTTCTCCGCTCTGTTATTTTCATTCTTTCATAACTTTATGAGAGTTGATTCTTGAATGAGCGACACCTGGTGGACTTTTCACAAATTAGAAATAGAAACAGACCAAAAAGTAAAGGATTCTTTCTTAACGTGTTACCTTTGGTATACAGTTATTATTTATTAATTATGTGATCTAATATTTTTTTTTTACGATTTCAGCTATATTTTATTACGTAACAGCTGGAGGACCGGTCCTTTGGTTGGGTGAAATAAAACTCGTTTGTGAGAAAAGATGGGAAATTATGCTTTTATTTATTGTGCTTAACACGATAAATGTTAATCGTGCAATATAAATACATAAAGGTACCGATACTGAAAATAAAGACATACTCTTTACAAGACTTTTAACAGTAATGATTTACATAGTTCATTCTAATGCAATAAAAATATAGCATTGGTAAATTTCTAAATTAATTATGAAATTTGAGGGGGTTCAACCCCATGTCATTTCTAATGTTATCCTGTATTACTGTGTCAAGTTTGGCGCTGCCTGATCAAGAAATGTGGAAAGTATAAGGAACACAAACAAATATATTGACATACGAGGGCTGTTCAAAAAATACGCGGACTGTTTGAATTGCTCCAGTTGAATCCAGGGAAATCCGCTTGGTGTCGCTAGGTTTGCACAGATCAGCTGATTACGACGCCATTTCCCGATTGCAGATATCTTTATTTGTGTATTAGCTACGCGGTTTTAAGTGAAGTGCGATTTTTTCGTTTGGCGGATTTCAGAATGAATGACCTGAAGGAGCAACGACTTGCTGTGAAATTTTGTGTTAAACTTGGAAACTCTGCGACTGAAACTTTTGCTATGCTTAACACGGCTTACAGTGATGTTACTATGAAGCGTACGGCATGTTTCAAGTGGCATGAACGTTTTAAGAATGGTCGACAGTCCCTTGAAGATGATGAGCGTCCTGGACGTCCTTCCACGTCAACTGACGACCCACACGTCGACAAAATCAACACCCTGGTGCGGGCAAACCGACGTCTGACTGTCAGGGAGCTTGCTGAAGAGTGTGGGATATCAGTTGGATCTTGTTACGAGATTTTGACCGAAAAATTGAAGATGCACCGCGTTGCTGTAAAATTTGTGCCTTAGAACTCGTGAGTTTTTGGCCAAACACTCGATCACTGTTCTTCCCCACCCCCCCAACTCACCTGACCTTGCTCCTTGAGATATTTTCTTGTTCCCCAAATTCAAAAGACCCTTGAAAGGAAGAAGATTTGAGACGATTCCCGAGATTAAGGCAAATGCGACGAAGGAGCTGGAGGACATTACAAAAGAAGCGTACCAGGACTGTTTCAACAAGTGGAAACACCGTTGGGATAAGTGTGTGCGTTGGGGAGGAGGGTACTTTGAAGGGGTCCCAGACCTGTAACGTCTATTTAAAGTACATTTTGTTTTATGACGTCAGTCCGCGTATTTTTTGAACAGCCCTCGTATATGTGTGTATTAATATATTACTCTGTATTAATAACGCACTTCCAACTTTGGGGCCCGGGGCACACACTGTAGCATAACGCACTTCCTAGTTTGGGGCCCGGGGCACACACTGTAGCATAACGCACTTCCAAGTTTGGGGCCCAGGGCACACACTGTAGCAGATTTTTTTTTTTGTAGAAGAAAGCTACATAATGAGCTATCTGCGCCTTGTCCATCTCGGGGAATCGAACCACATATTTTAGAAACGAAGTTCTACACATTACTCCGGTTCACCAGGGGACCTCTGAGAAAACGATGATCAAAACTCGCTATTTGGCTGAATAAGAGTAACAGTTGAAAACTGGGGATGGCCATGATCAAATACCCCCTTGTGCAGCTTTGTACGGAACTTATAAAACAAGCGAACTGTTTCATTTTATTTCGGCCCGGAATGGCCAGGTGGGATAAGGCGTTCGACTCGTAATCTGAGGGTCGCGGCCTCGAATCCTCGTCGCACCAAAGATGTTCGCCCTTTCAGTCGTGGGGCGTTATAATGTGACGGTAAATCCCGCTATTCGTTGGTAAAAGAGTAGCCCAAAAGTTGGCGGTGGGTGGTGATGAGTGGCTGCCTTCCCTCTAGTCTTACACTGCTAAATTAGGGATGGCTAGCGCAGATAGTCCTCGAGTAGCTTTGCGAGAGATTAAAACAAAACAAACAAAAATTGTGTAAAATAGACTTCCAGTAATAACACCAGCAGTGAATATTGTTATTTGTTAACGACTTGGAATTACTACGAGCTTAAGCCTTACGTAGTTGTATACCTCCTTAGAGGACGAAAGGTAACATCTTAATGTTAAAAATTACCTTGTTAACAGAAGTTTCGGTCTTTGCTGTTGGGTATAGAATAGAATTTTGGTTCAAAATCAAGAAAAAAATGTTCGTGTTAAGATTCGTTTAACGGAACAGTTGCATGGTTACTGAACAACAGGGTTTAGCATGGCCAGGGGGTTAAGGCGCTCGACTCGTAATCTGAGGGTCGCAGGTTCAAGTCCCCGTCGTACCAAACGTACTCGCTCTTTTAGTCATGGAGGCGTTAATAGTGTGACAGTCACTCTCAGTATTCGTTGAGAAAAGAGTAGCCCAAGAGTTAGCGATGGGTAGTGTAACTCGCTGCCTTCCTCACATCTTACAATAAACAAACTGAATCACATTTTTGAAGGTACGATGATCGAACATTGATGGCTTTTCTTACATATGTGGTAAAGCACACTATAGAATGATCGTAAATATAATTGTGAGCCATTGGTTTATCTGTAAAATTACGATAAATTAGTAGGAGCGAAGTATTTTAGGGAAAATGTGGTGAGAAACTGTCTTCTGATGTAATTAAGCAACGTGACGAGACTCGTGACTAATTTAGTTAACGTGACGAGCGCTATTTTCTGACACATTGTATTAACTTAATTGGTACATACACTTCACTGGATGAGTTGGATATCAGCCTATAATTTGAAACACTATGTTACACTGAAGTGAATACTCTGGTATACTTTATAAAACACGATGGTGAACAAAATATTGTTGCTAAGTTTGTGTTAATGAGTTGAATCATGTGATATCGTTTTCATAATAGGTTTAACCTGTAAAAGACACATGCATGTCATGAAATCTTTTCTGTGGCCTGTCGTAACAAAGTAGTTTGTGCACCCGGATTGTGGATTCTTTTTTTTGTAATTTCGCGCAAAGCTACTCGAGGGATATCTGCGCTCGCCATCCATAATTCAGCAGTGTAAGACTAGAGGGAAGGCAGCTAGTCATTACCACCCACCGCCAACTCTTGGGCTACTCTTTTACCAACGAATAGTGGGATTGACCGTCACATTATAACGCCCCCGCAGCTGAAAGACCGAGCATGTTTGGTTGACGTGGATTCGAAACTACGACCCTCAGATTACGAATCGAACGCCTGAACCCACCTGGCCATGCCGGGCCCTTGTGGATCCTAGTGTTTATGACTCGCGTCCCATTTTCATAAACATAAATTACAATCGGATCGTGAGTGCAGAGTGACGTTTAAATTTCACTATTTGATTAGAATAGCCCAAGGATTGGTGATGAACGTTAGTGGCTAGCTGCAGTGTAACAACAGCAACCAGTGTATACAACAGCAACCAGTGTAACAACAGCAACCAGTGTAACAACAACAACCAGTGTAACAACAACAACCAGTGTATACAACAGCAACCAGTGTAACAACAGCAACCTGTGTAACAACAACAACCAGTGTATACAACAGCAACCAGTGTAACAACAACAAGCAGTGTAACAACAGCAACCAGTGTAACAACTATTTAACACGTTATTTTTATTTCTGGCCACAGCCACAGGTTCATCCAGAAAATATATACGTATCTAAAAGATTTACGTAAAAAGCTGTTGTGTTGACCCTAAAACGTACAGTTAAGAGAACTTGTAACAGATTGCTACCTGAAAATAAGAATAAAACAACTTTAAACGTGTGCACGTGCTTACAAGAATCGTACAATCTGATATTTCTTGAAACTGTGAAAGCAGAAGGAAATAAAGCAAACAGAAGTTAATAGTTGGAAAGAGTTCTTGAAAACAACCTCATAACGTGGAAAGTAAACGACAATAAATTTTGCAAAAAACTGGAGACTGAAAAGGAAATCTCATGGAAAAAATTAAATTTGAAATCTGGTTATAAGAAAGTGTTTCTTAACTGTTCTTTGTGTTTCCGGACAAAGTTCTGAAAAATCCTAATTTGACACCAACTAAAACTTTATTTTTAAATAAAAAGATGTAATGCAAAGAGATTTGGGGGAACAAACGACATTCTTTAGTTGAAAATAACAGAGAATCCCGATACGAAACGTTATTCAACTGAAGTACAACATTTCCTTCTTGTAAGAGTTAATTAAGTTCGTGTTTACAACAACTTACTTGTAACTTTGTTTTTTTTTTAATATAGTCACGTGATCATAATGTATCAAAAGCATAACTTAATTTTTAATCTGGAAACGCATTAGTGCAGGCATCTTTACTGTGGTATATGATTCAGAAAGACGATCTTTAGTCCAAGTACTTATTTACTCTTTTGTGTCTCATTTCCTGTTTAAAAAGGATGTTAACAGGGTTGCTTGGAAACGTTTGAATTACCCAGGTAACAACGATTCTTATTCTCGTTCTCAACTCTTGCCGACAATACATCTGTTTGTCGAATTTCGTATGAAGCTACTCGAGTGTTGCTTGCACTGGCAGACTCAATTTTGAAGTGACAAGTTAGAGGGAAAGCAGTTAGTTAAAACCACATATTTCCAAGCCTTGGGCCAGTCTTTATTGACAAAAAAATAAGAAATTCATGGTAACACTGTTGAAAAGGAGAACATATTCAATAACAGAATTCGAACCCGCGAATTGTGGGTTGCGATGTGAAAGCCATGGCCCAGCATGGCCAGGTTGTTAAGGCGATCGACTCGCATTCTGAGGATCGTGGTTTCGAATCCCCGTCATACCAAATATGCTTGCCCTTTTAGCCGTGCAGGCGTTATAAGTGATGATCAATCCCACTATTCGTTGATAAAATAGTAGCCCAATATTTGGCGTTGGGAGGTGATGACTAGCTGCCTTCCTTCTAGTCTTACACTGCTAACGCAGATAGCATGAGCTATAATTATAAGGCATTCACTTCATATTTCTGCTATATGCCATCAAAAACCCGATCAAGCACAATCACGCACACACAAAAAATTATTATTTTTGTTATGGAAAGTTTTTAATTACATAATCATCGTGTGTTATTTCAACAGTGACCTTAAACACTTTTAAGAATCTTAGAAGATTTTTCTTAACTTGAAATATTTTATTCAGTCTTTGAATACTTTTTTTATTTTAACAGAGAAAGTTCCGCCACAAGAGGATGCTGCTAAAAACATTCCGTTAAGCCTTTTAGAATCAGCTTTCCATTAAAAAGACGGACAGTTTTGTCTTCCTCTGTTCTAAATTATTTGTCTTTTTATAACTTCATGGAATCGAAGGTAATTCAAGTAAAACAGATTCAAATAATCCCTTTTTGTTTCTATTAAATATACTCTTACATAATACCTCTTTTAATGGAAACCTGGCCTTTTGTTCACTGAATTAGAATGAAAAAAATCGCCAGTGTAGTTTGAAAATTGAAACAAAGGAAAGATTAGTCGCACATAAAGAAACTTTGAAGCTCATTTTCAGTATGTATAACTAATGATTTCAATTATATCTAATTATAACTTAGAAACTTCTTTATTAATATTTCGAATTCGAATAATAGTTTTAAGAGAAGTGACACTCAAAGTTCATACATTTACTTAAGTGTTTAAGTGCATATCCATAATTTCCTTGGCAACATAAGTTTGCGATTATCGTTTTAATTTTGATAAGATTACAAATAGAACCTTAAGAGTTTCAAAAATCGTATTATTAGATAAGTAGGTTAAGTGAACGATAAGCGTTGTCTACGTCACAAAATGATAACAAAAGTTTAACAAATTATAAATTAAGTTATTTATGTTCCACAGACATTTCCAGTTTCACGCGATTAGTGAATATATAATTTCAAAAGAGCTAAAATATGCATAGTCGGTGACAACAAACGGCGAAAACCACGAGCATTACGACAAATGTTTAATCAAAATAGGTTTGAAAAGAATCACAGTCAACAGATAATCAAATGAAGTCTAGAGGGATAATAGCCAATAGTTAATCAAATAAAGTCTAGAAGGATAACAGTCAATAGTTAATCAAATGAAGTCTAGAGAGATAACAGTCAATAGTTAATCAAACGAAGTCTAAAGAGATAACAGTCAATAGTTAATCAAACGACGTCTAGAAGGATAACAGTCAATAGTTAATCAAACGAAGTCTAGATGGATAACAGTCAATAGTTAATCAAACGAAATCTGGAGGGATAACAGTTAATAGTTAATCAAACGAAGTCTAGAGAGATAACAGTCAATAGTTAATCAAACGAAGTCTAGAGAGATAACAGTCAATAGTTAATCAAACGAAGTCTAAAGAGATAACAGTCAATAGTTAATCAAATAAAGTCTAGAGGGATAACAGTCAATAGTTAATCAAACGAAGTCTAAAGAGATAACAGTCAATAGTTAATCAAACGAAGTCTAGAGAGATAACAGCCAATAGTTAATCAAACGAAGTCTAGAAGGATAACAGTCAATAGTTAATCAAATGAAGTCTAGAGAGATAACAGTCAATAGTTAATCAAACGAAGTCTAAAGAGATAACAGTCAATAGTTAATCAAACGACGTCTAGAAGGATAACAGTCAATAGTTAATCAAACGAAGTCTAGATGGATAACAGTCAATAGTTAATCAAACGAAATCTGGAGGGATAACAGTTAATAGTTAATCAAACGAAGTCTAGAGAGATAACAGTCAATAGTTAATCAAACGAAGTCTAGAGAGATAACAGTCAATAGTTAATCAAACGAAGTCTAAAGAGATAACAGTCAATAGTTAATCAAACGAAGTCTAAAGAGATAACAGTCAATAGTTAATCAAACGAAGTCTAAAGAGATAACACTCAGTAGTTAATCAAACGAAGTCTAAAGAGATAACATTCAATAGTTAATCAAACGAAGTCTAGAGGGATAACAATCAATAGTTAATCAAAAGCAAGCAAATACTTTTTTATTGTTCAATCAATTTTAAAGCTTTTACTGCCCATCTAAATTCTACTTCAATCTTCTGGCACCAGGTTTCATAAAACGTTTATCTAAGTTACTGGTATGCAGTTTCATGAAGCAATTAGTTCAAATATCTGGCACCAGGTTTCATAAAACGTTTATCTCAGTTACTGGTATGCAGTTTTATGAAGCAGCTAGTTCAACTTTCTGACACCAAATTTCATGAAACGTTTATCTCAGTTACTGGTATGAGGTTTCATGAAGTAATTAGTTCAACGTTCTGGCACCAGGTTTCATAAAACGTTTATCCTAGTTATTGGTGTACTTTGGTTGTGAACTTGATGATGCGGGAAATCAAGACGCGTTTTGAAGCAGTGTATGTTTCGGTGTATGAGTCAATAAGTTCAACAAAGAACGTAGATCATTTACAAAGAAGGAAGATACTTCAAGAGGTTTTCTAGGCGTCAAACGTAGAAAGACCAACTGTTAATGTGTGTTCCATTTAATCAGACGGGTGAACATTTTTCTTGGTAAGTGAATGTCTTCAACATTTTCGAAAACTGTGGAAAACGTACCATTGCTTCTTTCGCAGGGAATTACGGTTTAACCCAATGAAAATGGTGCCATATAACGTGACATCTGTCCTATATACAGGTTTGTGTCCGTTTGTCTACTGCAAACACGTCCCAACTTCCTGACATCTGAACCCCACGAAATTTTGAATATTTTAGAGTATGTTCGAGAGGGATTCCAGATCCCCTTATCAATTCATTTTTTTCTTATGTTTACAAGTCGTCCCAATTGTTCTTCTCCGTCCCCTGTTACTGTCTTATCGTATACTCTGGTCGCCATGAATCATTTTTGGTATCTTGAGGACTCACTGGGGAGGTTCTAAAACATTTACTTTATTCATTTCAAGGGTTTGCCATACAATATATTCTTTCCTCTTGTTACTGGTAACAAATGGCGTACACCCTTCTCCTAGGCTCCTGAAGACAACAACTACTTACTGCGACTGATACTAGATTGCTAACATGTTAATTCAAGCTTTCTTGTGTGATGCAACCTCTAAAAATAAGCGCTTAAATAGGCTTTATTATGAGACTTCTAGCAATAGAAAGTGATATACGAGCGTTTCAAAACAATGTACAAGCTAAGTTCTGATACTATAGATCGATTTGCACAACCCGAACACGATGGTGTTTTCACTGCAGAACTTAATAATAACTGTGCGTATTCAGCTTTCGCGAAAATTGACACCAAAAGTCAACAAATGTTACTATACACTTAAGTTTAGCGATGAAACTAACTATAGAGACGGAAAAGACGGCGTGGTTTATTAAGCTAACTGTCTTGATGACAACTTAAATTAGTCATTAGAAGTCTAGTAGTCTAGGTGTAGTGAATCTAAGTATTATCAAAGCACCTCTTGTAATTTAATTAGAAGATACACGATTAGATTAACGAAAGTGTTATCGTTTATATCATTTGGTTAACCAATTTACATATTTATACATATATATATCCTTATATTCTTTCTAAGATATATATATATATATATATATATATCGCTTACAAGTCTTATCGTATTGGGCCACTCTATGGTTCAAAAGATCTACGGTTCGACATGCCATGCAATTTCGGTTGTGGACGTGTGATTTAAGTGACAGTCAGTTCAATCATGTCCGTTGTAGCAATGGTTTGATTTGTTTTAAATGTAGCGCAAAGCCACACGAGGGCTATCTGCGCTAACCGTCCCTAATTTAGAGGAAAAGCAGCTAGTCATCACCACCCACCGCCAACTCTTGGGCTACTCTTTTATCAACGAATAGTGGGATTGACCATCACATTATAACGCCCCCACGGCTGAGAGGGCGAGCATGTTTGGTGTGACGGGGATTCGAACCCACGACCTTGTAGCAGTAGATGCTGCTAACTGTTACTGTGTCTCTCTCTGGTTCAAAATTTGGAACAGAATTATCTTTACTATATGGTGTACATGTGCTTAATGTGTGTTTCAACAGTTTAAACATTCATTAGTTTTCAATTTGTTTTCAGTAATCTAATGTTTCAAGTGTCTCTGTAACACTGATCTGACTATTGTTTTGTCTGTTTGCTCATAACTCTATCTATAGACCTATATTAGTATATATGCAAATTATATGTTAAAAATAAACTTAGTTATTGTACACATGACCATTACTGACGGTTGAACTAAATTAGAATATTTTTACCAGTAGAAATAAACCAATCAGAAACCAATTATTTTAGTGCCTTTGTAACTGATTTGTTTTCAATGATTATCAGTTTACGTCTTCTTATTTAATCTTTCAAACCTGTCCATCATCTACTGGACTATGGGCACATGGGGCTAAGTAATAAGATAATAGACCACAAAGGTTCAGGAATACTTACTTCCTACTTAAATTTGCTGCATAGAGGAAGTACAATCAATCAGCAACAGGCATCGCCTACACTGAACCTAACTAACTAAGGGGATTGACCATCACATAAAGCGTTCCCACAATTAAAACTACGGGTGCAAAGCGAATCGAACTTTGGACTTTCAGACTCTGCAGGATGGCACTCACCCTTTAGTTTGTACATACAGTCTAACAGACCTTTTCTGTATGTAATAATAAAATGAAGGCTAAAAAGCAGATTACCATAATAATATATATTTTTGATTCTCATGGGTAGAACCCATCTTGAGTTAGTGAGTGTTCCTGGAAAGCAAAACTAAGCAAAACCAAAACGTAACGTATCCCGTTTTGAGTAAATTGGATAAAACAATATTTAAATATATTTTGATATCAAATTTGTTATATATTTTAGTTTCTTCTTTCGGTTTAAGCACAAAACCACAAAAAGGGCTGTCTCTCTCTCTACCTACCACGGAGGTCGAAGCTCAATTTCTAGTTATATAAGCCCAAAGACATACAGTTATGTCATTGGGAGGGGGTACATTGTAGTACATGGTAAAATAAAAATGCACTTTTTCACTATAAGTACGTCCTCCCTTCAAAAATTGAATTATTGTAGCGAAGATCAACAGACAGTTTTTTCCAACGTCTGGTTCACATACGTTCCTTTACTATTTCCAACATCTATTTCATATTCTTCCCTTTAATAGAAAGGGTATTAAAGACTCTCACCTTGACATTTTATTCTAAACATGTTATTTTGGTCCGTCTCTTCTCTCGTCTGCTTCGTCAGCGTTTAAAATCCCTTTTATGCAACCAAGCAAGAGAAACAGAATCCATTAGAGCTCACGTGTAAATGGTAATGCTAATTCTTTTTTGGAATTGCCAAGAATACTTCAGTGCATCGTTCGATATTTCTTCATGTAAAGCTTCAACCGAAGACGCGAAAAGGCAGACCGGTGTATGAGGATAGTGGTGTTAGACCAGTGTATGGGGATCGTGGCAGAAATGATCTTCTAGCTCAGTAACAACGTATAAGGATTCGAAACCTTCTCCTTTACCAGCCAGAAAACGAAATATCGAGGAAAGAAGATTAGATTTTCAGTCGTTTCTACATCAAAAGAAAGCTACGTTCCCACGTACGTTCATTTTTTGCTCCACATCTCACAAATCGACGAGAAGAATACATATATATATATATAACAAAAACAGAAAACAAACGATGCTATGCTATTTGCGGATTTGAAAACAATAATGCTATGCCATTTGCGGATTTGAATGATGACGTACCTGTGAAGTTGTGGGAATCAGATTAAGGCACATTTTTTTTTTTTTAAATCAGATATCTTAGCGAAAGCAAACCAAAACATGTTTTTCTATAAATTTCCCGAACTCAGTTTTTTTAAACTTGTTTATTAATCTGAATGATTTACAGCACTAAACAAAAGAGAATGGTAAGGGTTATACTTGATGGCTCGGTCTAAGCAAACAGAGTTTAATTAATGGTATTATTTTAAGGTATAATTTTGCATTTTAGCGTGTTTTTTTAGCGTTATCCGTGTTTTTTCAATAGAGGGAATATATCGAACACAGATTTTAGTGTTAGAAGTAAGTAAACACATAAATCTTTGTGTTAAGCTGCAGTTAAAACACACACATAGATATCTTTTATATCTGAATATTTTACAAATTACAAAGAAGTGGTTAATATTTTCTTCTTTTAATATAACAACTCTAAACCATCATCCACATCAAATTTTTAGGCTTATGTAATTGTGTGGGTGTGTTTTTCATATAGCAAAGCCACTTCAGTCTATCTGCTAATCCCACCGAGAGGAATCGAACCCCTGATTGTAGGGTTGTAAATCCGTAGACTTACTCGCTGTACTAGCGCGGGGGCGCTTATGTAATTCTTATGGAGTTTTCGAAACGTTGTCCACAAGAACTCTTTTTAGGCTTATTTAAGTTATAAGGAAATTCCGAAACATGGTCCACACCAACACTTTAAATTTATGTAATTCTTATGGAGTTTTCGAAACGCTGTCCACAAGAACTCTTTAGGCTTATTTAAGTTATAAGGAAATTCCGAAACATGGTCCACACCAATACTTTGTGCTTGCGTAATTCATAAAAAGTTTCTGAAACGTCATGCGCATTAACTCTCCAGGCTTGTGCAATCTATAAGAAATTTTCGAAATGTCGTCCACACCATCTCTTAAAGATTATGAAATGGCCAGTTTAAAGCATGAAAATGTGATGTTGTCGTAAAAACAACAACTTTAGAACCAAGTTTGCGATTTTGTTGTCCTGCCTGAAGCATACATAAAAATAATTAACATATGTCATTTGTTTATATATAACTTCAGAAACTAACTCAGTTTCCGTCCTCTGTTATTTTCAAACTATGATTAGCGGATAAAAAATAAGTTTAAAAGCCAATGTAGTTTTGCTTTATGGTAGAGTTCTGTATATCGATAAGTTTAAAAGCCAATGTAGTTTTGCCTTATGGTAGAGTTCTGTATATCGATAAGTTTAAAAGCCAATGTAGTTTTGCCTTATGGTAGAGTTCTGTATATCGATAAGTTTAAAAGCCAATGTAGTTTTGCCTTATGGTAGAGTTCTGTATATCGATAAGTTTAAAGCCAATGTAGTTTTGCCTTATGGTAGAGTTCTGTATATCGATAAGTTTAAAAGCCAATGTAGTTTTGCCTTATGGTAGAGTTCTGTATATCGATAAGTTTAAAAGCCAATGTAGTTTTGCCTTATGGTAGAGTTCTGTATATCGATAAGTTTAAAAGCCAATGTAGTTTTGCCTTATGGTAGAGTTCTGTATATCGATAAGTTTAAAAGCCAATGTAGTTTTGCCTTATGGTAGAGTTCTGTATATCGATAAGTTTAAAAGCCAATGTAGTTTTGCCTTATGGTAGAGTTCTGTATATCGATAAGTTTAAAGCCAATGTAGTTTTGCCTTATGGTAGAGTTCTGTATATCGATAAGTTTAAAGCCAATGTAGTTTTGCCTTATGGTAGAGTTCTGTATATCGATAAGTTTAAAGCCAATGTAGTTTTGCCTTATGGTAGAGTTCTGTATATCGATAAGTTTAAAGCCAATGTAGTTTTGCCTTATGGTAGAGTTCTGTATATCGATAAGTTTAAAAGCCAATGTAGTTTTGCCTTATGGTAGAGTTCTGTATATCGATAAGTTTAAAAGCCAATGTAGTTTTGCCTTATGGTAGAGTTCTGTATATCGATAAGTTTAAAAGCCAATGTAGTTTTGCCTTATGGTAGAGTTCTGTATATCGATAAGTTTAAAAGCCAATGTAGTTTTGCCTTATGGTAGAGTTCTGTATATCGATAAGTTTAAAGCCAATGTAGTTTTGCCTTATGGTAGAGTTCTGTATATCGATAAGTTTAAAAGCCAATGTAGTTTTGCCTTATGGTAGAGTTCTGTATATCGATAAGTTTAAAGCCAATGTAGTTTTGCCTTATGGTAGAGTTCTGTATATCGATAAGTTTAAAGCCAATGTAGTTTTGCCTTATGGTAGAGTTCTGTATATCGATAAGTTTAAAGCCAATGTAGTTTTGCCTTATGGTAGAGTTCTGTATATCGATAAGTTTAAAGCCAATGTAGTTTTGCCTTATGGTAGAGTTCTGTATATCGATAAGTTTAAAAGCCAATGTAGTTTTGCCTTATGGTAGAGTTCTGTATATCGATAAGTTTAAAAGCCAATGTAGTTTTGCCTTATGGTAGAGTTCTGTATATCGATAAGTTTAAAAGCCAATGTAGTTTTGCCTTATGGTAGAGTTCTGTATATCGATAAGTTTAAAAGCCAATGTAGTTTTGCCTTATGGTAGAGTTCTGTATATCGATAAGTTTAAAAGCCAATGTAGTTTTGCCTTATGGTAGAGTTCTGTATATCGATAAGTTTAAAAGCCAATGTAGTTTTGCCTTATGGTAGAGTTCTGTATATCGAAACTGGTAAGTCGGGCTCGAATACGTGAAATGACACAACATAATACCCACATTTTAAGCTGTGAGAGAGTTATAAGAGTGACAGTGAATACCTTAGTGTGGATTACAGGTATTAGGGTGCTGCTGGCTGTCTATCTTCCTTACTTCTCGTCCGTAGTCCAGAATTATGGGCTGTGGAATATGGCTTTAGTGGCTTTGTCATAAGTAAGAAATAAAAATATCCTGAGAATTTATGCTGTAACAAACAGAACAGCACACCAGCTAATGTAGCAGTTACAATGTTTAATGATCGATAAAATTAATTGAAAATTTGGGGCTCAATTCCTGCGGTTGGCACAGCACATTAATACATCACAAAGTTTTCAAGTATACTTCATAGGTTTGTTTTTGTTTTTGAGTTTCTCTTATAACAAGCCATATCGGGCTATTTGCTGTGCCCATCGAGGGAAATCGAGTCCCTGAGTTTAGTGTTCTAAATCCGAAGGCTTACCGTTGTCCCACCAGGGGATACTTCATAAATAATTGCCGCCCTCTCCTCCAAAAATAAAAAAAAAGAGACTGAAATTGAAACGAAATAAATATATATTTAGATATTGCTGGTTGATGCGAAGCACTAATTACACAAAGAATTATCTGTACACTGCTCACCATTGGTATCGAAGTCCGCTTTCTAGTGGTATAAATCCGCAGACATGTATTTCTTTTGTTTTCGTTTAGGTGAAACCGCCAAGTGAACTTCAATAATTTTTCCCATGAGAACGAAATAGTGATACTCACAGTATAAGGCAGTGGTACCCAACTAGGGATGCGAGATAACATTTCAGTTTTTTTTTTGTTTATATTAAGTTATATCGAGTTCTTGAAATGCAGTTTGAAAGCAAAATTTTGGAAGAATATTGGTGTTCGGCAATGGACATGTTTCCAAGACTTTGTTAAAAAGCACTAACTGTGCTCATCCTATTCGTGACGACATACTTATGTGACGACATACTTATGTGACTTTGATTTAGTGCCCTTTTGTCATTGAAGACAAAATCTAGAAATCGCTTGGGTGCACAGGCAGACTTGCGGATTGCTATCAGCTACAAAGTGCCACGCTTTGACAAATTCGTAAGAAATAAACAGGAACAAAAGAGTCATTAACTTTATATTGGCTGATGAACATTTGAGCATTTCAAATTCAAAGACATTTTATTTCATGCATGGATGAAAATTTATTTTTTGTGGGCCATGTAGGGTTTATGCAACTTTTAGTTTGTTGTAATATTTTTTTCTTTTCCAGATGTTTCGTTTTTGTTTATATATCATTAAAAACTAATTATAAAAATTTGTTTTGGCCACCTTCACCTTTATTCTTAAGTACATAATTACTGTAAGGGGTGTGAAAACGTATTACAATTTTTTAGGGTGCGAGGCATAAAAAGGTTGGGAACCACTGGTATAAGGTAATCAAATGACCCTAAAGATATATCTGTTTTAGGCTTAATTTTAAACTGATTACTTCAAGAAACATGGATTACTAAACAGTAATTGTGCTTTACGAAAACTAGATTCTTAGAAAGAAACTACCTCGTATTACAGACGATTTCGACAACATACAGAACAGTTTTTATTTACCAAATAAGGCCTGGCATGGCCTAGCGCGTTAAGGCGTGCGCTTCGTAATCAGAGGGTCGCGGGTTCGCTCCCGAGTCGCGCTAAACATGCTCGCCCTCCCAGCCGTGGGGGCGTTATAATGTGACGGTCAATCCTACTATTCGTTGGTAAAAGAGTAGCTCAAGAGTTGGCGGTGGGTGGTGATGACTAGCTGCCTTCCCTCTAGTCTTACACTACTAAACTAGGGACGGCTAGCACAGATAACCCTCGAGTAGCTTTGTGCGAAATTCCAAAACAAACAAATTTACCAAATATCCTTTCTCGCGACAACCATCAGTTTACTCGTTAACAAACTAATGGAGCAGAAACACATTACGAAACAATTCGAGGCTATAATCTCACGCAAACTGTCTATATTGTATCAGTTTTTTGTCTAGTTACCAATCGTATTTTATTCATTTCATAGTTTTGGACTAACTTAATATAATTTGTTGCTGCTCAAATTTCGATCGCAGAATGTCAAGTGTACCGAAGATATTGGTTTTTATGATGAACTTGTTATCTGTTCAGACAGCAGAGGATTTGGTTATCCCAAAGAATACCTCGCATTCTTGGCAATGCTTTATTAGTCTTAGCCAAGGGTGTGCACAGGGAAGGCATTGAACAACGATTGGCTTCCACACGCAAAACTATGGCCTGTCAGTTTTCCTTGGCTTCGATTGCTCAGTCACAATTTTCCGGACCGTTGAAGCGTATTAAGATGAAGCAAGGTATGCCATATTAAACAAAGGGAACTTTGGTGAACGAAACCAAGGACAAAAAGTATTGTGAGTGACTATTCTCAAGTAGTTAAAACAAAGACATTTCTACGTGAAATAAACTTGAGGTTATATGTGTGTTTTCTTATAGCAAAGCCACATCGGGCTATCTGCTGAGCCCACCGAGGAGAATCGAACCCCTGATTTTAGCGTTGTAAATCCGTGAACATACCGCTGTACTAGCGGGTGGGGGAATGACGCTTTGCTACAATATAGAGAGCGATCCAGAATCATCTTTTCCATTTAAAAACTTGATAATTAAATAACTAAGAAAATGTGTGTGTGTTTTTCTTACAACAAATTCACATCAAGATATATGCTGTGCCTACTGAGAGGAATCGAACTCCTAATTTTAGTGTTGTAGATCCGTAGTCTTAACGTTGCCCCAACGAGGTACATCTAAGAAAATGTAGCCATGCACTTTTCGACATTTTGTAGCTAAATTCAATCAATTTTTATTGTCACAATTTTTCCCACAATTCCAGTGAGTTGTGTTATCCTGTAAAATGGTTACCGTACAAAAACAGCCTGATTTTGGCTTTCAGAGACCGAATGAGTGACTTTAGCGCAGCGTAATTACAGTCACCAGTTCAGGAAAGACGTATGGGGGTATGTTAAAGATATCGTGTATAGTACACCTATAGGTAACAGCGAGGAGTTAAAGACCAGGATATCGGACGGCATAGCTACTATAACTGTGGATACATATTGCATCTAACGTGGACTGATATCGAATATCGGTTAGACGTGTTGAGAGCCACTAATGATGCACAAGTAGAAATATGTTGCCATGTTACTAAAAGCTGACTGAGTTGGGCTACAAGATAATGAAAACTGCATGGTTGTATTTCCATAGTTAATTATTACATTTTAGAATAGGAATGATAGTTTTGTACCACCATATACATCTGAACAGTCTTCTTTAGTCGAAGTCGAAAAACATTTTTTCTTCAAATTCCATTTGATTTCATGCAAATTGTTTGACAAACATATGTTTATTTTTTCCCACCTTTCAAATTTAAACTTTGTGTGTTTGTGTGTTTTCTTATAGCAAAGCCACATCGAGCCATCTGCTGAGCCAACCGAGGGGAAATCGAACCCCTGATTTTAGCGTTGTAAATACGTAGACTTACCGCTGTACTAGCAAGGGGCGTTAATTCGGATTAGAATATTCGGCAATATTAAGATTTACAAAATATAATTTATCAAAACATGAAATTCTAGCAAACCGAAAATCTTGAATATCTACGCGACAACACAATCATTAAATTGAAAGGAGAGATAGTTTTACACTTTTTACCGTAAAGATATAATGGAATCTAAAGCCACATAGTGAATTTTTACTTTATACAAATACAGTCAGGGAATTAGCTCTAGTGAACATACGTAAAATTCTGAGCCACCTCATTTAATGGAATATCAATTGACAGTGTAAAAATTTAGGTTCGATTCCACATTGTGGCTTTATTGTAAAAAAACGTACAACACCACTGTAAGGGAAATAAGTGGTTAGTCATATTTTCCTTCATATGATATTTATCAGCTCTAATCGTGTATTTCTTCTTACAGCAAACTTGAGAAATATTTTTACGTATTCATAAATCTTATAAATGCATCAAATGGTAGTTAACTGGTGTTTAAGACGTATGAATATTTCTCAGAACCAGCTCTGATATGGGCTACACACGTTTAGTTTGTGTTTGTTTTTGAATTTCGCGGAAAGCTACACTAGGGCTATCTGCGCTAGTTGTTCTAATTTAGCAGTGTAAGACTAGCGGGAAGACAGTTAGTCATCACCACCCATCGCAAACTTTTGGGCTATTCTTTTACTAACGAATAGGGGGATTGATCGTTATGTTATAATGCCTCCACGTTTGAAGGGGTGAGCATGTTTTTGTGTGACGGGATTCGAACCTGCGACCCTTGGATTACGAGTCGAGCGTCTTAACCATCTGGCCATGCCGGGCCTGATACATTTATTACTTCTGTGTTTGGCTAACGGCGAATGTCTGACTATTTGGTAGTGCAATGGCACCATGCATAGATTTCTGGTGGAGGCATTATATCACAGTTCTTTTCGAAGAATAATTTTATTATAGGGACATGATGTAAAGCCAAGCATTAGAATATTTTGAAGAAAAAATTCATTGTTCTCCAAGAAAGTGGAAACACTTGCAAAGTAGGGAGCTTACGATAACAACTAGCTTTGAAACTACACCCTAAATCAATCCGGACAAACACCAGAGTGAATGTTATGACCTCATGACCCAAAACACTACTGTGGTCAAGCTACACATATCTTTTGACATCAATTACAAAATTATTAGGAGGTATTTAAAGTTGTTGGAGACCACAGTTTTCGTTAAAACGTTTTGCCATAAAGATGGTAAAAAATAAATGAAATCACGCTAATCCACTGATGTATCTTTAAAAAACGTTCAACCTTCAAACTCAGAGGAGAGCCAGTAGAAATTTTACCAAGATGTACAGAAGTCTCTTATAATATCTGTATTTGTTTTCTTATAGAAAGGCCACATCGGGCTATCTGCTGAGTTCACTGAGGGGAATTGAACCTCTGATTTTAGTGATTCAAATCCGTAGACTTACGAGTGTACCAGCGGGAAACCTCTTACAATGAAAGTCATGGTGCAGAAAAATAGTGTCCGATCGTGAATATTTGGGTGAAGGGGATAAAGACGAAACAGTTTTTATGAAGTATGATTGTATCAAACTCTGTCTGAGGTGACAAAAACAAACTTATAACTTCCTTTAAAGTTTGCTTTTGTGATTTGTAGTGTTTATTTTCAGAAGACAATTGGGCCCGGCATGGCCAAGTGTGTTAAGGCGCTCGACACGTAAAATTCGCGGGTTCGAATCCCGGTCGCACCAAACATGCTCGCTCTTTCAACCGTGGGGGCGTTATAACGTGACGGTCAATTCCACTATTCGTTGGTAAAAGGGTAGCCGAAGAGTTAGTGGTTGTTGGTGATGACTAATTGTCTTTCCTCTTGTCTTACACTGTTAAATTAGGGAAGGCTAGCGCAGATAGTCCTCGTGTAGCTTTGTGCGAAATTCAAAAAACAAACAAACAATCTTTCAAAAGTTAAATGCTATTAAATGCATGACATCACCGAGATCCAATAAGAGAAGCACGCCAAGCACCTCTTCCTTCTGTGTCATGTGACCTGATAAGGTCTAATGCTTTAAAAAAAGTCGACAGAATCATATTTAAACTTCTAAGTTAAAAATCCATTAATGTCCGGTGAAATTAAGATTATGTGCTTATAATTCATACTTTATTAATACACCAAATACATTCCCAACAGCTGAATCTTATATTATGTACGGACAGGCATAGATTAGTGCTTATACATAGTATACCAAACTGTGGATCCAAGAGTCCAAGGTTGGATCTCGCTACCGAAAAGAAATTGCGCTCAGTACTTCAGGGCGCCGTAATTTTGTTATAAGAGTGACGGTTAAGTCCCATTATTCGATTTGAATAGCTCACATGGTGGTATTGAGTGCTATTGAAAAACTGCTTTCCCTCTAATGTTGAAGATCAAAATTAGTAAAGGCTAGTGGAGATAACCCCTACCTAGCTTTGATCTACACTTGTAATAAAATCACCAGTTACTAGTCAAACTGAAACAATGAACTATACTCGCAGTACGATCACCAGTTATTAGTTAAACTGAAACAATAATCTCTGGTTAAAGTACAATCACCAGTTACTAGTTAAATTGAAACGACGATGAATACTTGCAGTGAAATCAATAACTGCTAGTTGAACTGAAAGAATTATCAATATTTATAATAAAAATCACCAGTTGATAAAGATGAAGAGCGTGATTGTTTGTTTTGAATTTCGCGCAAAGCTACTCGAGGACTATCTGCGCTAGCTGTCCCTAATTTAACAGTATAACACTAGAGGGAAGGCAGCTAGTCATAACCACCCACCGCCAACTCTTGGGCTACTCTTTTACCAACGAGTAGTGGGATTGACCGTCACATTATAACGCCCCCACAGCTGAAAGGGCGAGAGTGTTTGGCGCGACCGGCATTCGAACCCGCGATCCTCGGATTACAAGTCGAACGCCTTAACACACTTGGCCATGCCGGGCCAGGAAGAGCATGAACCGAGATGTTTGTGGTTATAAAACAGACACACAACAAGTACGCAAAGCTTAACAAATCACGTTAGGTGACTTATGATCAGAGCAGAGAAAACTGAAGTTTTATTTATTAGAAACCTCAAATTGAGTTTGCGTAAAATATTTTTTAATCACAACTTTTGTGGTTGGTAGAAGAAATTTAAGCCTCCCTCAGTTTTAATCTACGAAGAAAAAAACACACCAGAAAAATAAACATTGACGTTAACAGGTAATGTATTTTTTGATACTAAGAAATCGCTTACATCACTATTTTCCCCCTACTACTACTACTTGCAAGCTTTTCAGTTATGT
This sequence comes from Tachypleus tridentatus, assembly GCF_004210375.1. Lineage (NCBI taxonomy): Eukaryota > Metazoa > Arthropoda > Merostomata > Xiphosura > Limulidae > Tachypleus > Tachypleus tridentatus. The sequence continues at coordinate 19,727,695 of NC_134826.1, forward strand.
TTTCCCTATATTCTCTTTCTGTGTACTTTACATCCTACCCGGCATTGTGTGTCTGTTGACTTGAGGTATTTTTAACAATTTTTCTCCAGAAAAGAAAAAGAGATAATGCTTAGATTTCACGGGATGCTTGTTGTACCACATGTTTCGATATATGATTGACAATGCGTGAAGCAGTCTTTTAGGGAAGAGTTCATTGAAGTACATTTTCTGACATACAAGTGGAAAACTGTTTCGGTGAAACTTTACAGAACTGATTGAGGTACGTTCTTTACGAGCAAACTATGGAAAGCAAAGGACCACAAAACCAATCTGATATTTCTATTCAGTTTGAAGTATTTTAGGTGTTAACTAAGTTTTAAAGTGTAGGAGTGACGCAATAAATACAGTTGTTGCTTATCTCACAAAGAATCAGGTTTCTTTACGGTGTATTTATTTATTTTTCAGTTGGTTAGTTGGTTTGATTTATAGAAGAGTCATACTGGACTACCTGTTGTATCCACTGGCGGAATGGAACTCTGGATTTTGGTTTTATAAGTCCGTAAACTTGCGGCTGTAGATCTATTCTTACTACTGCTAATAAAATTTGCTGACAAGATTGGTGGTGTTTCCTTCTGTGATAGTTTGTGATATTAAAAAGTGTGGCGCTTCTCTCTGTAATAGTTTGTGATATTAAAAAGTGTGGCGCTTCCCTCTGTGGTAGTTGGAGGTATTAAAAAGTGTGGCGCTTCCCTCTGTGATAGTTTGAGGTATTAAAAAGTGTGGCGCTTCCCTCTGTGGTAGTTGGAGGTATTAAAAAGTGTGGCGCTTCCCTCTGTGGTAGTTTGAGGTATTAAAAAGTGTAGCGCTTCCCTCTGTGATAGTTTCTGATATTAAAAAGTGTGGCTCTTCTCTCTGTGATAGTTTCTGATATTAAAAAGTGTGGCGCTTCCCTTTGTGATAGTTTTTGATATTAAAAAGTGTGGCGCTTCCCTCTGTGATAGTTTGAGGTATTAAAAGGTCTCTCACTGGTAATTGCTACTTTATTATGTAGAACGTTCTCTTTTTGTGCGAGAGGTCTCAGGTTTGACTCTTACTGAGAGAACCATAGCAACCAACAAGCTGGAGTCTGAGAACCATAGCAACCAACTAGCTGGAGTCTGAGAACCATAGCAACCAACTAGTTGGAGTCTCACGATCCTAAGATAATGCCTGAGGTCATGCCTTGTTTCTTATGGGGTTGAGAGGCTTAGATAGGTTGAGTTGTAAAATATGTTTTTATTAGAAAGAAATAATCTTTCACATCAGTTGGACAACCACCCGCTGGTAACGAGAGACGTCTCTAGTTCCATAAATTCTGGCTAGAATGTGATTACCACCGTCTGATTAGAAACGCTAAAATAGAAATGGTTATGTTTTAAACGTTTTTTATCTGATCATTTAGCTCATAAGATGTTGTTCAGACTGGCAAGGCGACTTATTGTTGAAGTAAACGCAAGGGCGCTGACGATAACACATGCGATTATTATGTTTGGAGCATATAATACCGATTTATTATTTCTCCCTTTAAAATAACGAAGGTGAGTGAGGTTTTTATTAAATTGTTGTTGTGTAGTGATAGACCAGATTATTTACATTTGCTAACATGTTTCTTGCGTTCAAGTGGAGCGCAGATAGCTTTCGAGTAGCTTTGCGCGAAATTAAAAAAACAAACAAACAAAAAACAAGCGTTCAAGCGGAGTACAAGTGAATCTTTCAGAATTCATTAAGGATATTTAAACAACAACAAAGCCTTTTCACAAGTTAAAGAAACAGGCGATTATTTCCGATGAAAAGCACCCCTGATGGCAGACACTCTTGGCTCATTAACGCGCAGAAGGATGTAATTATATCAGTATTAGAACGGAGTGGTGCTTACAATTAATAATTTCTTCCAGGTAAACGAAATACGAGTTTATTGTAGCTCATTTTTCTTTTCGCGAGACCGCCTAATCCTTTCCACTGCCTTATCTATTGTTTCAGACGCTTCTCTAGACCACCTTCATTTCTTGAACTTAGCCGGTCAATACCACGTTCACCGCGTTCGATATTCCGAGGGTTTAATTATATCGTGTTGTAGAAATCATCCACTGAAACTTAATTGTAAACTCGGGCATGCGCAACTAATGTAGCTCATTTGTAAAACGTGCAGGAACAGTAGCAGTAGCCCCGAGCGCTCATAACCTCTTCAGGATTCTCTTCACCAGTAACGTAGACTCGGTTACGTGTAAGAGGTCTAATAGTTTTATATAAACCGTTGTTTGACAACGTGTATGTGTGTGTGTGTTCGTTTACAAGTGGCGAACTGCTGAACCGATTGTTATCAAACTTGAAATGAATCCTTAAGGTCTCCTTGGAGAGTCTGGCAGAGGTCAACGTTCTTATATAAGTCCTTGTTATGTTATCCCCAGAGGCCGTTATATTTTTCCCATGCGTTAAACATGTACATCAGCTAATAGATATATATTTTTTGTAAGAATATGAACACAGAACGAACTATATATCGCTTGCTGTATTCTAAAATCATGACTTAAGCAAATCTACAGTTAAAAGCAATATTTAAAACAATTCCCACAACCCACCACCACATTTGATTTTTGTTGAAATTTGTGGTAAAAAGTAAGAATACATTATTCTCAAATGAACTGTTCGTATCTTTAAGAATATACGTTTGCACAAACTAAAACGTTCTATAAGTTTTACTGCTTCATATTTCCAGGTTTATCTTTGAACTTTTTTGACAATTTCCAATCTGCAACAACTACAGTTAGCATTTTAGTTTGTTTGTTTGTTTTTAATTTTGTGCAAAGCAACACGAAGGTTATCTGCGCCGGCCGTCCCTAATTTAGCAATGTAAGACAAGAGGGAAGGCAGCTAGTCATCACCACCCACCGCCAACTATTAGGCTACTCTTTTACCAACGAATAGTGGGATTGACCGTCACAGCATAACGCCCTCACGGCTAAAAGAGCGAGCATGTTTGGTGCGACTGGGATTCGAACTTGCGACTCTCAGATTACGAATCGAACGTCTTAACCTGGCCATGCAGGGCCTAGCACTTTAGCCCGAGAATTACGTAATATTACTTTTCATATCCTTCCTGATCTCGTTCATAGATGCAGACTACGAAACGTTTTCCTAAGTAAATGTATAGCTTTTGTTGCTAATACTGCTTACACTTTAAATACCACACGCAGTTTGAAAATTATTGTTTCCAATTTAAACCCGATACATAAAAATTTCACTTTGAGTTGCAATTACTACTTTAAGAGAAACAAAGCGGTTGGCCCAGGTAGAAAGGTTGAGTTCATTGTATGAAAGATATTGGAACCTCAACATGCTCTTCTGATCAGTATCGCTATGTCTTATCATGCTCTGTCTGACGATAGTATATCTTAATAACATCCTCGCAGAGCAGTTTTCGTTGTAAAAGGCTGCGTCGCAATACTATAACTTTCAAGCATACCAAGCATCACTGTATGCTTCCGCATTTCGTCTGGTGTGTGAGGACGACGGCTTTTCATCGTCCATTTCAACGTTTTTATCAATCATAAATCATACGGGTGGTATGACTAGAAGCCTTATCTTGGTGAACTTATATCCTACTTGACTATATTGAATACTGTTGTCTAAGGCATGTGAATTGTACTTTTAATGGATTCTCAACTGTTACAAAACACAACACTTTCACGGTGTTCAAGTTGTTGTATATCTCTTACTGGATGGTCCTGGTACCCCAAGATGATCCACATTCTTTTGTTTTCCAATGCCATGAAGTACACGTCTTGGAAACTGTAAATCTACGATCTTATTGCGTGAATATTTTGCGTTATAAAAAAGCTTTTACATACCCTTTCCAAAAGCAAATAATTTTCGATGGCGTCACACTTACCTACTTATCGCGAAATAATGTAAAGAAGTAATTCTGATACATGCCGTGTCACAAAGAATTTATATCGGCTATTATATGTTTACGTCACCTGCTGATTTGCATATTAAAATCGTTTTAACGTAAAGTAAGTAAATCTAGTAGTTTCAATCTGGACGGCATGTTATGCTTCAAGTGGTTTAAACAGATCACGTCAGAGACCCAAGGTTCAGACATAGCCATCCATATTTTGGAACTTCTATTCAGATGAAGGTAATATTTCAGCAATACAATTTGTCCTCACGGCTTAATGTGCAGAGTATATCCAGTCGAACCTTGAACCTTCTGGCTTGCAAGACCAGTCATTTAACCACTATGATACAGTCGAGTGCATTCTGTCTGTTTACAAATATTGATCGCTGTTTTATACTTTTCTAAAAAGATATAGAAAAGTACCTCGTTAAGTCCGTTCTGCTTGAGTTAATGTAGTAAGAATTAACTGAAGCAGTTTCCGATTTATTGACGATTTTATTGTTAGAGTTCTTGATATCGAGAGTTGAGAGAGAATAAATAAGATAATTTACTGAATGGTACTTATATAATATTGTCTTGTATTGAATATCCTAAGACGATGAGATTTTGATTAAAGATCATTTCAGTATTAACTAAGATGAAGAAGAAATCGTTTAAATCCCATATATAAAATTGAGGTTAAGATAATTGATTTAGTAGCCTGTAATTGAGAACCTCATGTTAAAAGAAGGTTTTACAGCCAATAGCGGAACGTACTACCCGTGTTGTTCTATTACATGAGGAACACAGTTTGTTCCATCTAGAGTCAGATGGGTTTTAAAAATGCTTAAAGATAGTAATTAGTAGTATAAATGAATCAAGCTGAAACAAAAACAATTATATAGTCGTTGGGAGTAAAATGAAGGCATGCGTTGGGTGGTTTATGGTTTGTTTTGAATTTCGCGCAAAGCTACACGAGGGCTATCTGCGCTAGCCGTTTCTAATTTAGCAGTGTAAGACTAGAGGGAAGGCAGCTAGTCATCACCACCCACCGCCAACTCTTGGGCTACTCTTTTACCAACGAATAGTGGGAATGACCGTAACATTATAACACCCCCACGACTGAAAGGGCGAACATTTGGTGCGACCGGGATTGAAACCCGCAACCCGCACAATACGAGTCGAACGCCTTAACCCACCTGGCCATGCCGGACACGTGTCGGGTGAAAAGACAGAGATATTTCGTACTTATCTCAGGAATACTAGGAGAGTTCACGGACATGCGTTAAAAATGTACGTCAGCCAGTATATGTTTTTGTAAAGACGTGAAAAATAAATGAAACATATTTTGACTGCTGTACTCTAAAATCAGAACGTAAGCAAGTCCACAATTAAAATACTGAAACCAGTTCACACAATTCTTCATCATCTTGCTCAACCTGACAAAAGTGTGGCTTAGCAGTGTCCCTGCAGCATAGGTTTCATTGTAAAAGGTTCCACCGTAATGTTGCGAAAGCATATCAAATATTCCTGCACACTTTCCATAAGCCATCTGGTATATGAGGATGATAGCTTCTCAGCTTCCATTTCAAAGGTCTAATCACTCAGAAATTCATAGCAACTTGACAGATATATACATTTTTGTGAAGGAACATGAATATCTTCCCGTTTTATTCACTAGCTACTGTTATTTTTTGGAAAGTTTCAGCCTATCAGGGTATACAATGGTCCCGAACTGAAATATGGTGCTCCCTGTATCGGGAATGGTCTGACGTGAATTAAGAAAGTGTTGTGCGATCTTTAATTTTTAGTTCTGTTTTATAATTTTTATGAATCAAAAGCTAGAAGATATTGAAAAATGAATTTTACAAAACTAATTTTTATATCAGTCGAACAAGACATTGTTATCACTGTATACTCTACCACATATCTATAAAACTCTCATATGTGCTTCATATGTGAGGGTAGCATTTTGTTAAAACAATATTCCTAACAGCATACTCTGACACTTTAACGAACTAAGCCTTTTGTAATGGAAAAAAATACCACATTTATAATTGAGCTTTGGTCTCCAGAGAAGAAATCTCTAAAACTTACAGCAGGATTTACAAAATCTTTCTTTTTCTATTTCCCGTGATATAATACTCGTTTACTTTACTTTTGCTGGGAACTAAAACATTTTATAAAAGTAATCTAAAGAAACTAACTTTAAAAACGTTGATTAAAACAACAAAAAGAAATTAAACAAGTTTACCTTTTATTATCAGGTACAATGTACTCTCTCTTACAACAAAGAACAGAGCCATTTGAAATGAGCTCCGTATGTAACTCCTGCTTCAACGTAACCTTAAATGTCTAGATATTTTTTTCTCCAACATTTAATGTGGTCTTCAACCTACAAAGTTTCCCCCTTGTTTTATTCTTGATGATTTACTAGAATTTGCTGCAAAAATGTCTAACACTTGGTTTAATAACACAAATTATGATAAGGTTGATTTGACAGTCATAAATAGTCCATTTCCCTGTACGATTTATAATTAATGTTGGTCTCCATTGAACCATATACTCTAAATATCAAGTGTTTCTGTCTTCAGCCCAGCATGGCCAGGTGGTTAAGGCACTCGGCTCGTAATCTGGGGGCTGCGGGTTCTGATCCCCATAACACCAAACATGCTTGCCCTTTCAGCCGTGGGGCCATTATAATGTGACGGCCAATCCCATTATTCGTTGGTAACAAAGTAGCCCACAATTTGGCGGTTGGTAGTGAAGACTAGCTCTTCTCCATTGTCTTATACTGCTAAATTAGGGGCGGCTAACGCAGATCAGCATATAGCTCGATGTGGCTTTGCTATAAGAAAAATACACACACACACGCTGACGGAGATAGCCCTCATGTAGCTATGCGCGAAATTCAAAAGAAACAAACTTTCTCTTTTACGTTGGGTCCCCCGCTAGTACAGTGGTAAGTCTACGGATTTATAACGCTAACATTGGAGGTTCGATTCCCCTCGAAGAACTCAGCAGATAAACCGATGTGGATTTGCTACAAGAAGACATACAAACACACCTTTACATTTGCTAAGATACGCTGACGACGAATTCTGTTTTTACCGACACAAAACAAGCCCAGCTTGTCTAGAAACACTGAACAAACAACAATATTCTATAAGATACACATAAAATGTTACCACTGGTTAACATTTTCATACATGGAGTGCATAAAGGCTTCTTCCCGAGTGTGTCTCGTAAGGCCACCTACATTGACCTCTACATTTCAGGTCGACATATCAAAAACTGGAATTTTAAATATTTTACATTTTAATACTAGAACCGTTTGTAGTTGTCAAAACAATTCAAATTCGAAGGCGAAAACAAAACCTGAAACGGAAGGAAATAAGAATGTTTTATATTTGTTTGAAATTTCGCGAGGACTACCTGCGTTAGCCGTCCTTAATTTAGCAGTAATATACTAAAATGAAGACAACACCACCAACCGCCAACTCTTAGGATACTCTTTCATCAACGAATAGTGTAATTTATCGTAACATTATAACGTCCACATGGCTGCAAGGAACGAGCATATTTGACGAAAAACAATTTTATTGGTTTGATTTAGCTCATTTCAAATTTCGCGCAAAGCTACACGAGGCCTGTCTGTACTAGCTGTCCCTAATTTAGCAGTGTAAGACTAGAGGGAAGGCAGCTAGTCATCACCACTCACCGCCAACTCTTGGGCTACTCTTTTACCAACGAATAGTGGGATTGACCGTAACATTATAATACCTCCACAGTTGAAAGGATGAGCGTGTTTGGTGTGACGGGGATTCGAACCCGCGGTCACCGGATTACGAGTCGAGTGCCTTAATCACCTAGCCATGGTGGCCCAGGGCGATTCGAGCCGTGACCTATAGTTTGCAAGGCGAGTGTTCTCTAACCACCAAATCATGCCACGCCAATTCCAGAAACTTGTCTTCTTCACATCAACAAATTTTCTTGAAACTGTCATTCAAAAACTCAGTTGTTGAAAATCCTGATAATTTTAGCTTAACTAAAGAATATTACCGTGTAAAGAACCTTACCGCGTATTCTTTTAAACTTAACTATAGAACCTTACCGTGTATTCCTTTTAACTTAACTAAAGAACCTTACCGTGTATTTCTTTTAACTTAACTAAAGAACCTTACCGTGTATTCCTTTTAACTTAACTATAGAACCTTACCGTGTATTCCTTTTAACTTAACTATAGAACCTTACCGTGTATTCCTTTTCACTTAACAAAAGAACCTTACCGTGTATTCCTTTTCACTTAACAAAAGAACCTTACCGTGTATTTCTTTTTTCTCTGTGGTTCTAAAAATTGTGGTTTGGTATACGTGAAACACCGGTCATCAAAGAAAAAGTGTAATTTAATTTGTTTCACCTGACAAAAACTATAGGAGTTTTCTAATAAATAAGTTCCAAGAGAAACCATTAATTAAAGAAATGTTTTCGAAGGCAGCCGTTCACGACAGCACAGCAAGCTACATACGAAAACTAAATACTTGCATTGCCGAACACAACTATCCGTCTTGCCACATTTTTTAGCATAAATAACTCACATGGAGCTTAATTCATTTCACACAGTTTTTTTAAGGACAATAACAGGTAAAATAAAAAAGCCCGATTAATAGAAAATAAAAATATATTTACAAACAAATCTACCAATTCATCATTATATCCATTGACCAATAGTATTTCTAATATTTTATGATTGGTCCACTTAAACATTTGCATTTGCAAACGTAATTCATTCCGTACGTAGCACTTTATAATATGTAAACTTGTACAGACGCCGTAATTTCTGTTTTCTTTGTCTTACGACCCCACATTGAGGCACTCAACTCGTAATCCGAGGGTCATGGGTTCGAATCCTGTCACACCAAACATGCTCGCCCTTTCAGCCGTGGAGGCGTGATAATGTGATAGTCAATTCCCACTATTCGTTGGTAAAGGAGTAGGCCAAGAGTTAGCGGTGGGTGGTGATGACTAGTTGTCGTCCTTTTAGTCTTACATTATTAAATTAGAGACGGATAGCGCAAATAGCCCTCGTGTAGCTTTACGCGAAATTCAAAATAATAGAAAAAACTTCCTTATAGTCTGTTTGAAAGTTGTCGTTTTTTTATTTTACTTACAATACGGGATTCCTGATTTCCGTTCATTATTCACAAAAATAAATATTTTATTGTGAAATATAAAACAACAACAGCTGGAACAGAAACTATATTCCGTTTAGTTTTTAAACTTGACCCTTTACAATGTTTTCGAAATTCAAACTTTCTGTTCAAAAGGAAGTAGAAAATAATATTTTGATAAAATAAATAGTTTAAGGTGTCACACGTTTATCAACCAGCAGTCGTAAATTACTCTCATTATAGAAATAAATGAGCTCTAAGGACGTTAATTTGTTTTCCAATTCCGTGAGGGATTGGTTAAAGTGTTACACAGTTAAGTGTGGAAATCTCAAAGCAAATAGAATTTTCTTTTGTTATTTTGAGTAACACGTTTGAGTATTTTATCAAATCTATTGTTTTCTATTTCATATAAGCCCCATGGTGGCCCAGCGGTAAATCTGAAGGCTCATGATTCTAAACAAATTGGGTTTTCGATACCTGCGGTGGACAGTGTAGCAACTAACGATCTTACACATAAACAATTTTGAGCACGAGCAATAGTGCTGCCACCTGGTGACCACAATTACATATCACTAATTACCAAAACAATACATATCGTTTGTAAGTATTCTATATTAACTACAATATTATTTGTCTAAATAATTACATAATGTTAACCCTGAAACATTAAAAAGGTTTAAAACACGGTTCTGTTTTTTTTAATACCAACTGTACTTCTATTTTTGCTTCTTTATATAATATAAACTGAAGACAAAAAACCAAATTCAACAAACCTGAGCAATTAGCTTCTGTTAGAGAGTATAAAAAATAAAAGATATATTACATAGCACAATGGCTTGGTATGACTTATATCGCTGGTGGGTGCTCTGTTATTGGCAACACACAGATTATGGTAATAAACAATTTCCTTGAACATTTGGAAGTGCCAAAACCTGGACTGACGCGAAAAATATTAATAATGAGAGCAAGGAGCAATATTTTAAAATAAAAATCTGAAGGAAGAAAGGTACGCTAATTATCATGTGTTACATAGTAAATATTTGAACTTTGACCTTTTAAGCATTTGAACTTTGACCTTTTAAGCTTTCTTTCTACGTGTATTGATTACATAAATGCATGTTTGACATCACAATCTGGCATACTATTTAGAAACTTCTAATAATACCTTTTCACTTTTTACTTGGAAATTCGCGCAAAGCTACAGGAGGGTTATCTGCGCTAGCCGTCCCTAATTTAACAGTGTGAGACTAGAGAGAATGGCAGGTAGTCATCACCACCCACCGCCAACTCTTGGGCTACTCTTTTACCAACAAATATTGGAATTGACCATCATATTATAACACCCTCTCGGCTGAAAGAGCGAAAGTGTTTGATGTGACGGGGCTTCGAACCCGGAGACCCTCGGAATGCGAGTCGAGTGCCTCAGCCACCTGACCATGCCGGGTCGTAAAACAAAGAAAACAGAAATTATGACGTTTGATAATTTAAAGAAAAGGTATTTGTTTGTTTGTTTGCTTCAATGAAAAACCACCTTGGGTTGTCTGCTCTGCCTACCGCGGGGACATGAACCCCAGATTTTAGGGTTATAAGTCCGTGGGTGACACAGGAAAAGGAACTGGTGACAGAATATTCTCGAACACCAGTAAACAGAAAACATGTGCTCAAACAAACACTGGCATGGTGTACAGACTTTTGGGAACTGAACTGGATTTTTATGCGTAAGTGAAGAAACACACATATCGGTTCAGATGTGGCTATCATTATTCGAATTATTGTTATATTTTACATAAAATGTAGCAGGACAGCACCGCCTTTGATTATTTATTCTGTTCTTTAAAACATGTTAAGGAACTGAACGTGAGTTCATAACAATCATTATATGAAACTGTGTTCTGTAGTAATACGTCTCGAACCTGAGACCCTGCGTTCTCTACATCAACGCGCTAACCACTAAACCACATCTTGCTCGGGACAATTCGGTGTACTAATGTTAAGATATAAACAGAAAAGGGCTACTAGGTTTCGTTGCTGATAAACTACTTTTATTATTAATATTTTTTTAAAAATAGTTACCCATGTATCACGCGAAAGAGATTGAAGCCACGTGCAGTACAATTAGTTCCGTTACGATGTTGAAACACGAGTTCAAGTAGGTTTTGTTTTTGTTTACTTCTTTTAAGAGTTTTCGCACAATACACAAATATAAACAAGGGAAATGCAACTAGTCAATAGCGCTATCTGCCAATCCTTGGTCTGCTTTCATATGATCAAATAATAGGATTTGACTATCACTGGGTATTAAGTTTTATTTTTATGAAGAAGAATACATAAAAGCCAGCATTCACAACAGAATGCATTTAATCGAGGCTTAACCTACTTTTATGATAAGACTATTGGTTCGGTTCTTAAGCTATGTACACTCGACAGACTAATAGGTTTTTTTCGCATCAAATTATCTTCTTCGAATTGCCTTAACCATTCTTGGTTTGCTCGTATTTGAGACGAAAAATGCATAACATAACAGTCTGTTGTTATTGATTTTTTTTAGGAATACAAGCACGTGGTGTTTGTAGGTTTACTGTATTACTTCTAGCAATAAGTCCGCCCACCAGTCACGTCTGATTAGGCTACACCCGGATCAATGGCGTTGACAGCAACTACATAGATAGGTTTAACAACCTGTAGTGCAATTATTGTTATATGGAAACACGTGCTTTATGGCTTCTTTTAAATATTCACACGTTAAAAATGCCTCTCTATACACGACATACAAAATAAATATAAATACACGTTTTAAGTTCAGTGGCCATATTTCCATGTGTGACTTTTTACATACTTGTGCTGGATAAATTGATTTTGGTCTGTTTGTTTGTCTTCCAGCGTGTCGCTATTGATTTAGTTTGCAACGTTGTCGTAGTACTAAAAGTACGGCTTGAAGAACAAACACAGCGAAGTTAAAAAAAATAACCGATTTAACAAGCGAATGTTCTGCATTTGTTTAAGTTACAGGAGATTAAAGCCGATCGAGTCCGACTCTCTTGTAATCTCTGATGCCTGCCACCTGAAGAGGGCTCTCTGACAGTCACAACTGCTGCTGACAGCTAGTCAAATCTTTTTGTCCCTCTTACAAATGTGTCTTTTCTTAAGACATTTCGATCTCGTTCAAATCCAGTTTCCATGGCAACATAATTTTCCATGTTGAGGACATTATAAAGATAAGTTCAGTTCTCAAAAGGATCCATCACACTCTCGATGAATACAAATTTGGGAGAATTTTTTTTTAAAAAAGGGTCTCGAACAGAGATTTAACAAAGCAAATAAATTAGGTTCGTTTTTGACGTAATTGTGTTATAGACCGACTCATATTCCAAATCACTATTTTTTTTAACACTTAACAAACGTTACTGGGTTATAATCTGGCTGCGTGTACTGAAACAAAAGTTATGCATTTTCAAAGTTTGTTCTAACTTAGAATTTACAATGTATTGCTCAAATTCTTGTGTTATACCTGCTAGAGTGTTTTTATGGGCCTTCTCTTAAGATACTCAGCAGAGAGTTCGAAAGGTCTTCATCATTAACACTATAATAACCACACTAAACACTTATATTATCATCACTATCTTTTCTCACTTTACACTAGTTAACTACGTAAAAATAACCACACTAAACACCTGTATTATCATCACTATCTTTTCTCACTTTACACTAGTTAACTACGTAAAAATAACCAAACTAAACACCTGTATTATCATCACTATCTTTTCTCACTTTACACTAGTTAACTTCGTAAAAATAACCACTCTAAACACCTGTATTATCATCACTATCTTTTCTCACTTTACACTAGTTAACTACGTAAAAATAACCACTCTAAACACCTGTATTATCATCACAACCTTACTCACTTTACACTAGTTAACTACGTAAAAATAACCACTCTAAACACCTGTATTATCATCACTATCTTTTCTCACTTTACACTAGTTAACTTCGTAAAAATAACCACTCTAAACACCTGTATTATCATCACTATCTTTTCTCACTTTACACTAGTTAACTACGTAAAATAACCACTCTAAACACCTGTATTATCATCACAACCTTTCTCACTTTACACTGGTTAACTACGTAAAATAACCACTCTAAACACCTGTATTATCATCACTATCTTTTCTCACTTTACACTAGTTAACTTCGTAAAAATAACCACTCTAAACACCTGTATTATCATCACTATCTTTTCTCACTTTACACTAGTTAACTACGTAAAAATAACCACTCTAAACACCTGTATTATCATCACTATCTTTTCTCACTTTACACTAGTTAACTTCGTAAAAATAACCACTCTAAACACCTGTATTATCATCACTATCTTTTCTCACGTTACACTAGTTAACTACGTAAAAATAACCACACTAAACACTTGTATTATCATCACTATCTTTTCTCACTTTACACTAGTTAACTTCGTAAAAATAACCACTCTAAACACCTGTATTATCATCACTATCTTTTCTCACTTTACACTAGCTAACTACGTAAAAATAACCACTCTAAACACCTGTATTATCATCACTATCTTTTCTCACGTTACACTAGTTAACTACGTAAAAATAACCACACTAAACACTTGTATTATCATCACTATCTTTTCTCACTTTACACTAGTTAACTTCGTAAAAATAACCACTCTAAACACCTGTATTATCATCACTATCTTTTCTCACTTTACACTAGTTAACTACGTAAAAATAACCACTCTAAACACCTGTATTATCATCACTATCTTTTCTCACGTTACACTAGTTAACTACGTAAAAATAACCACTCTATACACCTGTATTATCATCACAATCTTTTCTAGTTAACTACGTAAAAATAACCAAACTAAACACCTGTATTATCATCACTATCTTTTCTCACGTTACACTAGTTAACTACGTAAAAATAACCACACTAAACACTTGTATTATCATCACTATCTTTTCTCACTTTACACTGGTTAACTACGTAAAATAACCACTCTAAACACCTGTATTATCATCACTATCTTTTCTCACTTTACACTGGTTAACTACGTAAAAAATAACCACACTAAACACCTGTGTTATCATCACAACCTTACTCGCTTTGCACTGGTTAACTGCGTAAAAATAACCACTCTAAAACACCTGTATTATCATCACTATCTTTCTCACTTTACACTAGTTAACTTCGTAAAAAATAACCACTCTAAACACCTGTATTATCATCACTATCTTTTTTCACTTTACACTGGTTAACTGCGTAAAAATAACCACTCTAAACACCTGTATTATCATCACAACCTTACTCACTTTACACTGGTTAACTGCGTAAAAAATAACCACTCTAAACACCTGTATTATCATCACTATCTTTTCTCACTTTACACTAGTTAACTTCGTAAAATAACCACTCTAAACACCTGTATTATCATCACTATCTTTTCTCACTTTACACTAGTTAACTACGTAAAAATAACCACTCTAAACACCTGTATTATCATCACTATCTTTTCTCACTTTACACTAGTTAACTTCGTAAAAATAACCACTCTAAACACCTGTATTATCATCACTATCTTTTCTCACGTTACACTAGTTAACTACGTAAAAATAACCACACTAAACAGCTTGTATTATCATCACTATCTTTTCTCACTTTACACTGGTTAACTTCGTAAAATAACCACTCTAAACACCTGTATTATCATCACTATCTTTTTCACTTTACACTAGTTAACTACGTAAAAATAACCACTCTAAACACCTGTATTATCATCACTATCTTTCTCACGTTACACTAGTTAACTACGTAAAATAACCACACTAAACACTTGTATTATCATCACTATCTTTTCTCACTGCACTAGTTAACTTCGTAAAATAACCACTCTAAACACCTGTATTATCATCACTATCTTTTCTCACTTTACACTAGTTAACTACGTAAAAATAACCACACTAAACACTTGTATTATCATCACTATCTTTTCTCACTTTACACTAGTTAACTACGTAAAAATAACCACTCTAAACACCTGTATTATCATCACTATCTTTTCTCACTTTACACTAGTTAACTACGTAAAAATAACCACACTAAACACCTGTATTATCATCACAACCTTACTCACTTTACACTAGTTAACTGCGTAAAATAACCACTCTAAACACCTGTATTATCATCACTATCTTTTCTCACTTTACACTAGTTAACTTCGTAAAAATAACCACTCTAAACACCTGTATTATCATCACTATCTTTTCTCACTTTACACTAGTTAACTACGTAAAAATAACCACTCTAAACACCTGTATTATCATCACAACCTTACTCACTTTACACTAGTTAACTACGTAAAAATAACCACTCTAAACACCTGTATTATCATCACTATCTTTTCTCACTTTACACTAGTTAACTTCGTAAAAATAACCACTCTAAACACCTGTATTATCATCACTATCTTTCTCACTTTACACTAGTTAACTGCGTAAAAATAACCACTCTAAACACCTGTATTATCATCACTATCTTTTTCACTTTACACTGGTTAACTTCGTAAAAATAACCACTCTAAACACCTGTATTATCATCACTATCTTTCTCACGTTACACTGGTTAACTACGTAAAATAACCACACTAAACACTTGTATTATCATCACTATCTTTCTCACTTTACACTGGTTAACTTCGTAAAAAATAACCACTCTAAACACCTGTATTATCATCACTATCTTTTCTCACTTTACACTAGTTAACTACGTAAAAATAACCACTCTAAACACCTGTATTATCATCACTATCTTTTCTCACGTTACACTAGTTAACTACGTAAAAATAACCACACTAAACACTTGTATTATCATCACTATCTTTTCTCACTTTACACTAGTTAACTTCGTAAAAATAACCACTCTAAACACCTGTATTATCATCACTATCTTTTCTCACTTTACACTAGTTAACTACGTAAAAATAACCACTCTAAACACCTGTATTATCATCACTATCTTTTCTCACGTTACACTAGTTAACTACGTAAAAATAACCACTCTATACACCTGTATTATCATCACAATCTTTTCTAGTTAACTACGTAAAAATAACCAAACTAAACACCTGTATTATCATCACTATCTTTTCTCACGTTACACTAGTTAACTACGTAAAAATAACCACACTAAACACTTGTATTATCATCACTATCTTTTCTCACTTTACACTAGTTAACTACGTAAAAATAACCACTCTAAACACCTGTATTATCATCACTATCTTTTCTCACTTTACACTAGTTAACTACGTAAAAATAACCACACTAAACACTTGTATTATCATCACTATCTTTTCTCACTTTACATTAGTTAACTACGTAAAAATAACCACACTAAACACTTGTATTATCATCACTATCTTTTCTCACTTTACACTAGTTAACTACGTAAAAAAAAGGATACTTATAGAAACATATGTGGTGTTATTTAATTACTTATATCTCGCTCATCCCTTGTCATATCACTATGACGTTTTCTTTAAAAGATGTAATTGATTCAATTATTTTAAAGATTACTACTATTTAGGCTGTAAAAATACTAAGGAAAATAATCAGTTATGTATTTACTTCCAAAACTTGCAGATTAATATGTAAGATGAGATTTTTTATCAGTTTTTTTAATGGAGGAATTACTCAATCCTATAACCATGGTTACATAATGTGTCTCGTGTATGTCCCCATGGCAAGGAGAGTTAAAAAAAGTTTTAATTATTTTGTTGTTTTAGCACAAGGTTACGTAGTGGGTCATCTACGATCTTTTCTTTTAGCGTTGAAAGTCCGTAAACTTACCGCTGACCCACTAAACGAAACTGGTATAAAGAGTGCCATTAGTGTTAAGGCGAGTAGCGTAGAATGTAGTTATGCCATTAACTTGAATTAAGTATTTTAATAATTTCACTGCTCTAGAGTACCAAATTCCACAAGATATCCAGGCAACTAGACTATACTCTCACATTGATTGACGCTGTTAACCAAACTCAGTGCCAGATGGCTTCCACCAAGTGATTCAGATGTATATCCGGGGGATATAACAGTGAACATTATATTTTGATATTCGCAGTGGTCAGAGCACAAAAAACACATTATATAGCTTTGTGATTAACAACAAACAAACTCAATGTCCTTTTGTTTATCTATAAGTTTTCTTGTGTAATCCTAATTATTACAAAGTAAATATTTATAATTTGTTCGTTAATAAGTTGAAAACAACTTTGCTTCGAACGTAGTAATTAATAAATCATTCTTCATGGGTGTTTTGAGTCGATTTAATTACCAATCGTCGGATGTGACGACACAAAGGTCAAGGGGTCATAAATGGATACCTCTCGCTCCAACTTCTCATTGGTCACGTTACTCAGACGCTTAGCCCAAAAATATTGTTTTGCTTATATTTTGTAACATACTTTCAAGTTATACACTTTTCTGGGCAGTAAATTACACGGTCTGAGAATCTTCAGTAATTTGTCAACGAAAATGACAGGTAACTTATTGTTGGTAATTATATCGTAATTTAATGCTGATCGTAGGGTTAAAAACATCTAAATTACTAGCAACGTATTATTAACGGTATTTAACAGTAATTTAACGAAGACCGTTTTTAAAACCAGTGTATTAATTAATAACGACCTTCTGCGTTGTAAGTTATTTTCCTGGTTGTATAAAACACATGTTGTGATCATAACAATACTGTGATACAGAGAAAAATCGAAAATATGAACGTATCAGCGTAGTGTATGTGTAATACATTGTGTACATGAAACCGACTGCTTTTGTTGTTGTTAAGCATAAAGCTACACGATGAGTTAGTTAGTTACCTGTGCTTCGCCAACGAGGGTATCGAAACTACAATTTTAATGTTGTAATCCTGAAAACGAAATGAGACATTTTTAAGGTCATTCATCTTTAGCACTGTTTTGGTTTGAATTTCGCGATAAAATTACTCTAGAGTTATTTTCACTAGCTGTTCCTAATTTACTAGAGAGGAGGAAACTAATCAACATTATCCACCGTCAACTCTTGGACTACCTTTTCACCAACGAATGATGGAATTGACCGTTACGTTATAACGCTCCCACGGCTAAAAGGGCGAACATGTTTCGTGTGGTAGGGATTCGAACCCTCGGCCCTCAGATTGTGAATCGATTGCCCTAACCACCCGGTCGTGCCAACCCTACCTGTCTTCGAATTCATATGGATCAGAACGAAGACAAATTGTAATTTTGTGTTATCACACTTGTGTGAGTAATATAATCTGAAACTATAAAATTAAAATCTAATAATTATTTTTAACACAGTTTTCTTAACCATCCCATTATAGACTTCAAGTAAGAATCACAATAGTAAAATAGTCCGGTCAGCAGACGGCCATGCCATTCTTGATTACAAAGATGAATAGTTTTAATTTATTGCTAATGTTATTATGATAGTTTATCATATCTTAAATATTTAAAAATGACTTACCAGTTTCATTAACTCCATGCGGTCGAATTCGATTGTCGTATTTCCCAGATCCCATTATATTATCAAGTATTCGTTTTTCAATGGCTCTCAAATTCTGTTTCCCCCTATTAAATAAAAACAAACATTTTAGCACTAAAATAGTAGACATTTTCTACACAACTTGTTCCCAAATTTTTTACGTTATAGTTATCTTATTATCACAGATGAAACAGTTATATTTGTTATTGTGTTTAATGTTCTTTTAACATGTAAATATGTATATATCTTATTATTGAAATAAAATTAATTAAATCTGTCATAAGTGATTAATTAATTATAACACCGTATTCTTTATTCTGTTCCTTAAGACTTTTCATCAAGCAAAAGAGTGAATAATAGTATTTCAACCACACTGTGGGTCGTCCATTGCCGACGACGCGTTTTGCTCTGTACAGATCTCATCAGGTCGGATGAAGTAAAACAGTTGTGGTCTGAACATTATTTATATAAGTCTTATTACAACAACACTTGTTATGGTGTAAACGCCTTAATTTTACATAATTTAAATTTTTCGGAGTAAACTGATACACTTATATTTACTGTAGTTTTCTTAATAACTGCCAGAAAATAGAAGAACACCCACTCTCTCGTGTTTTTAATTATTTGCTCGAACTTGTTCCTATGTTATCGTGTTTTACAAAAACACTATTAATCAATAAAATAAAACATTTTTATCACGAGTATTTGAGGCCTGGCATGGCCAGGTAGTTATTGGCAAGCAATCTGAGGGGCAAGGGTTCGAATCTCCGTCATACCAAAAAGGGTTGTCCTTCTAGCCGTGGGGAGGTGTATATAGTGACAGTCAATCTCATTATTCGCTGGTAAAAAAGTAGTCCAAGAGTTAGCGGTGGGTGTTAATGACTAGCTGCCTTCCCTCTAATCTTTCACTGCTAAATTAGGGACGGTTAGCTCAGATAGCCCTCGTGTAGCTTTATGCGAAATTAAAAAAAAACGATCACTAATATATTTATTGTGCTTGTTTTAAAACAAAAGAAATTGAGTTATCCGCTGTGTTTATCGCGGGGAATCGAATCACAAATTTTAGTATTGTAATTTTATAATCTTACCTCTGACCCATCGGTGAACTTTTAATTACTTAAAACATTGCTAGAGTGTTTGTTAAACATATTCTGAGGAGACAAATTACGGAATGATTCTAAATCTTTATATTATCTATGATTTTTTATTCTGAGTGAGTAAAATTACGAAAAATTAGCGATCAAAATTCGTATTAATTGTGACAGCTTTTATAAACGCCCCCCGATTGTACAGCGGTATGTCTCCGGATTTAGAACGCTAAAATCAGGGGGTTCGATTTCCCTCGGTGGGCTCAGCAGATAGTCCGATGTGGCTTTGCTATATGAAAACACAGCTTTCATAAATTTTATTTTCTATGCTAAGAATCGGGAAATGTTTAAATTTAGCGGTTTTTTTTTCAAATATTTTAAGAATTAACCGTGCTGGATAATAATAATAAAATTTTGGGTTCGATCCCAGTGGTAAACACAGCGAAGATAGCCCGTCGAGCTGCAACAACAATATTATTGAGTTTTATGCAGGTTCAGAATTCGTATTCCAATTTAAACACGTTACTAATATTGGTTTATTTATAAATTCTGTTTATAACTTTCGGCATATCTTCGTATTTTTTTCGGAATGTGATTTCTTTTTCCGAGAGCACAACAAAAGATTAGACAAGTTCTCGTCCTTGAAACTCCGACATAATAACACATTTTTCGGCAAACATAATAATAACAAAGATAATTGTGTTTCTAGTGAAGAAGAGAGATTGTGTCAGCACAGAATGGTAAACCAGCTAATAGAAATCGATGAAAGTAAATCTCACGTGCTTTTGGATTGTACGCTGAAACAGGTTTGGACATCTTTGCGTGTCAGACTGTATACCTGAATCTGTTTGGACATTTTTTTTTTCTCTAGTGCATACTGGAAACGGTTTCTACACGTCTGTGGGTTGTACTGCACAGTAGAACCAGTTTGGACGTGTTTGCGTGTTGGACTGCACCCTGGGACCGGTTTGGACATCTTTGCATGTCAGACTGCATACCTGAATCTGTTTGGACATGTTTGCCTGCCACACTGTATCCTTGATTTGGTTTGGACATGTTTACGTGTTGGACTGGGATATGTTTGGGTACGATTGTGAAAACGGAGGATAATCCACACAAAACTGTGACAATGCTTTGAAATATACAACATTTAGGGTTAGGTATAGAACTTGAGTTAGTTTACCATAAACAGATAAGAATGAAATTTTATTGGTTAATTAAAATAATTAATAAAATCTCAACTGACGTCATCACTACCTATTTCACCTTTCATGTCGCTGGTTTTAGGAACGTGTTTTGTTCTTGTTTTTACATGCAGTAAAGAAAGAAATTATGAAAACATAGATCGGTGTACGGTAACAAACAATACGTAGTGGTAACTATATAGAAAACATAGATCGATGTACGGTAACAAACAATACGTAGTGGTAACTATATGGAAAACATAGATCGATGTACGGTAACAAACAATACGTAGTGGTAACTATATGGAAAACATAGATCGATGTACGGTAACAAACAATACGTAGTGGTAACTATATGAAAACATAGATCGGTGTACGGTAACAAACAATACGTAGTGGTAACTATATGGAAAACATAGATCGGTGTACGATAACAAACAATACGTAGTGGTAACTATATAGAAAACATAGATCGATGTACGGTAACAAACAATACGTAGTGGTAACTATATGGAAAACATAGATCGATGTACGGTAACAAACAATACGTAGTGGTAACTATATGGAAAACATAGATCGATGTACGGTAACAAACAATACGTAGTGGTAACTATATGGAAAACATAGATCGATGTACGGTAACAAACAATACGTAGTGGTAACTATATGGAAAACATAGATCGATGTACGGTAACAAACAATACGTAGTGGTAACTATATGAAAACATAGATCGGTGTACGGTAACAAACAATACGTAGTGGTAACTATATGGAAAACATAGATCGGTGTACGGTAACAAACAATACGTAGTGGTAACTATATGGAAAACATAGATCGATGTACGGTAACAAACAATACGTAGTGGTAACTATATGAAAAAAATAGATCGATGTACGGTAACAAACAATACGTAGTAGTAACTATATGGAAAAAATAGATCGATGTACGATAACAAACAATACGTAGTGGTAACTATATGGAAAACATAGATCGATGTACGGTGACAAACAATACGTAGTGGTAACTATATAGAAAACGTAGATCGATGTACGGTGACAAAAAATAAGTAGTGGTAACTATATAGAAAACGTAGATCGATGTACGGTGACAAACAATACGTAGTGGTAACTATATGGAAAACATAGATCGATGTACGGTAACAAACAATACGTAGTGGTAACTATATGGAAAAAATAGATCGATGTACGGTAACAAACAATACGTAGTGGTAACTATATGGAAAACATAGATCGATGTACGGTAACTAACAATACGTAGTGGTAACTATATGGAAAAAATAGATCGATGTACGGTAACTAACAATACGTAGTGGTAACTATATAGAAAACGTAGATCGATGTACGGTGACAAACAATACGTAGTGGTAACTATATGGAAAACATAGATCGATGTACGGTAACAAACAATACGTAGTAGTAACTATATAGAAAACGTAGATCGATGTACGGTAACCTACAATACGTAGTGGTAACTATATGGAAAAAATAGATCGATGTACGATAACAAACAATACGTAGTGGTAACTATATGGAAAACATAGATCGATGTACGGTAACCTACAATACGTAGTGGTAACTATATGGAAAAAATAGATCGATGTACGGTAACAAACAATACGTAGTAGTAACTATATAGAAAACGTAGATCGATGTACGGTGACAAACAATACGTAGTGGTAACTATATGGAAAACATAGATCGATGTAAGGTAACTAACAATACGTAGTGGTAACTATATGGAAAAAATAGATCGATGTACGGTAACTAACAATACGTAGTGGTAACTATATGGAAAAAATAGATCGATGTACGGTAACAAACAATACTTAGTGGTAGCTATATGACGAATTGATTAATTACATAAAACATTATTATGGCGAATAGAATATAGAATACATTCGTATTCTATACGTAAGTTCTTTGGTTTACACGAGTGGTTCTGCCCTTCCCCGCTTGTACAGCGTTAAGTCTACGGATTTATAACGTTAAGATCAGGGGTTCGATTTCCCTCGGTGGGCTCAGCAGATAGCTCGATGTGGCTTTGCTATAAAATAAAACACACACAAGTGGCTCGAAAGAATGTGATCCACAGGCCACTGATGGTCCACCATGGATCTCTAGGTGGTCTGTGTGCTGATCCAAAACGAAAGCAATATCAAAAGAGGATCCACAGTTATGTTAATTCGAACACGTTTTGTTTTGCGTTGACAAACGAACGCTGATGCGGGTGTGACCAGTACATGGTCCAGAGGGTCTTTTCTCCTGCCCAAATGGTTCGCTAAAGTTTGAGAACTACTGCTTTACACAAAAAATTACACCTTATTTTCACGAAGTTTATAAATATACTCTTTTGGAATGTTTCTTTCAATTGTTTTTCTATTAACCCCCCACAAATCGACCAAGCGTTCTGATTGACTTTTGATCTTTTTGGTTTCTACACAAGTGGAACCACTTCATATAGAGATTTTCTTACAGAACAAGCCATGGTCGTGAATATATCGCCTGTCGCTTTACTTTCGTGAATTTGTTTCGTCACATTCGTTGTATGATTGGAATAACTCTCTATCTCCGCTTGCTCAACTTTATTCCAAATGATGGGCGAGAATCCACCTGTCTTTGTAAGCAGTCAAGGAACCATGAGTTTTTTTTTGTGGGTCACCAACACCTTTGTCTTAATCTCAGCCCGTACCTTGTACTAGCCGCTCACTATGCTCAGCTGTATTCTGCATTACAAATTCGCCCCTGAAGAAGAAAGGTCCACATTTCGAAAGCGCTCGGGCTATAAAGATTTTGTTAATTTCTATCAAGACTTCTTGAACCGAAGTATTTTTCTAACATCGTAAATATGTTTAGCTATAAATGTTTTACATTTTCTATGATGTCATTCTTTTCTCCACCATTGAACAAACTCGAACTTGTTACCAAACAATTAGAAATAGGGTTTATCTCCAAACAGCACACGTCTCTAGCTCTGCTTATTCAACTGTGTGTGTTCCGTGTTCAATAAAACCTTCGGTTTGTTTACGTCTTTTCAGTAACGGTTTCCGAGATGTACACGCCATTGCGGATACTTATGTAATAATGCGGTTTTTCCCTGTTCTCGAGGTAACGTTCATACTTCTACTAACAGCGCGGTTGTTGGCAAGATCTGTACTGGACCGTCGTTTACCTATTGAAGAACATACCAGGAGAGGCTTAACATACCCTTCTACTATTTAGAATGGTAGATTTGTATGCACTTTAGAAAGTATTGCACACATCTGCGACTGACACATGGAGTTTTGTCGTAATCTTCCGCGCAGAGTATCTTTGACCTTTGTTTTATACATTTTTGTTATGCGAAAGTTGTATCTTGGAGAACATGAGTGATCACTACTACTACTGGGCATAGTACGACTGTTGTACTTTTGTAGACTTCAGACTGGTGTGTCAGTTTCTTATCGACAACTAATAATGACATTGGAAACTACCAACATGAGACACTATTTTTGCAAAATAAAGAGCTGTGCATGTGCATTTCTGTAGTGCTTACCTTTTCTAGTATTTTTCTGCTGTGTTGATATAATTATTTCAAATACTATATATATATATATATATATATATGTTTAAATAAATGTGCACAGTAAGGAAGATGATTGGTTTGGTTTGGTTTCAGTTTCGCGCAAAGCTACTCGAGGGCTATCTGCGCTAGCCGTCCCTAATTTGGTAGTGTAAGACTAGAGGGAAGGCAGCTAATCATTACCACCCACCGCCAACTCTTGGGCTACTCTTTTACCAACGAATAGTGGGATTGACCGTAACATTATAATGCCCCCACGGCTGAAAGGACGAGCATATTTGGTGTGACGGGGATTCGAACTCTCAACCCCTCGGATTACGACTCGAGTGTAGGAAGATGAAACGATCTTTTTCGTATATTCAAGTTAAAATGGCGTATATACGGGAACTTTCCGTTGAGTTTACATCGTTGTGACTACACGCCCCTGCTAAACTCCGGGTTTCGATACCCGTAATGGAAACAGCAGAGATACTTCATTGTGTATCTTTGTGCTTAGCTACAAACAAGGATCTAAATATCTGTGAATAAACTAGAACATTTACTGTGGGAAATGACACTATCAAAGTACACGAATTATGAAGAAGCTATTTTTTATGATATACTGGAAGTTGAGCTAAGAAATATAGTAATCAGTTTGGTTTGTTGTAGAGCTTGTCCTGTCTGATTAAAGTGCCTTATTGTAAGAGCTTTCGGGTAATTAGTTTGTTTCCTATAGAACACAAAACTACACAATGGGATATCTGTGCTCTGCCCACAGTACGTATCATAACCCAAATTACATACAGCATTATGAGCTGTGAGATTTACCACTGAGCAACCTATTGGTAAGGTGGGTGTCAAGGTCTTTCAGCCTCTGATGCTACAATGTTAGTTTGAAAGTTTGAAGGTCTGACTGTATGTACGTGAGAAATATGTAAATATTATTTACAAGTATAACGAACACAGATTTGTACTCAACAATCCTACAGGAAACCTTTTCAGATGTGACCTCACTACATAAGCCTAATAACGCTAATTAATACATTTGTATTCTGCCATGTTTTCTTAAAAAGGCATTGCTGTTAAAACTATAATGCAACTATTAATAGTGCTTTTAAATTTTGATAATGTAGTAGAATTTTGACACACAAATAAACAGAATCGAAAACACCAGGACCAGTGGAAGAATATAGTCTTGCAGAGCTATGAACGATTAAATCACGAGAAATGTCATTCGCAAGGAGAGGCATTACCCATCACAATAGCATTTCAAAAGTCTTACATTGATCGGCCACGTGGGTATGGACCAGACTCAGTTGATCAATTTCCCATAGTAAAGCAAAAGGTTTGTTTCGTGCCTTTTCAGTTTAATTTCAGCAAAGCTAGATTTTCAGTAATAACTTGCTTTAAAAATTTCCAGCTCACATCGATCGAGAATAGAAAGCTAGACAAAGAAAACGAAGGCTTGAACAAATAATATCAAGAGTTGATCTTAAAATTTTGTTTAAAAACCTTCAAAATCATTTGAATATTTCATGACGTTGGCTCGATTAGCGAGAAACTGATTCGGTCGTTGGTTGGTGAAACAGTTAAAAACATGGATTCTGAACATTAACACATCTTATTTCTACAGAAAATCTGTTGTTTATAAAAGAGTTTTGCTCAGATTAACGAAATTCCAAGATTTAAAAGTCTCTGTTTTTATATAAAATAAAGCAGAGTATTCACTGTTCCAAACTGTGATTTTAGAAGTTAAAAAAATCGAAAACAGAAAAACATTCTTTAAAAATGAGTTACAGGTATATTAAAACTTCCTTTAAAATGAATTATACGGACTTTAAAAGTTTCCTTTAAAAATGAGTTATACGTATATTAAAACTTCCTTTAAAATGAATTATACGGACTTTAAAAGTTTCCTTTAAAATTTGCTTTAAAAATGAGTTACACGTACATTAAAACTTGCTTTAAAATTGAGTTACGCGTACATTAAAACTTGCTTTAAAAATGAGTTATACGTACATTAAAACTTGCTTTAAAAATGAGTTACGCGTACATTAAAACTTGCTTTAAAAATGAGTTATACGTACATTGAAACTTGCTTTAGAAATGAGTTACACGTTTCATTTTCAAAGAGTATCAGTATGTCAAATTCAGTAATTCAAACTGCATCTTGAAAAAAAAACCTTAAGTTTCTTAACTCAGTAGCTGTTATTTTCTGTTTTAACAGATATAATGAGCATTAATATTTTTAAACAAAACCACTTCCGTATTGTATTAAGAGATGTACGAGGTCTGTTAAAAAATACGCGGACGGACGTCATAAAACAAAATGTACTTTATTCAGAAGTTACAGGTCTGGGACCCCTTCAAAGTACTCTCCTCCCCAACGCACACACTTATCCCAACGGTGTTTCCACTTCTTGAAACAGTCCTGGTACGCTTCTTTTGTAAAGTCCTCCAGCTCCTTCGTCGCATTTGCCTTAATCTCGGGAATCGTCTCAAATCTTCTTCCTTTCAAGGGTCTTTTGAGTTTGGGGAACAAGAAAAATTTGCAAGGAGCAAGGTCAGGTGAGTAGGGGGGTGGGGAAGAACAGTGATCGAGTGTTTGGCCAAAAACTCACGAGTTCTGAGGCACAAGTTTCGCAGCAACGCGGTGCATCTTCAATTGTTCGGTCAAAATCTCGTAACAAGATCCAACTGATATCCCACACTCTTCAGCAAGCTCCTTGACAGTCAGACGTTGATTTGCCCGCACCAGGGTGTTGATTTTGTCGACGTGTGGGTCGTCAGTTGACGTGGAAGGACGTCCAGGACGCTCATCATCTTCAATGGACTGTCGACCATCCTTAAAACGTTCATGCCACTTAAAACATGCCGTACGCTTCATAGCAACATCACCGTAAGCCGTGTTAAGTATAGCAAAAGTTTCAGTCGCAGATTTTCCAAGTTTAACACAAAATTTCACAGCAAGTCGTTGCTCCTTCAGGTCATTCATTCTGAAATCCGCCAAACGAAAAAAATCGCACTTCACTTAAAACCGCGTAGCTAATACACAAATGAAGATATCTGCAATCGGGAAATGGCGTCGTAATCAGCTGATCTGTGCGAACCTAGCGACACCAAGCGGATTCCCCTAAAACCAACTGGAGCCGCGCAATTCAAACAGTCCGCGTATTTTTTGAACAGCCCTCGTATATTCTAAGGAATAAGATATGGTATGGATTTAAAACACGGCTATAACTGTAGGTATATCATGATATATTTGGATATTTGAGAGATAGTGAAATAACATGTCACGTCTGCGCTTATTTACCAGCGTATGTGTAAGGTTTACTAATGTGTAGGGGCCGGCATGGCCAAACGTTTTAAGGCGTTTGACTCGTAATCCGAGGGTCGTGAGTTCGAATCCCGGTCGCACCAAACATGCTCGCTCTTTCAGCCGTAGAGGCGTTATAATGTGACGGTCAATCCCACTATTCGTTAGTAAAAGAGTAGCCCAAGAGTTGGCGGTGGGTGGTGATGACTAGCTGCCTTTCCTCTAGTCTTACCTTTAGCTAAATTAAGGACGGCTAGCGCAGATAGCCCTCGAGTAGCTTTGCGCGAAATTCAAAACAAACAAACTAAAAACCAATGTGTATGTCACAGATTGTAATTTTTTAGAAACTCGTCGAATAGGAACGTACTTAAAAAAAGATATAGCCCCCAGTACTTTCGACAGGAGACCCCGTCTTTTCCATGGCTAAAGATAAGACCAACCTGTAGAAAGTGTTAGAATATCAGCATATATATATATTTCTTATCTCGCGAACGAAATTAATTAAAACTTTCTGGATATAGTATTAATTACCTCAATTTTACACTTTATCAAATCCCACCAATGTAACATATATATTTAAAAATATGTTTTTTTTTTCTTTTTATATTTTTAAAATTGTTTGAATTCTGTTAATTGTCTTTCGAAACAACGCAATTGTTTGAATATTAGTTTTTTTTGCCTTACATTCCTGCTACGTTAAGTAAATATGGATTGCCTTTTTTTCCCTAAGAATTCCGCACAAAAATATTAATTAAGGCCCTTTTCATTACGTACATGACTGGTACTTTTTTTTTTACGATAATTATAAAAATTTATAGTTCAGGTGTGGAATCGTTAACGGAGATTCTAGCTCATGTCAATCAGGTTTAAGAATTATAATTTGAAAGTGTTTTGTTTCTAAAACCAACATTCAAAAGTTTAGATTATACGAGATCGCATAGTTTAAGTTTTATAAATAACATTTTTGATATTACCAACGGTCCCTTTAGTACTTATTCTAAAATAAAACTATATTAGATTGTACAAACAAATGTGATCCATAGTGTCACAGCAGTGCGTCTGCGAATATACAACTTTAGAAATCGCGGTTTGATACCCGTGGTGGACAAAGCACAGATACTTAATTGTGGGCCTGGCATAACCAGGTGGATAAGGCACTCAACTCGTAATCCGACGGTTTCGGGTTCGAATCCCCATCACACCAAATGTGCTCGCCTTTTTAGCCACGGGGGCGTTATAATGTGACGGTTAATCCCACTATTCGTTGGTAAAAGAGTAGCCCAAGAGTTAGAGGGGTGTGATGACTAGCTGCCATTGTTTAAATCTTATACTGCTAAATTAGAAACGGCTAGCGCGGATAGCCCTCGTGTAGTTTTGCGCGAAGTTCAAACCTAACCAATCCAAACCAAAACCTGATTGTGTGGCTTTCTGCTTAGGTTGAAACAAACAAATGTTTATCACACATTTCACGTGTGATAAATGTGTTGATTCGTCTACAATCTTTGTGTTACATTTCTTACAATATACATAATAACATAAAAATGTATCTAAAAGAAAATACCGCAACGTCATTTGTATTGTTAGAAAGTATAACATTATGTAAAACCCAACATCATATTGTTAGAAAACACAGTATTTATCTGTGTTTATATCGCTACAACAGTTAGTTATTTTACAACTAGCACAAATCTGGATTTGAGAACACGTTTAGTGAAGGGAAACTGTTTATGTTAACTTACAACACAACTTTCGTCTTTTACATTTAATGAACACTTAGCTACGAATTTAATTTCTTTTTGGACCAAATAATTATAATTTGCAGGTGGCGCTAGGGCAAAATATTGTTTGTTTTTTAATTTCGCACAAATCTAAACAATAGCTTTCTGTGCTAGCGGTCCCTAATTTAGCAGTGATAGCTAGTCAACACCACCCATCGCCAACTCTTGAGCTGTTATTTTATCAAAGAATATGAGATTGATGATGCTCTTAAAGCTAGAAGAATGGGTATGTTTGATGTGACGGGGATTCGAAACCGCAACCCTCAGATTGCGAGTCAAGTTCCCTAACCACCACCAGACCAGGCTACGCCTAAAATGTGGAAAACAAAGTAAATAGATTGTAACCAATACAATGTATTACTGTAGCAACTACTCTAGAAAATTTAGTTCTTTAACACGCAAACGTACTGGATAACTCCTAACCCCCCATATTTAACCCTTTGGTTCGGTTCTTATAAAATGTTTTGAAATGCATCATAGAGAAAGCCCTTTTTAAAATGTCTCATATTAGCTAAACACAGGGGGAACAAGCAGACAATAATTATCGTAGTAACATATTTTGTCCCTCTAGAATCTAGATCAGCAAAAGAAATCAAACTCTTAAATCACTCAGTCTCCTTCAACCTTTGGGGCGTGATTACTTTCAACGATTCTCAAGAGCACGTCGTCCGTATTGGAGGAAGCAAATTGGTAGCAAACAACACCGGGGGCGAGAGTTATCGGGACTTAACCAGGATAACTCGAGAGAGTTCAAACGACTACTTCTCTTCATTAACCCAATATTACTTATTTCTCACGTAATGGAAACCTTGAAGGGTTTTAAGTTTCTGCTTTGCTATTTTCCGATTAAGCCTGATTCTCCAGTTCCAGGGATAATTGCTTGCCGGAAGGACTTAATTTGTCATTAGTTTCTCTTATGCATTTCAAGGAAATATGATAGTTTCTAATATTATTACTGTTTTGGAATAAAACTTCCTTCTGATAACAATTTTAATAGCGTTAAGTGAGATATATATTAAGAAATAAAAGTCGAGAAATAAACTTTATTTTACTGGCAAACATAACAAGAAATGTCTCCTGATGACGTTGGTAACAACACAGCAGTTATTACCAATTAATAAAATAGAATAGAACCGTACAAGTTTCCCCTAATTTAATAAGAAGTAACTGCGGAATGATCATGTTACGAGTAAGATAATTATTAAAGTTACAAAAAGCAAAAATAAAAACTGTTAAGATAAAGTTACAGCTAGTTCTGGTTTTATTATTTTATACTACGCTTAGTACTTGTTTGTTTCAGGTATTCACGTGGTATCACAATAGGTTTCGACTATTTTCGTTAGCTGTTCTTAATTTAGAGATGTGTTGTTGTTTTTGTTTTTTTCGTAGCAGAGCCACATCTGGCTCTCTTCTGTGTCTACGAAGGGAAATCGAATCCCTAATTTTAGCTTTGTAAATCTGAAGACTTTCCGCTGTCCCACTGGGGGACTGTTTAGAACTGATATATTAAAAAAAAACAGCAACTAGTTAATAACACTAATTAAGTAACTATAGTGGGATTCGACCGTTACGCTTATAACGCACCAATGGATCAGACGAGTGACCAAACTACGTCACATAACCAGAATATTTACAACTTTACTTAGGCAACTGTAAAACTATTTAGAGTTTTTCGCATTAAGTAATCGAAACCTACTAGGATTTTAGTTTCAACTGATTGTAGTGTTACGTTAAATAGTTTTAAACCTTTGAATTCTAGTTTCAACTGATGGTAATGCTACTTTTGGTTAGCTGTAAGCGTATTGAAATTTAGGTTTAACTGACAGTAAAACTATATCAAGTAACGATAAATCTAATCAGAGTTTTTTAATTACAACTATTTATATTGATAGTTAAATAACTGTCAGAATGCTGAGAGTTTTGGGTTTAACTGACTGTAATACTGTATGAGATTACTAAAACTAAACAGAATTTGTTTAGTTTTACTATTTGTCAGGCAATCAAAAACCTACCAATACCGGACTAATGTATGGATCACCTAGAGCCCCGGCGATACAGATGTTCCGCCAACCCCACAAATAAGAAATATAGAGGAAAGAATGGGTTAATATCACCCTAATTCTCAAATATTACCTTGATCTAAGGACTCACCAAACCCTTGATTCAGCTCCAGTACGTGAGATAATTATAAGTTTTATGAAAGGTTTTAGGCTTAACTGAAAGTAATTGAGTAACTGTAAACCTAATTAGATTTATTAGGTTACTGTTTGTAATACCACGTGAAGTAACCATAAGTCTATTGAGAGATATTAGGCTTAACTTATTATTATATTACCTTAGCTAGCTCCAAGTCTATGAGATATTTTAGGCTTAAATGATCGCAGAATACTATATTATGCAGCTTTAAATTATCTTAGTTTATGAGATTCAACCGGATCATCTGCTTTATAATATGCCTAAAAACCAACTGAGAGTCTTAAAATACAAAGACATGTAGAACATTGGGATAGCTGCTTAATAGAGAGCTTTATAGTATGGTTATAATATTGATAAGAGGTAACCATCACTTGTCATGCTATTTTCGAGATACCTGGATGCCTCTCTTGATTTCACTACGTAATAACATTTTTATTTTCTCTTGTTCCAGGGCATATGTTGTTTTATTCAGACCTTATGTAAATGAAAATGTACAAATTTACTCGTTTTTACATAGAACACAGGTTAATTTCTAAATTTCATTATCCAGGTCACAAAAGTAAAGTTCGAAGGAAATAATGGTCATTTTCTGTACTTTTGAAATATAAGTAATTAAGAAATAACACATACTATCCAGGAACAAAATTTGTGTTACATGGTGTAATAACACATACTATCCAGGAACAAAATTTGTGTTACGTAGTGTAATTGTTTGCTTCTACACAAGCAAGCACGTATCAAATTAACAAATATAGTACACGGACTTCAGCTACAATAGAGGAGATAAAATACAACAATAAAGAGAATGTGACAGGGTTTCACAAAAACAATTATATACTTTGTTTTAACCACAATGAACTGTCTCTACTGCAGGAATCGAGTCTTACATTTTAACGTTTTAAGTTTATAGCTTCTGATAGCTTTATGTCAAAAAGTTACCAAAGTGGTAATTTCAATACTAACCAAATGAATAATAGTTTCGAGTGGAAAAGCACACGTTTCTGCGAACATTCCAACTTAGCCTAAAAAGACCATATGTTTAGGTCACTTAATATTTCTTAACTATGCAAGCGACAAAGATAAAAGATTCAGTTCGTGTTTCGAACATAATTAATAGTAACAAAACCATGACATTTGTAATAGTTTAAATATAATGAGTAAACAATGTCATTCAAAATCCATGATCCGTATGGATCTGAGACTCAAATTCAGCGCACACATACACACAACATCTGTGGTGCTTCTCCAGGTCAAAACATTCCACGTATTTACAGAAGGCACGTGCTTTGTAAGCAGATCCGAGTTTTTCTCATGACTGCCAATTTTAAAAAAAAATCATACATATTTCTCTCAATACTTACACATATATTACGTGACCAAACTAAGAAATAACTGAATTCAAAAATAGTTTATTACAAGTTTATCAAAGAAAATGTTTCAGAGATTTGTACTCAACTTATTATTTAATAAACTGATCTACTGAACATAAATAACACTGACTATTATTTAATAAACTGATCTACTGAACATAAATAACACTGACTATTATTTAATACACTGATCTACTGAACATAAATAACACTGACTGTTATTTAATACACTGATCTACTGAACATAAATAACACTGACTATTATTTAATAAACTGATCTACTGAACATAAATAACACTGACTATTATTTAATACACTGATCTACTGAACATAAATAACACTGACTATTATTTAATAAACTGATCTACTGATAATAAATAACACTGACTATTATTTAATAAACTGATCTACTGAACATAAATAACACTGACTATTATTTAATACACTGATCTACTGAACATAAATAACACTGACTATTATTTAATAAACTGATCTACTGAACATAAATAACACTGACTATTATTTAATACACTGATCTACTGAACATAAATAACACTGACAATTATTTAATAAACTGATCTACTGAACATAAATAACACTGACTATTATTTAATAAACTGATCTACTGATAATAAATAACACTGACTATTATTTAATACACTGATCTACTGAACATTAATAACACTGACTATTATTTAATAAACTGATCTACTGAACATAAATAACACTGACTATTATTTAATAAACTGATCTACTGAACATAAATAACACTGACTATTATTTAATACACTGATCTACTGAACATAAATAACACTGACTATTATTTCATACACTGATCTACTGAACATAAATAACACTGACTGTTATTTAATAAACTAATCTTTTGAACATAAATAACACTGACTGTTATTTAATACACTGATTTCCTGAACATAAATAACACTGACTATTATTTAATAAACTGATCTACTGAACATAAATAACACTGACTATTATTTAATAAACTGATCTACTGAACATAAATAACACTGACTATTATTTAATACACTGATCTACTGAACATAAATAACACTGACTATTATTTAAGAAACTGATCTACTGAACATAAATAACACTGAATGTTATTTAATATACTGATCTACCAAACATAAATAACACTCACTATTATTTAATAAACTGATCTACTGAACATAAATAACACTCACTATTATTTCATACACTGATCTACTGAACATAAATAACACTGACTGTTATTTAATAAACTGATCTTTTGAACATAAATAACTATTTAATAAACTGATCTTTTGAACATAAATAACACTGACTATTATTAAATACACTGATCTACTGAACATAAATAACACTACTATTATTTAATAAACTGATCTACTGAACATAAATAACACTGACTATTATTTAATACACTGATCTACTGAACATAAATAACACTAACTATTATTTAATAAACTGATCTACTGAACATAAATAACACTGACTGTTATTTAATAAACTAATCTTTTGAACATAAATAACACTGACTATTATTCAATAAACTGATCTTTTGCACATAAATAACACTGACTATTATTTAATACACTCATCTGCTGAACATAAATAACACTGACTATTATTTAATACACTGATCTACTGAACATAAATAACGCTGACTGTTATTTAATAAACTGATCTACTGAACATAAATAACACTGACTATTATTTAATACACTGATCTACTGAACATAAATAACACTGACTATTATTTAATAAACTGATCTACTGAACATAAATAACATTGACTATTATTTAATAAACTGATTTTTTGAACATAAATAACACTGATTATTATTTAATACACTGATCTACTGAACATAAATAACACTGACTATTATTTAATACACTGATCTACTGAACATAAATAACACTGACTATTATTTAATAAACTGATCTACTGATAATAAATAACACTGACTATTATTTAATACACTGATCTACTGAACATAAATAACACTGACTGTTATTTAATACACTGATCTCCTGAACATAAATAACAGTGACTATTATTTAATAAACTGATCTACTGAACATAAATAACACTGACTATTATTTAATACACTGATCTACTGAACATAAATAACACTGACTGTTATTTAATACACTGATCTACTGAACATAAATAACACTGACTATTATTTAATAAACTGATCTACTGAACAGAAATAACACTGATTATTATTTAATAAACTGATCTACTGAACATAAATAACACTGACTATTATTTAATAAACTGATCTACTGATAATAAATAACACTGACTATTATTTAATACACTGATCTACTGAACATTAATAACACTGACTATTATTTAATAAACTGATTTTTTGAACATAAATAACACTGATTATTATTTAATAAACTGATCTACTGAACATAAATAACACTGACTATTATTCAATAAACTGATCTACTGATAATAAATAACACTGACTATTATTTAATACACTGATCTACTGAACATTAATAACACTGACTATTATTTAATAAACTGATTTTTTGAACATAAATAACACTGACTATTATTTAATACACTGATCTACTGAACATAAATAACACTGACTATTATTTAATAAACTGATCTACTGAACATAAATAACATTGACTATTATTTAATAAACTGATTTTTTGAACATAAATAACACTGATTATTATTTAATACACTGATCTACTGAACATAAATAACACTGACTATTATTTAATACACTGATCTACTGAACATAAATAACACTGACTATTATTTAATAAACTGATCTACTGATAATAAATAACACTGACTATTATTTAATACACTGATCTACTGAACATAAATAACACTGACTGTTATTTAATACACTGATCTCCTGAACATAAATAACAGTGACTATTATTTAATAAACTGATCTACTGAACATAAATAACACTGACTATTATTTAATACACTGATCTACTGAACATAAATAACACTGACTGTTATTTAATACACTGATCTACTGAACATAAATAACACTGACTGTTATTTAATACACTGATCTACTGAACATAAATAACACTGATTATTATTTAATAAACTGATCTACTGAACATAAATAACACTGACTATTATTCAATAAACTGATCTACTGATAATAAATAACACTGACTATTATTTAATACACTGATCTACTGAACATTAATAACACTGACTATTATTTAATAAACTGATTTTTTGAACATAAATAACACTGACTATTATTTAATACACTGATCTACTGAACATAAATAACACTGACTATTATTTAATAAACTGATCTACTGATAATAAATAACACTGACTATTATTTAATACACTGATCTACTGAACATTAATAACACTGATTATTATTTAATACACTGATCTCCTGAACATAAATAACACTGACTATTATTTAATAAACTGATCTACTGAACATAAATAACACTGACTATTATTTAATACACTGATCTACTGAACATAAATAACACTGACTGTTATTTAATACACTGATCTCCTGAACATAAATAACACTGGCTATTATTTAATAAACTGATCTACTGAACATAAATAACACTGACTGTTATTTAATACACTGATCTCCTGAACATAAATAACACTGACTGTTATTTAATACTCTGATCTCCTGAACATAAATAACACTGACTATTATTTAATAAACTGATCTACTGAACATAAATAACACTGATTATTAATTAATAAACTGATCTACTGAACATAGATAACACTGACTATTATTTAATAAACTGATCTACTGAACATAAATAACACTGATTATTATTTAATAAACTGATCTACTGAACATAAATAACACTGACTATTATTTAATAAACTGATCTACTGATAATAAATAACACTGACTATTATTTAATACACTGATCTACTGAACATTAATAACACTGACTATTATTTAATACACTGATCTCCTGAACATAAATAACACTGACTATTATTTAATAAACTGATCTACTGAACATAAATAACACTGACTATTATTTAATACACTGATCTACTGAACATAAATAACACTGACTGTTATTTAATACACTGATCTCCTGAACATAAATAACACTGGCTATTATTTAATAAACTGATCTACTGAACATAAATAACACTGACTGTTATTTAATACACTGATCTACTGAACATAAATAACACTGACTATTATTGAATAAACTGATCTACTGAACATAAATAACACTGACTATTATTTACTACACTGATCTACTGAACATAAATAACACTGACTATTATTTAATGCACTGATCTCTTGAACATAAATAACACTGACTATTATTTAATACACTGATCTACTGAACATAAATAACACTGATTATTATTTAATAAACTGATCTCCTGAACTAAAATACAAGTATCGTGAAGTTTGATGACAGTTGTACACTTGTTAAGACATCTAACAAACATAACTAAAAGATGACTCTGTAGTTTTATTCATTAACAGAGCAAAAAAACTGGTATGCTGAACAATACCTACAACCTAATACATGGAGAGTTAGATATCGAATATTCTTGCAAGAAGACTGTTAGCAACAATACATACAACTATAATACATTGTTACGTAATAACACGACTAGTGAACAGATGCATCGACTATAATACAGTGTTAGGTACTAACACGACTAGTGAACAGATGCATCGACTATAATACATTGTTACGTAATAACACGACTAGTGAACAGATGCATCAACTGTAATACAGTGTTAGGTAATAACACGACTAGTGAACGGATACACCAGCTATAATACAGTTTTAGGTTATAACACGACTAGTGAACAGATGCATCAACTGTAATACAGTGTTAGGTAATAACAGGACTAGTGAACAGATACACCAGCTATAATACAGTGTTAGGTAATAACACGACTAGTGAACAGATATATCAACTGTAATATAGCATTAGGTAATAACACGACTAGTGAACAGATGTATCAACTGTAATACAGTGTTAGATAGTAACACGACTAGTGAACAGATGTATCAACTATAATACAGTGTTAGGTAATAACACGACTAGTGAACAGATGCATCGACTATAATACAGTGTTAGGTACTAACACGACTAGTGAACAGATACACCAGCTATAATACAGTGTTAGGTAATAACACGACTAGTGAACAGATACACCAGCTATAATACAGTTTTGGGTAATAACACGACTAGTGAACAGATGTATCAACTGTAATACAGTGTTAGGTAATAACACGACTAGTGAACAGATGCATCGACAAAAATACAGTGTTAGGTACTAACACGACTAGTGAACAGATGCATCGACTATAATACATTGTTACGTAATAACACGACTAGTGAACAGATACACCAGCTATAATACAGTTTTAGGTTGTAACACGACTAGTGAACAGATGCATCAACTGTAATACAGTGTTAGGTAATAACACGACTAGTGAACAGATACACCAGCTATAATACAGTGTTAGGTAATAACACGACTAGTGAACAGATATTTCAACTGTAATACAGCATTAGGTAATAACACGACTAGTGAACAGATGTATCAACTGTAATACAGTGTCAGGTAGTAACACGACTAGTGAACAGATGTATCAACTATAATACAGTGTTAGGTAATAACACGACTAGTGAACAGATGCATCAACTGTAATACAGTGTTAGGTAATAACACGACTAGTGAACAGATGTATCAACTATAATACAGTGTTAGGTAATAACACGACTAGTGAACAGATACATCAACTGTAATACAGTGTTAGGTACTAACACGACTAGTGAACAGATACACCAGCTATAATACAGTGTTAGGTACTAACACGACAAGTGAACAGATACACCAGCTATAATACAGTGTTAGGTAATAACACGACTAGTGAACAGATACACCAGCTATAATACAGTGTTAGGTACTAACACGACAAGTGAACAGATACACCAGCTATAATACAGTGTTAGGTAATAACACGACTAGTGAACAGATACACAACATTCCATCCAATCAATGCTCGCGTACTTTGTCACCTCACACCTATCTCCTACACCCAACTACGATCTCACCGGTGACCTTTACATAGTGACTACTAAAAATTCATGTCTGCTACCGAGTGTAGAAAAAGCCCTAAAATTTCGTAATTTAATTGGTAACGGGCCCAAAAAGTATTTTATACATCACTCAGTAAAGACTTACCTAAATGGAGTCAATATAAAGTAATTATATTTGTATAGTGTGTAAATAAAGTTCGAATCTTTATCAAGCAGCATATAACGCTGTTAAAGAAATTCGCTACTAACAACAGTGGGTATGTTGTGGGTACCAAAGAGACAATCAAGCATTTAAGTTATTTATGTAGTAGATACGTCATTAATGTGGCAAAGGAAACAAAATTGCACAATATAATTTATGTATATATAATACAAAACATTTAAAACTCAAAGTTTAACTTGAGCATATTAAAAACCTTTAACTAACGAAGTTTATTAATGTTTTGAAATGATAAGAAGTAACATATATATAAATACAGATTTTTTCTTCGCTAGAGGTGAAATTCTAAAAAGGATCTGTGACGTAGTAGCTTAATGCGCTCTGTGATTGGACGCATTTTATGCTGTGGACTGCAATACCGCCTATTAAATGTTCAACAGCACAGCTTAGGTCAGCAAACCAAAGAAATACAGTTAGTTAACTTAGGCTACTATAAAGCCAAGCAAAACGGACTCAAAACCCCATAAATGTTAAACCTACTTTCGTTTCAAGCTTACTTACTAATTATTCTGTCATTACACGTTACAGTTTTTACAGTAAGCCTTCCTTCCTGTAATTTGTAATAAAATAATGTTATACAAAAATTAGCTTGCATTACCAACTGACAGAAAACATCGTACAATAGCAGGTTGTTACTGGTGCTAAACATGCAACGTCGAACGATTTGTCAATTCTATTAAAGAAATGGTTCGAAATACATTAGAGTTCATTTAGAAAAACACTGCAATATGATCAAAGGGCGAACAGTTTGATTGTCATCAGTGCTTGTGTAGAGAGTATTAATTTGTTTGTAATTTAGCTCAAAGCTACACAATGGGCTTTCTGTGCTTTGCCCACTACGGCTATCGAAACCCTGCATCTACCGATGTAAGTTACTGATGAAATAACAAGAAAAATTCAAGACCATTTAATAATTCGGGTAAAGTAATGTTCTATGTCAGTTAACATGTTGTTTTTTTTCTGACAATGTCAATTACAAAAATAACGTCTGTTTCACATAAAATGAATTCTTTCAGCGTGTGTATTTTATTTAACAAAACAATTTGTTCCCCCATTCCCCGATGAGACGGCGTTAAGTCTATGGACTTCCAACGCTGAATGCGGGGTTCCAATCCCCGTCGTGGACAAAAGCTGCTACCACAAATTGACTTTTTCAAATAAAACCAAACATACTGTGCAAATTGGCTAGCATTTATCTTTCTATGGATAGTGATCGTTCCATATAGAGATAGCTTTAATTCATGGGTTCCACGTTTGTGTAGGACCGGCATGGCCAGGTGGTTAAGGTACTCGATTCGTAATCCGAGGATCACGGGTTCGAATCCTCGTCACACCAAACATGCTCGCCCTTTCAGCCGTGGAGGCGTTATAATGTGACGGTCAATTCCACTATTCTTTGGTAAAAGAGTAGCCCGAGAATTGGCGGTGGGCGGCGCTGACTAGCTGCATTTTTCTCTAGTCTTACACTGCTAAATTAGGGACGGCTAGCGCAGATAGCCCTCGTGTAGCTTAGCGCTAAATTCAAGCCAAACCAAACCAATCCACGTTTGTGTTTAGTCGGGTGAAAAGTTTCGTATTACGAACCTTACTAAGAAAGACTATGATAAAGCCTTGTACACTAGCAACGTTTGCAGAAACATATCGATACGTATCAAATTATCAATACTTTTAGACACATCTATATAAATTTTTTACTGGAGCTATTTCTAGAATAAAAGCTATTCCACTAAAGGCCTGGTATGGCCAGATGGTTACGACGCTCGACTCTTAATCTGCGGGCTGTGGGTTCGAATTCTCGTCACACCAAACATGCTCACCCTTTCAGCCGTGGGGGCGTTATAAAGTAAATGACGGCCAATCCCACTGTTCGTTGGTAAAAGAGTAGCCCAAGAGTCGGTGGGTAATGATGACTAGTTGCTTTCCCCCTAGCCTTACACTGCTAAATTAGGGACATCTAATGCTTTGCGCGAAATTCATAAACGAAAAACAAATCTTCCACTTAAAACAAAACAAACTCTGGACAGATATCAGCGCCATCATTTGAACGTTCAATTTCAAAACTCTCAAAAAAACGGACATTATAAAATTTGAAATTATAAGCTTTCTATTCCTAAAAAGACTAGCATCTTAAAATATATACAGTGTTTACTACTCTCAGTCAAACGTGGTTTGGTTTTCTTTGAATTTCGCACAAAACTACACGACAGCTACCTGTGCTAGGTTTTCCTAATTTAGTAGCGATAAACTAGATGGTTTAATTTGTTTTGAATTTCGCGCAAAGATACACGAGAGCTACGTGCGCTGGTCGTCACTAATTTATCAGCCTAAGACTAGAGTGAAGGCTGCTTATCAAAACACCCAATAAAAACTACTGGACTACTCTTTACCAATAAGTAGTGATATTAACCGACACATTATAATGCTCCCACAGATTGCGCGAGCATGTGCAATGACGTATGGAGTCCTTTAATTCACTCTTATTTTTAATTGCAAAAATTTAAACACAAAATGTATTCAATTTTATGAGAAATTCAACAATATTCTTGCTACAGATTATAGGTTTAAACACTTCACAGAGTGTCACGACCTTTCAAAGAACTTTCACGTATTCACTTTTAATTCTTTAGTACATGGTTTGTAGTAACAGCACTTGGTTTTCTGCCGAGCAGTTCCGTATATAGAATGATGCTATATCATTAGTTATATACGTTAATTGTTAAGTGTTGCCATTTTTAGTACATGTTTTTACTTTATAAGGCTTAAGGTGTTTTCGTTTAGGATTGTATGGAAAACTTAACGTTATTCACTACTTCTTATAATCAGCTCCTAGTGTTTTTAACAAGAAATAGTGAAAGTAAACACTGTAGGGTATTTAGGTACATCGAATGTTAGGTGCAATATTTTTTTTACATTTTCGTGGAGAACTCAGCTGCTATTTTATATATTTTTTATAAACATTAGGTTTTTGTTGTACTAAATGAAGAGCTACTGCCACACAGTTTAAATATTAGCACGTGTCTCAAGTATTGCCACAGATGTCGCTTTCTTCTAACGTTGCACGTTGAGGGTGGCTTAATGAATTTTCTTTGGTTAAAACACTTGCTCCAGCTGTTAAAGCGACGGCTGGTGTTTAGGTGCTCCCCAGGTAAAGTATATAATGTATTTTATTTACTGTACTTTCATTAACAGTTTTAATTAGTCTATTTAGAATATCGAATATTATTACTTATTTATTATCTATTATCATACTTTTATTATGAAGACCGTTTTGCATTGTTAGCTTAATATGTGTATTTAGAATCTCCTTAGCTGGTCGATGCTTGTGAGTTATTATTAGGTTATGGCCACAAATAGCGCTGGTAACGAGGATACTTGACTGAAAACAACACCTCCTAATTTTCATAAGTATAACCATAAGAAAAGTGTGTTTAATTAATGATACTCGTGGTTAATTTTTAACTTCTTTCTAAGTACTTAGCTTGATCTGCTCATAAATTATTTTCTATATAAATATAATAACACTATTTCTTGTCTATATAAATATAATAGTACTATGTTTTTGATGGATCCTTACTATATTTGGCATGAATGTTTGTTGGGTTCATGCGCACCCGAAGCCTCAAATGTTTTGTGTTTAGCAGTTTTTATGGGCGTTTTTTTTTACAACTTTTGATTTCTTAAGATAACCTTTTGTTAATCATGAACTTACATAATTTTAGTCCAGAAGACGAGTACTTCAGCTAGTTATACACGAAGTCTGGCAGTTATATTTATTTATCAACGTGTGACATTTGTAAAATCAAGTTATTACGCATCTTAATTTGTTAATATCATTCGTAGATCATAACTGGTTAATTTTGTTACCTGTATATTTGCGACTTTGATTAAGAAACACAATTTTTAAGAGGCAAAAAACGAAACCAAAACCTACCATGAGAACTGCGTTCCAAGGAAAATAAGTCCGTACAATGTCAGCAAAAGTCTCCTGCACCAGTACTCCTTCATCTTTGACACAATATTTGACAGCGCCATTCACTTGGAGTGAAAAATAACTGAAAAAAACACACAAACAAACGATATATATATATATTGTATTCCCACCCACAGTATGGGATAGTAACTAACAGCTATGTATACCTCGTCAAACAGGGTTTTCTTTGTTTTTTGAATTTCGCGGACCTACATGAGGACCATCTGCTAATTTAGCAGTGTCAGACTAGAGGAAGGCAATTATCCATAACCATCCACTGCCAACTCTTGGGCTACTGTCTTACCAACGAATAGTGGGATTGTCGGTAACATTATAACACCTCTCGGCTGAAAAGGCAAGCATGTTTGGTGTGACAGGGGATTTGAATCCGCGACCCTGATATTATGAAAGGTACGCCCTAACCACCTGTCCGTGCCGGGCCCGTAAATCAGGGACTACTGTACAACCCACATTGTATTCAACATTATTAAAACTAGAGCTGTAGGACCTGAGCCCAGTATGACATTGAGTTATGGCACTCATTTTGATAA
Organism: Tachypleus tridentatus; assembly: GCF_004210375.1. Taxonomy (NCBI): domain Eukaryota; kingdom Metazoa; phylum Arthropoda; class Merostomata; order Xiphosura; family Limulidae; genus Tachypleus; species Tachypleus tridentatus. Next base: position 19,771,638 of record NC_134826.1, read on the forward strand.
AAGTTTTTAAACCTGAAGAAGCCGCAAAGGTGAAACTTTGATTAAAAATATATTAATCTGGAGTGTAGGGATCGTTTTTATTAACTTTTTCAAAATGAGTAAATCACTCTAGTATGCATTACAAATTTTGAAAGACAACAAAAAGTGAGGGAGCTCGACTCCCAGTCTGTGGATCGCGGGTTCGAATCGTCGTTTCAATTATGGGGAGTTAATATCGTCATGGTAAATCCCACTCTTTCATGGTAAGTAATAACTCAAGAGTTGGCGATGCATGTTTTTGACTATCTCATCCCTAAAGGGGCCCGGCATAGCCAAGCGTGTTAAGGCGTGCGACTCGTAATCTGAGGGTCACGTGTTCGTATCCCCTTCGCGCCAAACATGCCCGCTCTTTCAGCCGTGGGGGCGTTATAATGTGACGGTCAATCCCACTATTCGTTAGTAAAAGAGTAGCCCAAGAGTTGGCGGTGGGTGGTGATGACTAACTGCCTTCCCTCTAGTCTTACACTGCTAAATTAGGGACGGCTAGCACAGATAGCCCTCGAGTAGCTTTGAGCGAAATTCAAAAACAAATTAACAAACAAACAAACTCATCCATAAAGTGGGCAAGCACAGCTAGTAGCTTTGTTTAAAATTCAACATACAAATCTAATAACGTTTTTTTTTCACATAAATGTCAGTTTAAAGCCCTTTTAAAAAACCCTTACCTATCGTTATTCACAAATAATTAAACGAGATTTCGCAAAAAAACAAAGAAAAACAAAGAACAGTTCTGGTCTAATCGTTAAAGTGCTGGAACCGATAAAAGGGCTAAACGTCCAGATTGCTATTCTTAATAGGATAGCAGTATTTGTTTGAAGGTTATAGCATCATCGCAACTGAATATGCTTCAGAGGAATATCGAGACTTTCAGGTACGCAGCCTGGCACACATACCACCAAAATACACTGGGCTTCTACAAGTTTTCCAACACTCTAGTTAGCAAACTAAAAACTATATGATCATATAGGAGGAGGAACCCCCCGACCAAAAACAGGTGAAACTGTGAGCATCTGCTAGCGATATGTTAATAAAAGAGGATTTGAGGTTGACAAAAGCCCCTCTCTCCCGACATTTTTTTTTTATAAAAATATAGCTCCTTCACGAAATCAACGATTTTTTCATGAAAAAGGTTTTCGAAAAACAAACAAACTGGAACTACAGCGATTCCATTATATTCCATAACTTTCAACTCCTACCCCCCCTAATGGACCTTTTATGGACCTTCGACGTTCTTTTGATGTGCTCAAAATTAAACGTGGTCTTGTAAGCCATGAGAAAATCTATCCAGCTATGATTGACTTTGCCATTATTTTTACAGACTAGTTGCAACGTTGGGCAATGTGAACATCAGACCAGGCTGTCCAAGGTCGACGGACAAAGGAATAAATTATAAAGGTAGCACTGAAGATGGTTGTTGTGTGTTTTCTTATAGCAAAGCCACATCGGGCTATCTGCTGAGCCCGCCGAGGTGGAATCCAACCCCTGATTTTAGCGTTGTAAATCCGGAGACACGCCGCCGTACTAGCGGGGGGGCACTGAACATGGAACGTTGGATTTAGAGATAAAAGAATCAACCCTCAGCATTCTGGCTGAAGGTTTCAGAATGCGAATATTTTTGATTACATGACAGCCATCTCTGAAGTGATGGAGGACATAAGCGAAACGACAAAATTTTTCACATCTTTGTTGTTTCAAGCCGTGTTTTCTGGGTAAACCACCAGTTGTTTTTTGTGTTTTTTTTGCGCAGGACACATAATGCGTACAGTGAAAAAAATCCTTTAGGCCTACATAGATACGAAATGTGCCAAATAAATATTACATTCGAAGTTATATGCTGTGCTTATTTTAAAGTGAATGATTAAACTTACACTCCTGAGAAATAAGTGCAAACAGCAGGCACAAATGTTTGTGATAAACATCTAATAATAATAATACATTATACAAAGAAAGCGTAAACTGATGATAAAAAAATGAACATATCACAATCATTAACACTACGCATTGATAAAGAAGTTCTTACAAGCAACATATACATATAGATCAATTAGATTAACAACCATGATATATTTCATCTATATAGGCTTTTACATGTAAATTAAACAGGGTAGCTAAAAAAGGACTGGCATGGCCTGGTGATTACTTGCTCAGCTCAAAATCTATTTATTGGTCGCAGGTTCTAACTGCGTCATCGAACATGCTCATCCTTTAAGCCGTGGGGGCGTTATATTTATTAATATATTTTTGAATTTCGCGCAAAGCTACTGAGGGCTATCTGCGTTAGCTGTTTCTAAGTTAAGACTAGAAGGAAGGTAATCTAGTAATCATCACCAACCGCCAACTCTTAGGCTACTCTTTTATCAACGAATAGTGGGATTGCCCGCATATTATAACGCCCCCACCGTTGAAAGGTTGAAAGGCATATGTTTGGTGTAGCGAGGATTCAAACCCGCGACCCTAAGATTACAATTCGAGTGCCTTAACCACCTGTCCATGCCGGGCCATAGGGGGCGTTACAACGCGACAGTAAACCACATTTGTAGTTGGTAAGAGTAGTCCAATAGTTAGCAGTGGATATTGTTAACTAACGCTTTTAAATTAGGAACGAGTAGTGGAAATATTCTTCTAGTATTCTTCTATTCTTCTAGCAAACTTCAATAAATAAATAAGGTAAATAAAAATAGACCGACAACCGTCTTAGAAAATACGATAAGTTTTATTTATGTACATTCACACGTACAATACATTCACGTATTTCAAAATACAGAAATATATATATATTTACGTACATGTAGAACTAAAACACACGTGCACACAACAGTCGTTGCTGAAAATCGCGCAAAGCTACACCATACCTATCAGCGTCTTTAATTTAATAATCTAATAATGCGAGTCGAACAACGTAACAATACGGCCATGCCGGGCTGTTACACACAACAGAAGTTTAGCTTAATATGGAGGGTGCATCTACGAGGAAAGTAGTAATAACTGTAGTACAAAAAAAATTATAAGACCAAAATCTCTCATATTACGTGAAGTCTGTCATTTTTGTATTTACGGCTCCATAATGATAAAAGTCTTTCTCTCTCTAAAAATAGGTTGTGAGTCCGGAACTGGGTGACTGCAGCACTGTCGCCTCATTAGGAATGCCAAGTCTAACCTACAATTTCTTACTAACGTAATAGAATCACCCACACAGGAAGATTCGAGTTACTAAAGTCACCCGATAATTTTAGTCCATCAGTTCGTCGTTCGTTGCCTGGTTGTTGTTGTTGTTTTTGAATTAAGCACAATGCTACACAATGGGCTATCTGTGCTCTGCCCATCACGGGTATCGAAACATGGTTTTTAGCGTTGTAAGTCCGCAGACATACCGCTAAGCCACTGGGGGGCCCGCTGCCTGGAATTAGTGCCTTGAAAATATAAGATATTCTATATCTGTTTAGTCAAGTCGCTAGAAAATTAGAGATAAATGAAATATTTTAGGTAAGGACTTAGGCTTCATGGAATTGTCTTGTAAAGTACCGCATGTTTTATTATATTGTAATTCACTTTGTCACCCTATCCCCTCATTACCTCCAGTGGCACAGTGATAAGTCTGTGGACTTACCAGTGTTCTCTGCTGGGACAGCGGTAAATCTTTGGATTTATGACCTAAAATCAGGGGTTAGATTTCCCTCGGTAGACACAGTAGATAGCCCGATATGTTTTTTTTTTGTATAAGTAAATACACTATTGTTATATAAACTGTGCAGGGGTTCGATTCTCCTAGGTAGACTCAGTGGATAGCTTAATGTGGCTTTACTATAAGGAAACACACACATATAAAAAACTGTGTTTCGTTATCCGTAGTGAGCACAGCACATATAGTCGATTGTGTACCGACGTGCTTATAGGTGCAAACAATAATTCACTTCAATGGGAAACCAAATTGTTTACGCATTGTGAAGCGATAGAGGAATGAAACATTGTTAGACGAATATTGTTTATCCTTCGTCTGTAGTAACGTTACTATAAAAAACAATAGGCAAATTACTGGATTTTTGAATAGTCACGGCATGTATTTGTTTGTTTTAGAATTTTGCGCAAAGCTACACGAGGGCTATCTGCGCTAGCCGTCCCTAATACTGCAGAGTAAGACTAAAGGGAAGGCAGATAGTCATCACCACCCACCGCCAACTCATGGGCTACTCTTTTACTAACGAATAGTTTGAGTGACCATCACAATATAACGCCCCCACGATTGAAAGGTCGAGCATGATGGGGATTCGAACCTGTGACCCTCGAAATACGAGTCGAGTGCCTTAACCACCTGGCCATGCCAGGCCGGGGTGAACAAGATTTATTTGATTGAGCGAAACGAGGAATGTGTGTCTTACATCCGCGGTCCAGAAGTTCCTCTTATAGCCCTCTTAGGGTCATGGAATACATTTTGCTTATTCCACTTCTTTTCCCGGGTAATTTTCTTACTTCTGATGAATTCTTGCTAAGCCAGACTGATAAAGAGAACGCTCTTTCCGGGTCATAAAATTATCCGTTTGAATAATTTACTCGAATAAATTAGTTGTGTATTCTTGAAATTCCTATATAAATACAGACGTACTGAATGAGTAAAAGAGATTTCAAACCGCCGTACGTTCTGAATTAACTTTTCCAAAAAAGCAGTTCCGTGCTGGTTTCATTTATAAATTTTTTTTCTTTAACATGCTTTGAAAAACCAGGGTAATTTATTCGTTACCCTGTGTAAACCAATTTCTAAATGTGTGTTTATAGAGAACACTAATTTTTTTTACTTTATGATAAAGGAAGGGTCACACTTACGAATGAATTAGAATGTGAAAAATAATACGCATTTTTCTTCTTACATGTTTATTTCACATCCTGAAAGAAAATACGTGTTATTATGCAACATACATTCAGCAAGAAATGTTAATAAATCTAACAAAAGTTCTATACAACACGTCCTATCCACTTAGACAAGTTTAAAGACAGAGGTTTACGACCCGGCATGGCCAGGTGGTTATGACGCAGACTCGTAATCTGAGGATCGCGGGTTCGAAGTCCATTCCCATCAAACATGCTTGCAATTTCAGCCGTGGTGGTGTTATAATGTGACAGTCAATCCCACCTTTCGTTGGTAAAAGAGTCGCCTAAGAGTTGGCGGTGGTAGTGATGACTAGCTGCCTTCCCTCTAATCTTACACTGCTAAATTATGAACGGTTAGCACAGATAGCTTTCGTGTAGCCTTAGCTTTGCGCGAAATTAAAAAAGCAAACAGAGGAAGTAAGGTTTTTCAGGCATTTTAGCTCAACTTTGGAAGATAAAGTTCGCGATTTCTTAAACCTACATTTTCTACAAAATTTCATTACGTGTATTTATTTGAAATTTTTATTTTCAAGACATTACACGCTGTGGGCCCGGCATGGCCAGGTGGTTAAGGCACAAGACTCGTAATCCGAGGGTCGCGGGTTCGAATCCCTGTCACATCAAGCATGCTCGCCTTTTCAGCCGTGGGAGCATTATAATGTTACGGTCAATGCCACTATTAGTTAGTAAAAGAGTATCCCAAGAGTTGGCGGTGGGTGGTGATGAATAGCTGCCTTCCCTCTAATCTTATACTGCTAAATTAGGGACGGCTAGCGCAGATAGCCCTCGAGTAGCTTTGCGTAAAATTCAAAACAAACCAAACCTTGTCCACACTTTAAATTTGTCCCCTTCACAACTAATTTAATAAAACATTAGTATTTTAAACACAATATTCTTAGTTTACGCGCCTAGGAATTTTGAAGAATTACAAGTTTCTGTAATAATAGTACATTAAACTTAAGAGACTATATTAAGAACGTTATATTGGTAGAAGTACCTTTCCTTTGCTCAGAAGTTAAGTAAATATTAGGAGATAAAAAGTTACTTCCTCTAAAAGTAATTGTGAAAAACGCCAATAAAAACGGTTAAACACAGGATTTGAAAACGCAATCTTGCTTATTTTCCTCCACAGATTCAATGAATCCTTTCACTAAATTTGGTGAATGTATATCAGCTGGAAGTAAAAAGGTAGTAAAAAATGAAAAAACACAAGATTTCACTTAAAAACCGTAAAATGCAATAGTCCAAAGTGGAAATTTGGATGCATGCCCGTACGAACATAATAAACCTTCAAGTTAATATTTGGTGAAAATCCATCCGCACCTTGTGATGTAGGTACGTGGACATACAAACGACAGTACTATTATATTTATATAGATGCACTGCTGCTGTTCTCAGATGGCGCAGCGATACGTCTGAAAACATAGACAGTATGACGACAAACGAATTTCATAACAATATGTATTTTATAGCTTGGATTGATTTGAATTTTGCGCAAAGCTACTCGAAGGCTAGCCATCTCTAATTTATCAGTGTATGAGTAGAGGGGAGGCAGCTTGTCATCACCACCAACCGCCAACACTTAGGCTATTATTTCACCAACGAATAAAGAGATTAACCGTAACATTATAACGCCCTTATGGCTGAACGGGCGAACATATTCGATGTGACGGGGATTCGAATTTGCGACCCTCGAGTGCCTTAACCACCTGGCCATGCCGGGCCCTATTACATTCATAGACGAGTATTTATTATCACAAACTGTAATTATTTCAGAATGTTTTGCTCAACAAAAAACTTTATTCTTGTTTTATTAATAATGGTTTAATCGAATATAGAACATAGAATTGTCCACCTAATTTTTACTCATGCAGGCACGTGGTTTAACCTTTCTTAAACTGGAGACAAGAGAGAGGGTAACAAGGGATTGCCAATCTTTTTAAACGTAACAAGGAGATTGACTGTTACTTTTATTACGCAACTAAATTTAAAAGCAGATTACAATCAATTGTTTCAAGGTTCAAACTGCAGCACACCACCCTTTATTGGGCCGCGCAGATACAGAAATTTCAGTTTGTATAAAGTTTTAGAACAGTATATATATATATATGTATGTATATATATATACATATTATGTGCACGCACATACAAACACACAGAGAAACTTTGGCGTATTTGTTCTTCTGTCTTCCTCCAGTGGCACAGCGGAAAGTTTGCGGACTCGCACTGCTAGAAAACGCGTTTCGATATCCGTTGTGGGCAGAGCAAAGATAGCCCATTGTGTAGCTTTGGGCTAACTTTCATTTAATCAATCAATAAATCAACAGCTAGAAATTTGATTTCGATACCCGTTGTGGGTATAGCACAGATAGCCCATCGTTTAGCTTTGTGTTTAGTTTCATTCAATCATTCGATCAATCAACCGCTATAAATTGGCTTTCGATACTCTTTCTGGACAGAGCACAGATAGCCCATCGTTCAGCTTTGTGCTTAACTCTGAATAAACAATCTTTGCTTCCTCTTCTAAGACGAGACGAAGGTTGGAGAAATCACAGAGTAATTAATTTTCAAAGTCTGGAAAAGTAGAAAGTACCTAATCGTTACAAAATATCGTAACTGAATCAAACGCCTTCTAAAGCAAGGTGCATCTCAAGCGGTAAACCAAACGTCCGCATGCTTTTGATGGAAATACGAGTCACTTAAAACTAAAGAGTAGATCTGAGCGAAATATGTTCACTTTTTTATGTGCACCATAAATAAAAAAAAGTGTTTGAAACTCTACAATTTGGACTTGGCAGAAATAAGTCTGCCTTTAACAGTCTAGCCATATGCTGTCCAATCGAACTAGAAACATTTTAAGAAGTTCGAAAATACGTCAATTTATTGCCACTGACGGCCGAGATCTCTTGGGAGGGTGCTCACTTTACTCTCAAGGCCTTAAAGTAATAGCAGATCGAAAGATCTCTTGAGTTTTCGCTTATAATTCCGATGACATTCAGAGCAGAATACTTTTATGAAGATGGTGCACGTTCGCGAGAAAACTCGAACAGTAAACGCTGCCATTTCAGGCTAGGTAAACATGTCATTTCAATTAGTTGACGTTACTCATTTGTATTAGTGAAACAATAAAAAGTATATTTGGTTCCAAACGGGATAATGTATTGTGCAAGTGATATTGTGCTTCCCGTTCAACCCGTCACATACCTCAAGCTGCTGCACAATAAAACAGCTATTCGCCTTATTCTCTACGAAGACATATTGGTCAAGTCTACCTAATTCTGTGTAATCGTACTGTTAAAAAAGGATGCTGGAAAATTTCATCCTTGTAAATCAGATGGATTACGAAAAGCAGCTAGGGTGGAGTGGCGGGCTTTTTGAACATGCAGTCTTGTGCCGAATTATTTAAAGGAAAACTACGCTACTGTCGTCAGAAAGAGCATGAACCTTCGTGTCGTGGCGAGGATCCAAAATGATTATAATATAAAATATTTGACATTGACAGCCTAACCGAATTAACCCAGTTGAATTAGTTTTTGTACGTTTCAATAAAGTTTTTACTCAATAATAATTTATTAATACGTATCAGTTTATTCATTACAATATTATCATTATTTGTAACACTACATATTCAGTGTGAAGAGTACAATTCTTCATACATTTACTTCTGTCTCCTAGTGGCACAATAGTAAGTCTGCGGACTTACACCGATAAAAACCGGGTTTCGATACTCGTGATGGGCAGACCACAGGTTTTGTTTTGAATTTCGCGCAAACTTACACGTGGACTATTTGCGCTAGCCGTCTCTAATTTAGCAGTGTAAGACTAGAGGGAAGGCAGCTAGTCATCACCACCCACCGCTAACTCTTTGGCTACTCTTTTACCAACGAATAGTGGGATTGACCGTAAATTATAACGCCCCCCACGGCTGAAAGGGCGAGCATGTTTGGTGTGATAAGGATTCGAATCCGCGATCTCGAGTGCCTTAACCACCTGGCCATGCCGAGCCCAGACCATAAGTAGCTCATCTTATTGCTTTGTGCTTAATTTTAACAAACAGTTCTAATACTATTGTACGCTTGAAGAACTTGGTATCGGCTGTTGCTACATTCTCTTCTATATTCAGTAATCTCTTTAGGGTTCTTGGAATGGTAATATCCAATCCAATTTGGCTTAAGTTGCATCTGCCATTTTCACATTTTAAATGACGAGGGAAACGTATCAAAATTAACCCTATTTATAATTCATATGCTACTGTATGCATTGTATATTTGATGCTATATTTCCACTTTTAATGTTATACGAACCTGTTTTTTATAGTTTTAGGTGGTAAAAACAAAACAAAAACATGCTCTTTTAAAACCATTCATAAGGAACAACAACAAGTTAAATGACTAAAAACGTGATTATATATTGAAAGGACGCCTCAAACCAGGAAACAGATTAAATTATACTGTTTACATTAGCCTTCTTTACAAGTCAGAGCTGACATGGTTTGGTGGTCAGAACACTCAGCTCTCAATCTGTGTGTCTGAACTCGAACCCATCACTAACCAGCCGTGGAAACATTATAATACAACGGTCAATCTCACTAAAAGGTAGCCAAAGAGATGGCGGTGGATGGTGTTGGTCGATTGCCTTCCTTCTGTTTTATCACCTCCAAATAAGCTTGTCTTTGAATAGCCTTGCGCAAAATTCAGCAGAGAAACTTTAAAAAAAATCATAGTTTTTCATTCAAAATTAAAAACAAATCTGAAATATAATAACAATATTTGAGCCTTAAGTATAAACAACTGAATAAAGGAGGGAGACGAACATGGAATTCTAAAGGTCGATAGAATTCAAACCCACAACTTTGTCGACCCTAACTACAGCGTTTATCAAATGTAGCAAATCTCAGCTTTACCTTTAAAGATAGAATTTAGAAAGAATAGTGAGCTGATTCAATCAGTTTGGCCCGGCATGACCAGGTGGTTAAGGTGCTCGACTCGTAATCCGAGGGTCGTGGGTTCGAATCCCTGTCATAACAAACATGCTTGCTCTTTCAGTCATGGGGGCGTTATAATGTTACGGTCAATCCCACTGTTCGTTGGTAAAATAGTAGCCCAAGAGTTGGTGGTGGGTGGTGATGACTAGCTGCTTTCTCTTTAGTCTTACACTGCTAAATTAGGGACGGCTAACGGAGACAGCCCTCGTGTAGCTTTGTGCGAAATTCAAAACAAACAAACAAACAATCGATCAGTTTATAAAATATTTCTTTATTGACAGCTCTGTTTTAAATGTAGTTGTTCAGGGAAAGACTGTTAAGTGGGAGATCATTATCTCCAGTTTCAGGCCCTCCCCTTGAAAATTCTGCGTTTAGAAATCACATTTTAAATTGTTTTACTTTCTTTAAAACCATTGTTCGGAAGCCATGTGGCTCAAGATATTTCCATTATGCAAGTGAACGAGTCGATTATTTTTAGTTGATTTATTTTATCCGTACTTGCTTGACAGTGAATTCTATATCTATTAACACACAGAATAGGAATTTATGTTTAAAAAATCAACCACTGTATTAATTTCCTTAAATAAACCGTAATCCACTTCACAAAAAATGTTAAAACTTAAGTCATTGTCGCCCTAAAGAAATTAATCCATTAACTTCCATTAACAATCATGGAATTTGATTATTACTCGTTGCTTTTTCAAGCGCCATCTAGTGGAGTGTAGATGTGAAAAATGACTGAGATAAAATGTTTTGAGTTACCGTTTAACAAATTATAAAGGTTGCCATTGGTTACTCTTTACCCTAAAAGATGTGGAGAAACAAGTCATAGATAAATATATCTGAATTATTTAACAAGTTAACAGAATCCGGTAGGATAAACTTTTCGTGTTTTAATTACGAAATGCTTTCGCACGTTTCAAAATATTAATAGGTCATATAAAAGATTACACTAATGTTAAACCTTTCCAAAAAGGATAAGTTAACTTCCATAAATGGATTTCTAATTAAGGTAATGTTCCCTATAGCATATCATTATTTTTTGTTTCTAATCATCGTTGCTTTACGCTCCAGCATTCTGAAGGATGGAAAATAACAAGGTCTTACATATCAATGTTGCTTAATGAGATAAAAAGAGGCAGACAGGTAGCTAGAAATTCCAGACGACTAGATAAAAAAAAAGTAGATAAAAGCACACACACTAAAGACGCTTCACACATGAAGAAGAGACAAATAGAAACATTTAATATGCTTTTTCAGTAAATAATATAAAGGAACACACATTAAAAATAGTGTACGAAACGACCTATAATTTATCTATAAATCAGCGAAACAAAACGTTCCATGAAGTTGGTTAAGGCCTGATTGTTGTGATGTTTTTTTTTGGGGGGGAGGGGGGTATTTCGTGGAACAAACGCTAAAAATTGGTCCTCCATTAACAATCCTTCCTCTATAAGCTCAGATTCAACTTAAAGCTAAGTGGAATTGCACGCACGCCACGTAATTTATAAGACTCCAAGTTTCTCGGTCGTGCTCAGTATCTTGTTGTCATTCACAGCACGAATCTTGTCACAGAAAAGATCTAGTTATACCAGCGAGTAAAGAGACCTCAGCCTTTCGATGTTAATAATGACAACGTTAACCTTGGACAATCATATACTCACTATCTCTGTGGGGATTTTGAGTAACTAAAACCGTCAAGTTATGTTGCCACATGCACGATCCAGAACTTGTATCCGTCTCAAAACCACCGAACGTTTTGAAGGACGGCCTGCTGTTATGATAGTTTTGTTGCAATTAATTACGAGAACTTTACCTAAGATAATTACGTGAAATTAATTCACAGAGTCCGCATTTAACGTTAATTTGCGCGTAACGGTGATACTAACTATAAATATGTATATATTGATCCTGTCGACTGCATCGGCTCTTACCACTAAGCTTGTTCGTAACTAGAAACAGTGTTTGATATAAGGCGTGGGCTTCAGTTTAATCTAGTTGGAGAGGGATTATATTCATTATTTCGAAACGTTTCAAACATGACATGCTACAGTACTACTAAAACGAATTTCGGTAAATTAAAAAATTAAAACTTGACATTTACTCCGGGTATATTCAGCTAATTTAGGCTGAAAAAAATTAACACCAGAGGGTAGAGAGAGAGAGTACTCCTTAAATGTGTGTGTTTTTCAATAGTATGTTTGTTTGTTTGTTTTCGAATTTCGCACAAAGCTACTCGAGGGCTATCTGTGCTAGCCATCCCTAATTTAGCAGTGTAAGACTAGAGGGAAGGCAGCTAGTCATCACCACCCACCGCTAACTCTTGGGCTACTCTTTTACCAACGAATAGTGGGATTGACCGTCACGTTATAACGCCCCCACGGCTGAAAGGGCGAGCATGTTTGGTGCGACCGGGATGCGAACACGCGACCCTCAGATTACGAGTCGCACGCCTTAACACGCTTGGCCATGCCAGGCCTTTCAATAGTAAAGCCACATCGGGCGATCTACTGTGTCCGCCAAAGAGAATCGAGCCCCTGATTTTAGCGTTGCTCTTAGACGTGAGGAGATGCTGGTGGTATTAAGTTTTAAGTTGCTGTGCTTTTTCAAACGTCTTCAAGTTAAGTGAATAAATTTACATATTTAAACCCTAAAATATATTTAACAAATAATTTTCTCAAATATTCCCTATTTTGAACTTCTACTAAAGGACACCAGGTGGATAGCTGTGAAGAAATGAAAACGCTCTGGAATTCAATTAAACAACGATTGTTATTTTCCTTTCTTTTATTTTTTTTAGAGCAAAGCCAGATCAGTCTACCTGCTGTGCGTATCGCGAGGAATCGAACTCTGAATTTTGTGCGTAAAATTATCGGTGACACAAAAAATGAAGATCACAACATAAATAAATAATTACTGTGTTATAGAAAACCTAAGACTTATTTGTTGTCAAATATTTTGAGTGTAATGCTATCTATGGTTAACTTGGTGAAACATTGTAACCATAATGATTATACTCTGTATATGGGGAACAAGAAGTGATTAAGTTTGTTTTTCATTTTTTACTTTTTTTGACCCGTAATCTGAAGGTCGCGAGTTCGAACCCCCGTCACACAAAACATGCTAGTCCTGGGGTAGTTATTATGTGACGGTCAATTCAACTGTGTGGTAGTAAAAGAGTAGCCAAAGAGTTGGCGGTCGGTGGTGATGACTACTTAGCTGCCTTCTCTCTAGTCTTACGTAACTAAAGTAGGGACGGCTATCTTAAACAGTTCTCGTGTAGCTTTGCGCGAAAATTCAAATTAAACAAATAAGGAGATAAGACAGATATGACTGTATCAATCTTTTATTTTGTATGGCAGCTGTAGTAACATCGTTGTTGTGGTGTTTTTTTAGTAGGAAGTTACACAACGACGTATATGCTCTTTCTCAGCCGCGGGTAATCGAACTCTGAATTTTAATTTTTGTAAGTCCGGAAACTTTTACGTCAGTAGGTTCAAAGTCACTGTATTGTGATTGTTTAGACTTCAGTGACTATTAGAACAAAAACAAATTTTCAGCTGCTAAGTAACTTTGAGTAAATTGATCAATTACCACACCAAACGCTCCCTAGTGGCACAATGGCATATCTGCGGACTCCCACTGCTAAAATCTGGGTTTCGATACTTGTGAGGGCAGAACACAGATAACCCATTCTGTAGTTTTATGTTTAATTCAAACCAAAAGCTACATCAAACACATGTTTAAAAAAAGATCGTTAGTGGTATAAAAATTAATAAGTATAACAAGTGAGACTATATTTTAGAAGCTTAGATATTAACGCTAAACAAAAGGTCATATTCATCAATGAAGTGTCATATGAAGTGTCATAATACCAATTGGAATAAAAAAAATATTTAAAGTGAAAAATATTCTACATTAACGCACATTACGCCGTATTAATAATTTGCATAATAAAAAAAGATCGGGATATCTGTTGTGTCAGAGAGGGGAGTCGAACCCCGAATTTTTAGCATTACAAACCCCTAAACCTATCGCTTATAACAGACACTTTTTCTAGCTGCCTGATATCAGAATTATGCAAAATCTGTAAAAGCATAAAATTCAACTTACGTCTCGCCCACCCCCCTCTTTATTTTTTAATCTGCCAAGGGCTCCTTTCAAACATCTTTCCTCGTGTTTGGAATTGTGTTCAAACTGAACATAGATTTTGAAAAGTAAGTTCGTGTTCTTTATTTTCTTTTTTTTCTGTTTGGTAATGCTTTTAACGAAGTTCAACTGCAGCGTTCGTTTTCATGTTTAATATACACTAAATGTGTAATGAGAATTTTAATATACACTAACGTTAGGCTAAACGTGTAACGACATACTCAGTTCCTTGTTAAGATAAACCAATGTGGCAGTAATTCTGTAACTTAACCTCTCGAAACAACCACACCAAAATATTAAAATATTTGTTGCATTCAAAAACCTTTGATATTTAATGACCTCAGATTTAAGAGCGGCCAATGGACACATGGTACGAATACTTCATTGTATTGGGTAATTTTATGTTTGACCTGTTACAGCCATCGAGTTAAAGAAGTGACCAAGAACGTTATCCATTCTTCTGTTTATAAATAGTACATAATTTATCTTAGCAGCCACTTCTAGGAATAACAGATTGTATTTTTGTATGAATTTTATTGTACAAGAAGACCACTTCTTCATTGCATGTATAGCTACAACTTACGTTTTGTGTATGCAATGTTCTTAGTTAAACTAGCTCGAGATTCAATTTCATAGCATAAATTTCTAAACATTTTCTGGGAGGTATTACCCCGACCATCCCATATATGACATGCTTTTCACACACCATGTGACTCGTGGTCTGACCACTCAAACATTGTTTCCAATGGCAATCAAATGTATTAAAAACTCAGTGAGACACTGACTCCGTAGTTAGCCTACGATTAAAAAAGTTAATGCATTATTCTGATATGTTTGGTTCTTCACGTCATACCAGGCATAGCTTTGAAAATATACTTGGAACTTGATTCTCCAAACACATGAGATTATTTAATTCTTAAAAATTACCCACACGAATTATTTGAGTTCAAAGTCTGTATTAGCTCTAATCTGAAGACAACAGCAAAAATAGAAAATTCTGAGGACAAAGCTCTGTCTTTATTTAGCCCACTTTCTTGTTCCAAACACATTTCGCACCTATTGGAAAGAAAACACAAAAAAACACCTATTGGATACTTTTTAAACCGAAAAAAAACCTTCTGTAAACGTTTATTACGAACCGCATCTCTAAGGGATAGGCTGCACGTGACCTAGTGTTTACTGTGTCAGATGAGAATGTAAATATTCAAGACTTAAGCCGCGATATGCCGTCGAACACATTACTCACTCACATCTGCTGACGCGTTAGAAAAGTAACAGTTAATTCCGCTATTCGGTTAACAGTAACCAAGACAGTGGTAGGTGCTTTTGTCTGGTTATCTTACCTCTGGTCAATAATTTTAAATTAATGACGGCTATAGATGACCCTTAGTTAACCCATAAGGTTCCGTTCAGGTTGGAAATACGAAATTCTATTTGAGTGGAGAAGAATATTATATTAATTTTACATAACTTATGTAACATTCACTATATAAGGAACAGTTGAGCATCCAAACCAAATTAATGTTCGTAAAAAAATCCTATGTGTCTAAACAATAAAAGTATAAAGGGAATTCGTTTGTTTGCTTGTTTTGAATTTTGCGCAAAGCTACTCGAGGGCTATCTGCACTAGCCATCCCTTATTTAGTAGTGTAAGACTAGAGGGAGGGCAGCTAGTCATCACCACCAACCGCCAAATCTTGGGCTACTCTTTTATTAACGATTGACCGTCACATTATAACGCCCCCACGACTGAAAGGGCGAGCATGTTTGGTGCGACGGGGACTCGAACCCGCGACCTTCAGATTACGAGTCGAACGCCTTAACCTACCTGGCCGTGCCGGGCCAGGAAGTCGTAAGGTCAACGCTAAAATGCAATTTCGGATGCTGTTAAATTAAAGTACCAGTTAGTTAGACCAGGTAAACCCTGATTAGAGTGGATGGTGTCCAATCCCATCGTTAGCCTTGTTCAAAAAGCCCCAAAAGCCCCAAAACCTTCTTGTGGTGATGAATGCTGCTAGTTAAGTACTGATCAGCTGTTAAAAGTTAGGAAAGGCTATATCTGAATTGTAGGATTCTGATCTGATCATTTAGATCACGTGCTCGTAAAGCACCGTATAGGTTGAAAATACCAAGAGTAGTTAGTAAAAAAGAATCAGTACCAGAAACGTATACATGAAGATGAGTTATTACCTTTGTATGGTAAATAATTACGGACAAAATGGTAGAAATTCATGCTGATTTGTAACTATCTTCATCATTCAGTATTGCTAAACCAATGCTCAAAACTTTCATAATATTTTTATAGATCCAATAGTTATGCATAGATGTGGGTTATAAGCCTAATAAATAACAAAAGGTGTGGTTGTGTGACTGCAAATTCTTGTTTAGTGGTGTAATAAAAGCCTTCCACTGACACAGCGGAGGTCGATACCTGTGGTGTAGAGAGCATAGATGGCCCTTTGCGCATCTC
This sequence comes from Tachypleus tridentatus, assembly GCF_004210375.1. Taxonomy (NCBI): domain Eukaryota; kingdom Metazoa; phylum Arthropoda; class Merostomata; order Xiphosura; family Limulidae; genus Tachypleus; species Tachypleus tridentatus. Next base: position 19,788,143 of record NC_134826.1, read on the forward strand.
TGTGCTTAACTACAAAAAACTGCACAAAAAACACTTGCTACGTGAATTAAAACGTCATATATATATGTATGTATATTTTGTATTAGCATTCGATTAATTCGAACTTTAAAATAACGCCATGGATTTTCAAGGAATAAAATGTATTTGTTTTTGTAAAACCTCCATACATATATTTTTCCAAAGTTTCTTTATGTGTCATACACGCATTGTATTAGCTTTTTCATTGGATGAGACGCGTTAAGATAAACTAACTCGAAAGGGCGGTTAATACTGTCACAATTCCCACAGCATACTCAACACACACACACACCTAATTTCAGCCACACCTGCAATATTTCAGTTCATATCACGCCTCGAGCTCAGTCTAGTCGCGTGCTCCCGTCTCACAAAAACTTATGGCGCTTCACCAGTAATCGAAGCTATTTTGAGCAAACCTTGATTATGCTCCTATAGACAATGAGATATGACACATCAGATTCTCAGCCTCTCTCATCACATCCTGAAAGCTCTTAGGCCCAACAAACCGGAGTCAAGAACATACCTAGATTGCTTCCGTTGCCATAGAGATTATCAGTCGATAGCCATAACTAATATCCAGCAGAGGCAGCCCTGGCGTACAGACGTTCTATGTCATCATGTTGCCTTCTTCTAACATCCCACGCTACCTCCCCTCCCGAAACTTGTTATTACTCTCAAACTCTTGTAAGCAATTACGGTTCGTTGCGAACTGAAATATAGTATATTCTTTTTATGAAACAGTATATTACATATAAACATGTACTTCTGCAGTTATATTTGACAATTCCGCAATAATATAAAGGCCGAACCCCAGATCGTCTAATCTAAACTTAGTAATAAACAAATCAACAGTAACAGACATGAAAAAGAAACAGTTTCAGTTTAACAAGGTTTGTCTTTGATGTTTATGGTTGCCTAGTAATAAAATGAGTTATTTTCAATAATATGACACAATAACCTTCCGCTATAAAAAATAGGTTCCTACTCTCCTCGTAACATATTATCTACAACAGTCGATTGGATTTGAGAGAGAAAGATAAATTATTTTCATTGATTTTGTTACACAGTTTGTCAATGTCATTAAAATCCTCAAACAGACAGCTTGGAACTTTCATAATACATGAAACAAGTATTATGTAAAATAGAAACAATCCCTTTTAGCTCTAAATAATTGTGTTTCTAAGCATATATGGGATCACGTTTCCTTACACTAAACTGGACAAAAGGAAAAGAGATGGCTGTGATCGTACCAAATTTTATCATTCCAAAATAATTACATCTATTTCTGATCAGCGGTGGAAGAGACTAAACAGTTTTATTGTGTTATTTCTGGTTAGCAGTGGAAGAGACTAAACAGTTTTATTGTGTTATTTTTGATCAGCGGTGGAAGAGACTAAACAGTTTTATTGTGTTATTTCTGATCAGCGGTGGAAGAGACTAAACAGTTTTATTGTGTTATTTTTGATCAGCGGTGGAAGAGACTAAACAGTTTTATTGTGTTATTTCTGATCAGCGGTGGAAGAGACTAAACAGTTTTATTGTGTTATTTCTAATTAGCAGTGGACGGGACTAAACAGTTTTATTGTGTTATTTCTGGTTAGCAGTGGAAGAGACTAAACAGTTTTTCCTATGTTATTTTTTTTATTTCTTGGTTGTCACAGAAGTCATTAACGGCTTTTAATTTCAAGTTTAGTCACTGAGATTACCAGAATATCCTGACATGGGCAGATGGGTTAAAGCGTTTGACTCGTAATCCGAGGGTCGCAAGTTCGAATCTCTGTCACACCAAACATGCTCGCCCTTTCAACCGTGAGAGCGTTATAATGTTACGGTCAATCCCACTATTCGTTGGTAAAAGAATAGCCCAATTGTTGGTGGTTGGGTGGTGATGATTAGCTGCCTTCCCTCAAGTATTACATTGCTAAATTAGAAACGGCTATCGCAGATAGTCCTCGTGTAGCTTTGCACGAAATTCAAAAACAAATAAATAAACATTTATTTCATTGAAATTATTTGCATTCTTAGGCAAACGTGCTTTATGGCATATCGATACAATTTAAATTGTAACAGTTACAGAACATCGTATGTGTTGTTAATTATGTTCAGTAAAGGTCATAGTATTTAGTTTATTTTAATCGTCACATTTTCAGCTAGAGATAACACGAACATATTTTGTTTTTCTTTAAAGGACCAGCATATCTAAACGCAAGTTAACTCTGGCACTTTCGGTTTTTCAAAGAAACACTTGTAGAAATCTGTACTAGTTCCGAGTACCTGACGCTTCTGTCCTGGAGGCTTAACGTTCAAGTTTACACAAACAGAATGGAAACTGCTTGCTAAGACTCGTGTAAAACACTACTATATATTTTAAGGTTTTCTTTCGATTGGTTTGTTTTGAATGTCACGCGAAGCTACATGAAGACTATCTGCGCTAGCCGTCCCTAATTTAGCAATGTAATACTAGAAGGAAGGCAATTAGTCATCACCACCTACCGCCAACTCATGAATTACTCTTTTACCAACGAATAGTGGGATTGACCGTCACATTATAACACCCCCACAAATGAAAGGGCGAGCCTGTTTGGTGCGACCGGGATTCGAACCCGCGACCCATCCGACCATGCCGGGACGGCTACCATCCATTTTATCAATTTAATTCGGTAAAGAAACGTATAGTTTTTGTCACAGTTGTTTCTGTTGTTGTTAGAATTCTAAAAGTCAAACTAACGTTGTTAGAGCTTTATTACTAAGTCAGCAAGTTGTTGTGAAATACCACCCCTTCAATTATTTATAACTCGGCTCATGCAAAAAGAAGAGTGGTTAGCGGAGCTGTAAATGACAGACATATATGTACGAGGTCTGTTCAAAAAATACGCGGACTGACGTCATAAAACAAAATGTACTTTATTCAGAAGTTACAGGTCTGGGACCCCTTCAAAGTACTCTCCTCCCCAACGCACACACTTATCCCAACGGTGTTTCCACTTCTTGAAACAGTCCTGGTACGCTTCTTTTGTAATGTCCTCCAGCTCCTTCGTCGCATTTGCCTTAATCTCGGGAATCGTCTCAAATCTTCTTCCTTTCAAGGGTCTTTTGAGTTTGGGGAACAAGAAAAATCGCAAGGAGCAAGGTCAGGTGAGTAGAGGGGTGGGAAAGAACAGTGATCGAGTGTTTGGCCAAAAACTCACGAGTTCTGAGGCACAAATTTCGCAGCAATGCGGTGCATCTTCAATTTTTCAGTCAAAATCTCGTAACAAGATCCAACTGATATCCCACACTCTTCAGCAAGCTCCCTGACAGTCAGACGTCGATTTGCCCGCACCAGGGTGTTGATTTTGTCGACGTGTGGGTCGTCAGTTGACGTGGAAGGACGTCCAGGACGCTCATCATCTTCAATGGACTGTCGACCATCCTTAAAACGTTCATGCCACTTGAAACATGCCGTACGCTTCATAGCAACATCACCGTAAGCCGTGTTAAGCATAGCAAAAGTTTCAGTCGCAGAGTTTCCAAGTTTAACACAAAATTTTACAGCAAGTCGTTGCTCCTTCAGGTCATTCATTCTGAAATCCGCCAAACGAAAAAATCGCACTTCACTTAAAACCGCGTAGCTAATACACAAATGAAGGTATCTGCAATCGGGAAATGGCGTCGTAATCAGCTGATCTGTGCGAACCTAGCGACACCAAGCGGATTCCCCTGGAACCAACTGGAGCCGCGCAATTCAAACAGTCCGCGTATTTTTTGAACAGCCCTCGTATCTAATGGACCACAAGGGCTGCGGTCAGGGACCAACGTCTCTTTTCAGCAAATTGGCCACTGGAAAGTTTAAAACTGAGACTGTGGCCAAGTGGATAATTATCGCACTGAAATCAAACTGGGCTAATTAATAGGCGCTGCTTTGCTGAATACGTGTGTTTTAAATATCCGCAAAATCATAGTTACGTGCAAATAGCTACATTTACCCAAGTATGACGTCAGAATTTAAGACTACCTGGTGAGATTCTTTATTCAAAAAGAAATAGTGAACTGTACAAAACAAGTTGGAGGCAGGTTGCCCACGTGGCATTGGTCTGGATTCTGGAGATGGCAAAACTACGATACCGTAAAACGTTATTCGTATTTTAAGATGCAGGTGCGTTATAAAATAAACAGTTAATTCTTTAGCGTAGATGCTGGGTGAAATGAACCTCCCGATTGGCTATGTCTTTTCTGGTCAGTATTTCAAAATCATGAATGGCGCGGATAGTCGTAGTGGCTTTGACTATAAGTATAAAAATAAAAATATAGAAACGAATTATTTCTCGTGTTAAGAAATATTCCACTCCAAGCGTATCGTCGGTTTTCAAAGTACTATTTTTTTTTGCTTTATCACAATGCTATATATATTCCGCGTTAGTTATGATGTGCCTGTCGCGGAGAAAGGCCTTCAAATGCTTACTAAGTAAAATATTTCCCAGCGGTAAGTGCGAAGACTTATGACACTAAAACCCGGATTTTGGTTCTCGTGGAGGGGGGCAAAGAGCAAATAACTCGCGGTGTAGTTTTGTGTTTAACTACAAAGAAACATATAAAAAAAAGTAAAATGTTATAATATTAACAGAACATATAATATCGAGTGTTAAATTTCATGTTTTTGTTAACTGTAGTCGCATTTTGTCAAGAAATTAACTTTTTAAAAAATATTTATAGAAGTTGAGGTACTGTTATATATAAACTTATTTTATGTCGTGAATGGAACTTTTGTTGAATATTCAACTATTCAAGACATACAGAAATAATCAAAATTTTAAAAGATTGAGAAATATGTCATCTACATATCTTAGACATCTGCTATTTATCTGCCTTCACTTTCTGTCTGGATAAAAAGTGCGAAAATACAACACGTGATAGTGGATTTTGGGTTAGAAAATTGGTAAGAAGTGAGAAAATACATTATATTACAGTTCTTTTAAAAATAAATCAAATTTTTGGAACCTGGGGATTTTGAAACAAATCTAGATTAATTCGTAATGTCGAGAAATCCAGAAGAAGTTAAAATGTATTCTCAAGAAGGCTGATGTGGGAATTAAAACTTTAATTAAAATAAAGTACAGAACAACGTTTCGAACTTCTTAGATCATCTTTAAGTAAATAAAAGCCTGAGGATGACCTAAGTAGGTCACAACGCTGATACAAATAAGTATTATACGCATCTAAACAAATTAATATTGCTGATTCGTGTATATTACTCGAAAGGGATTGTTATTTATTTATTTCATCGTAAATTAATATGCATTTTGCAGATCATATTATGAATGTTTTCACTCAGCTTTTTTATTTAATTTTGGCTTTGCATATGCTCCCCGCTGGTATAACGTTAAGTCTACGGTTTCACAACGTTAAAATCAGGGGTTCGATTCCCCTCAGTAGACTCAGCAGATAGTTCGATGTGGCTTTGCTATAAGAAAACACACAAACACACACGCCTTGCATAGAAGTGGGAAATCAGTGTTAATGTAAGGGCTTAAAAAATTCCCTTCATCGGAAACTAGCTAAGATATTTATACACAGTCCTAATTAATACATATTTGCGCAAGTACCTTGAAAATCACAGTCCTAAGTAAGATATGTATGTCTTTCACGTGCTTTTCAAGGCACAGTCTAAACTAAGACATATGTGGGCAAGTACCTCGCAAAGTTGAATGAGATCATAGGAGGCTGATTCTTATTCGTTCCATGTGAAAGCATAATGAAGGCAGACATAATTAAATATGTTCACCCTGAGTTTTGGCAATTAGAGATTTTTTACGTTGTCCTGAAAATAAAAATTAGAAAATACGAAACAAAACAAGGAAGTATACAAACATATGTTGTGTTTAAATATGAAAAATACGAAACAAAACAAGGAAGTATACAAACATATATTGTGTTTAAATATGAAAAATACGAAACAAAACAAGGAAGTATACAAACATATATTGTGTTTAAATATGAAAAATAGGAAACAAAACAAGGAAGTATACAAACATATATTGTGTTTAAATATGAAAAATACGAAACAAAACAAGGAAGTATACAAACATATATTGTGTTTAAATATGAAAAATACGAAACAAAACAAGGAAGTATACAAACATATATTGTGTTTAAATATGAAAAATACGAAACAAAACAAGGAAGTATACAAACATATATTGTGTTTAAATATGAAAAATACGAAACAAAACAAGGAAGTATACAAACATATATTGTGTTTAATTATGTTTTTCTTTCTTTTCTGCATGATAATAATCCATGCACGTGATTGGTTGGAACTGCTGTTATATTGTAACATTTGCACGAGTTATTGGAACAACGAAACAGATATTTCGTATCTAAATATCACTAAATACGATATCAAAATGTGTTTAAATATGAAACTTGACCAATCGCTGACTTATGTTGGCCAAACAGTGATTATAAGGAGAGAGAAAAAAACCTTAGAACATTTATGTTGAATATTTTTTGAAACCTACCTGTATTTGTGAAGCTAAGTTTCACCAGATGCACATTAATAATATTAAAATTTAATTAGGAAAGTTGGATATAACAAGTGCTGTTTCGGTATTGTACTATAATATATAACTCAGTCACTTTCCTCGCGTTGCACTACATTTATTGGAAAGTGTTGATTTGAATAAAATAGATAGCAATATAAAGATATTACAGCAAATTCTTAGCATATGATTTATATAACACCGTCACCCTGATACAGGACTGTTCAAGCCTATATATTTGTGTTTATTTTTCTCTTTTATTTCACCATTATCAAAATTCTTCGTGTTATTTATCATGTTTTTATACACAGGTAAGAATATGTGTATATGTACATTTATATGTTAGTGAAAATAAGTTCATTTTAACGAAATTAAATAGTAAAATAAGTAAAACTCATAAGGAAGAACTGCGTTAAAAACAGCAAATCCAAAACTCTGACTAGTTATATAAGTTTGTTATAACTCTAAAACAAGCCGAAACAAAAATAAATTAAAGAAAATTAGCTGAAATGATTCCAGGGTACAAAGTAAAACGTGGGATTATAAAATGTACCCTAGGTTTTGGCGGTGACTGGAAGATGGTGTATCCACACCGCAATGTGGGTCATTGTTTCGGCTTGTTTTTCAGTTATAACTGTGTATATATTTACACCCTTGTGCAAATTAATTGAAACAAATGGTCATTTTACAATATTTTCAGCATGGCGGCCGATGTAGGCTCGCTGGACCCGCTGATTAATAGTCATTTATTCACACAGACGTCGTCATTAGCTGTGTTTTGCAGTAAGGTCGATCTATTTTTGGGATATATGAAGAAATTTTGAGGAATATTACATCTTTCGAAATTGCGTTAGAAGGGCAAGGAGACCAGCCAAAAAACAACTTCTTACCAACTCAATGAAGAAAAAATGGTATCAATGGGGTATGAAATACAAGAACTGGACGCAAGAACAATGAAGGAAGGTGTTATTCAGTGACGAGATTCATTTCTTCGTACAGGGTCAAAGAAGACTGCATGTTCGCAGATCTTCAAGTGAGAAACTTCGAGAATCTCACATCAATCAGTTCGTAAAGCATCCCTTGAAGAAGATATTTTGGGGCTTTTTCAGCTACTATGGCGTCGGAGGCTTACATATCGTAGAAGGTATGATGCGAGGACCACAGTACATCGAAGTATTGCAGTGAAGAGTCGTTCCAGAATTGAAAAAGAGATTTCCAGATGGATCTGTCATTTTTCAGCAAGATCTGGCTCCGTGCCACACATCGAAACTTGTGAAGAATTTTATGAATACTACGCGAATAAAGGTGCTGGAATGGCCTGGAAACTCTCTGGATTTAAAACCTTTTGAAAATCGTTTGGCGATTTGTAAAGAAAGACTTCGGGGAAAAGACTGTACTACGAAAATAAGCTAACTGAGGCCTTAATTGAGGTGTGGTACCGTGATCCACAAATTAGTAAAGATTGCAGTCAATTCGTGGACTCGATGCCAAAGCAGATTAATGATCTTCTGAAAAATAAAGGTGGTCATAAATTGAAAAAAATCGTAATTTTCTGTCTTGTTTCAATTAATTTGCACAAGGGTGAATATATATATATATATATGTATGCACATTTATTAATATATACGCACATGCCTAGATGTTTGGAACACTTTCTGGACACTGACCACCGACTGTCATCACTGTAATCTTTCGGTTATTACCTCATTTCTGAAACCCTAACTGCAAAAGGAACAACATCCAAACTGATGCTAACGAAACATTTCCAAATCTTCCATGACTAGTTTATACAGATCCTCACAAGTGACACAAAGGGGAGTGTAAGCATCCTCGAACACTCCAGTAGAAGACAGAATCCCCTCAGCGCTACCTCCTATTATTTGAATACCTTCCGTGTTTTTGGTATTACAAAGATCAACGAATAATGTTCCTACTAGATGATTCTTGATGTAAATTCACATATGCTTGAAGCACTGCTTTACGTTGGTGGAGACCGGGCAACTTCTATAACAGCTAATCACACCCTGTAATACGTCCAGACTTTCCTGAGGTGTAGTACCCCAGGGAGTAGTTCAGTTACTAATATACTATCATTTTAAATATAAGGGTTTTCTTTACAACCACAATTAATTTATTAACTTTTGGTTGAATTATCATTAATTTGGTTATTTTTAGTTGACTTGTGATGTTTTTGTTTTTAAAATTCTTATCATGATATAATTATCAGATAATACATTGAAACAAAGTTAACACTTGTGAATCACCCATGAAACATACGCATGCTAACTATATAGGAATTGAATCGGTTTTATTACAAGCTAGCTGATCGATGTGTTGTAGCATTTCCACCACAGCGACAACTAACCTATGATATTTCTTTTGACAGAAACAACTAAAAAATGCCACGTCTGAAAGTGAATTACACAAATTAGTTGTTCACCTTTATCGGGTGAAGAAAGTGTTTACTGATGTCAGGTGACGTCAAAGATGAACTTGTTATTAGCACAACTGTAATTTTACTTTATTTTGCTTTCGATATTTCGTGAAAATTTTGTCTTTTATTTCCTCACGTTGTCGTATCATGGCCAATCTGTTTGACTGTCAGTTGTTTTGACATTAAGCAATGATGTGATGAGGGTATCAAGGTTGCAAAGAGAACAACTTGTTTACATAACCAACTATCAAGGTTGCAAAGAGAACAACTTGTTTACATAACCAACTATCAAGGTTGCAAAGAGAACAATTTGTTTACATAACCAACTATCAAGGTTGCAAAGAGAACAACTTGTTTACATAACCAACTATCAAGATTGCAAAGTGAACAACTTGTTTACATAACCAACTATCAAGGTTGCAAAGAGAACAACTTGTTTACATAACCAACTATCATGGCTGCAAAGAGAACAACTTGTTTACATAACCAACTATCAAGATTGCAAAGTGAACAATTTGTTTACATAACCAACTATCAAGGTTGCAAAGAGAACAACTTGTTTACATAACCAACTATCATGGCTGCAAAGAGAACAACTTGTTTACATAACCAACTATCAAGGTTGCAAAGAGAACAACTTGTTTACATAACCAACTATCAAGGTTGCAAAGAGAACAACTTGTTTACATAACCAACTATCAAGGTTGCAAAGAGAACAACTTGTTTACATAACCAACTATCAAGGTTGCAAAGAGAACAACTTGTTTACATAACCAACTATCAAGGTTGCAAAGAGAACAACTTGTTTACATAACCAACTATCAAGGTTGCAAAGAGAACAACTTGTTTACATAACCAACTATCAAAGTTGCAAAGAGAACAACTTGTTTACATAACCAACTATCAAGGTTGCAAAGAGAACAACTTGTTTACATAACCAACTATCAAGGTTGCAAAGAGAACAACTTGTTTACATAACGAACTATCAAGGTTGCAAAGAGAACAACTTGTTTACATAACCAACTATCAAGGTTGCAAAGAGAACAACTTGTTCACATAACCAACTATTCTCTTTCATTTGTTCATGTCTCCGTCTGGGGAGTCGAGGAATGATCGCTTGTTTGTTTTGAATTTCGCGCAAATGTTCACACGAGGGCTATCTGCGCTAGCCGTATCTAATTTAGCAGTGTAAGACAAGAGGGAAAGCGGTTAGTCATCACCACCCACCGCCAACTCGAGGGCTATTCTTTTACCAACAAATAGTGGGATTGACTGTCACATAATAATGCACCCACGGCTGAAAAGGCGAGCATGTTTGGTGTGACGGGGACTCGAACCCGCGACCCTCGGATTACGAGTCGAGCGTCGTAACCACTTGGTCATGCGTGGCCTCAAGGAACGAAATCACTCACTGAAAAACTAACGAAAATAGATAAAGAAACAGAAACCTAAAAACACCCGTAATATAACAACGTAGACGAAAATGAAAGAATACAGAATATAACAACGTAGACGAAAATGAAAGAATACAGAACCCTATAAACTTGAATACAGAAAATAACAATGTAGATAAAAAGGAGATAATACAGAAGTCTAAAAACCTGAAAAATAACAACGTAGATAAAAAGGAAAGAATACAGAACCTTATAAAATTGAAAAATAACAACGTAGACAAAAAGGAGATAATACAGAAGTCTAAAAACCTGAAAAATAACAACGTAGATAAAAAGGAAAGAATACAGAACCCTATAAACTTGAATAATAACAACGTAGATAAAAAGGAAAGAATACAGAACCCTATAAACTTGAAAAATAACAATGTAGATAAAAAGGAAAGAATACAGAACCTTATAAACTTAAAAAATAACAATGTAGATAAAAAGGAGATAATACAGAAGTCTAAAAACCTGAAAAATAACAACGTAGATAAAAAGGAAAGAATACAGAACCCTATAAACTTGAAAAATAACAATGTAGATAAAAAGGAAAGAATACAGAACCTTATAAACTTGAAAAATAACAATGTAGATAAAAAGGAGATAATACAGAAGTCTAAAAACCTGAAAAATAACAACGTAGATAAAAAGGAAAGAATACAGAACCCTATAAACTTGAAAAATAACAATGTAGATAAAAAGGAAAGAATACAGAACCTTATAAACTTGAAAAATAACAATGTAGATAAAAAGGAGATAATACAGAAGTCTAAAAACCTGAAAAATAACAACGTAGATAAAAGGAAAGAATACAGAACCTTATAAACTTGAAAAATAACAACGTAGACAAAAAGGAGATAATACAGAAGTCTAAAAACCTGAAAAATAACAACGTAGATAAAAAGGAAAGAATACAGAACCCTATAAACTTGAATAATAACAACGTAGCTAAAAAGGAAAGAATACAGAACCTTATAAACTTGAAAAATAACAACGTAGACAAAAAGGAGATAATACAGAAGTCTAAAAACCTGAAAAATAACAACGTAGATAAAAAGGAAAGAATACAGAACCCTATAAACTTGAAAAATAACAACGTAGATAAAAAGAAAAGAATACAGAACCTTATAAACTTGAAAAATAACAACGTAGACAAAAAGAAGATAATACAGAAGTCTAAAAACCTGAAAAATAACAACGTAGATAAAAAGGAAATAATACAGAACCCTATAAACTTGAAAAATAACAACGTAGACGAAAATGAAAGAATACAGAACCCTATAAACTTGAAAAATAACAACGTAGACAAAAAGGAAAGAATACAGAAGTCTAAAAACCTGAAAAATAACAACGTAGATGAAAAGAAAAGAATACAGAACCTTATAAAATTGAAAAATAACAACGTAGACAAAAAGGAAAGAATACAGAAGTCTAAAAACCTGAAAAATAACAACGTAGACAAAAAGGAGATAATACAGAAGTCTAAAAACCTGAAAAATAACAACGTAGACGAAAATGAAAGAATACAGAACCCTAAAAACCTGAAAAATAACAACGTAGATAAAAAGGAAAGAATACAGAACCCTATAAACTTGAAAAATAACAACGTAGACAAAAAGGAAAGAATACAGAAGTCTAAAAACCTGAAAAATAACAACGTAGATAAAAAGGAAAGAATACAGAACCTTATAAAATTGAAAAATAACAACGTAGACAAAAAGGAGATAATACAGAAGTCTAAAAACCTGAAAAATAACAACGTAGATAAAAAGGAAAGAATACAGAACCCTATAAACTTGAAAAATAACAACGTAGATAAAAAGGAAAGAATACAGAACCTTATAAACTTGAAAAATAACAACGTAGACAAAAAGAAGATAATACAGAAGTCTAAAAACCTGAAAAATAACAACGTAGATAAAAAGGAAATAATACAGAACCTTATAAACTTGAAAAATAACAACGTAGACAAAAAGGAGATAATACAGAAGTCTAAAAACCTGAAAAATAACAACGTAGATAAAAAGGAAAGAATACAGAACCCTATAAACTTGAAAAATAACAACGTAGACGAAAATGAAAGAATACAGAACCCTATAAACTTGAAAAATAACAACGTAGATAAAAAGGAAATAATACAGAATCTTATAAACTTGAAAAATAACAACGTAGACAAAAAGGAGATAATACAGAAGTCTAAAAACCTGAAAAATAACAACGTAGACAAATGGAAAAAAACAACACGAATACTTAAAACATTGGCAAACAAATAGTTTGGCTGGTTGAGTTTTGCACAAAACTATTCTGCACTCGCCGCCTCTAATTTAGAAACGATAAACAAGAGAGAAGGCAGTTAGTCATTATTACCTATCACCATCCTTTGAGCTATTATTTTATCAACGAACAGTGGGATTGACAATCACGTAACGACTCCTTCACAGATGATAGGGCAAGTAGGTCTAGTGAACGGATTCGAATCTGAGATTCACAGATAGCAAGTCCAACGCTCTAACCACCAGATCATGTCAGGTCCCAGAAAGAAACAAAACGGAGCACTAAAACCTGAAATATTTGTTAGATAACAACGCCATAAACAAATAAACAGAACAAAAAAAAAAGAAAACCCAAAATATCAACGGTTTCATTTGAAGATTATTTAATTATAACATGAGAATAACCATTATTCAAAACTGCGTTTCTTCTACAAGCTTACTTTTAAGCACGATATGTCACACTTAATTATATTCCCTCAATTATACTTACGTTATAGTAAGGCTTAATAGCATTAATCGAAACTGAAACCTATTTTTGACTTAATGTTCTTTTTTTCACAGATATGACTGACTCAAACGATATTTTACAACGTAGAAGCAGCAAATATACGTAGTTTTACGGTAAAAACAATACCAGTCGTTACGAAATAAATAAGGAACTTCCGTCGCTTTAAGGCGCAGGTGTGTAATAAATTACGCCGGTTTGTTATAGATAGAAATACTTGCAGGTTAAGCCTTTTTTTATTTCTTTTGTAAATACGTAAAAGTTATCTTGAAGATTAAAGCGTTTCGAACACGCAAATTTAACGGCTTGCCTGTGTCCAACAATATAGGCTTAGAAACTCAAACATTGCCTGAAGAAAAAAATCGTATAGTGAGTCAGGCACTCTTCCATTGAAATTCCTATGGTTTAATCAATATCTAACGAATGCTTTAAAGGCTTTTAAACGTGTTTTTTAATGTCAGCTGTTATAATACTCCCCGTAAATCAGTCTTAAAGGAGACAAAGAATTAAAATATTGTAAACCGTAGGCACAAATGTTTTCTTACATGAGGTGAATTTGATCACGTTACAATTTTTTACACGTTATCACCTGAGAGTTAGCTGTTCTCTACTTATGACTTTGTTGTCTGTATTAAATATTACTGACAACGGTGTATATTGTAAAGCGTTAATTAAACACTTGTGTGTTATTTATTCTGTATTCACTATTATATTGAGAACAGCGTATATCGTCAAGCAAACGTTTGGCAGATACACATATTCTATATCCAGCCTAGATAGCTATAGTCTTCGGTTGTATATAATGGTTTATTTAATTAGAATTTAACATTTGAAAATATATTGTAGGTTTATAGGGAAACTTGTTCTACCAACTTCAAAATTATTAATTTAGCTATTTTTATAAATATTTAAGCTTGAACTCCAAAAGTATTGTCGCTTCACAAAGATGCGCAGTGTCATTCTATTATTAAATATTTAGTTAACATTCCAAAAGTGATAAAAGAAACTATTACAAATGTACCACGTTTCGATAAGTTTCTGTCACCAGTAAGTGTAAGTGTGTATGTAGGTCAACGTTGTTCAGTAAGCTGAAAACTGGGAAAATATACTCAAGTTATATATCCTCACCTTCTGGAAACTGAACAATGATTTCATCCAGAAAGGAAAAATTGCAACAATTTTACAAATCTGGAAAAAGGTAGACAACAACATTTAAGTAATCTGGAAATATTTAAAATAAATAGGAAGCTAAAAACAAATGAAGCCAGAGACGAGAATGATCAAATTGACGTAAGTTCTTTTCAACTTCTCTATTTCTTATGCCTCAGAGTGGGTATCAAAACTACTTTATCCGAATCTTCTGGGACCCGGCATGGCCAGGTGGTTAAGGTACGCGACTAGTAATCCGAGATTCGCGGGTTCGAATCCCCGTCACTCCAAACATGCTCGCCCTTTCAGTTGTGGGGTGTTATAAAGTGACGGACAATCCCACTATTCGTTGGCGAAAGAGTAGCCCAAGAGTTGGCGGTGGGTGGTGATGATTAGCCGCCTTCCCGGTAGTCTTACACTCCTAAATTAGAGACAGCTAGCGCAGATAGCTTTCGTGTAGCTTTGCGCGAAATTCAAAACAAACCGGCCCGGCATGGCCAAGCGTGTTAAGGCGTGCAACTCATAATCTGAGGGTTGCGGATTCGCATCCCAGTCGCGCCAAACATGCTCGCCCTTTCAGCCGTGGGGGCGTTATAATGCGACGGTCAATCCCACTATTCGTTGGTACAAGAGTAGCCCAAGAGTTGGCGGTGGGTGGTGATGACTAGCTGCCTTCCCTGTAGTCTTACACTGCTAAATTAGGGACGGCTAGTATAGATAGCCCTCGAGTAGCTTTGTGCGAAATTCCAAAAACAAAACAAACCAAACTGAATCTTCGGTTTAACACAGATATACCATCCTACTCAGTGACACAACCGTATACCTGCGGACTTACAACGCTAAAAACCGGATTTCGATACCAGTGGCGAACAGAGGACAGATAGCCTATTGTGTAGCTATGTGCTTGATTATAAAGAAATAAACTAACACAGATATAACTGTTTACAAGCTAGTTCACTGGTTGTAGGAAGTAATTGTTGATTGGTCAGGCAACTCAGAAAAGCATGCCTGTGATAAGGATGTCTGGGGACATGTTCCCCAGTAAACTTTTGAAAAACAAGTGATATGATATTGAATTTTGTGCTAATTTTACTACAACTTATTTAAAGTGTTAATTATTTGTGAGCACTTATTTATGATTCACGTTTGTACACGTCTGGATTACACATGTAATTTATTATTCGTCGTTATAACGATTCATACATACTAATGTAAGTGTATGTATTTACCTAGAAACAATTAGTGAACTGTGAGCTACAGCTTAAAAAAACCCTACAATTATTATAACATAATATTGGTTCGTCTACTGCGCAGTCTGCCGGACCTGCTCCGGCGCACATGTAATTTATTATGATGCGATTCACTGGATAAACTGTGGTTGTAATAGGTGACATTTTTGAGAAACTTACTAGTGTATTTGTTTTACTAAATTAAAAATAGACAAGAAACAAATACTTCCCGCGTGTATCTAGTAGCTACAAACCAGCGTTTGTAGAAAGTACACGGCTTTTACCTCAAGACTGTGATGGTCAGCTGTTTCTCGAAGCTGCTTTTAGATTATTTGAATAATCAGTTTCATTACATTCAAAAGAAATGCTAGTACAAAGAGAAGTCAGCCTCGTTATTAAGCGTTTGTTGCAACGAGTTTCGCACGTCAACAGCTCGCGAACAGACCGCGTCCACTTCCATCACTGATATTGATATATTGAGAAACCTCAAGTCTACTTCTGTTATTCATAAGTCTGTTTCTTACAACGACATTTAATAAGCCAATAGTAGACTTGGTTGTTCCATTATTATGACACGTCCTATTACAACTCTGTAAGTAATCTACTTCGTCTAATATTTCAAAATACAAGAATATGTGGTTCACTTTTTGCACGTGCTATTTTTAATTCCCTGCTCGTTCATTCGCTACTTGTTACAGTTGTTGTTTACATAAAAGTAACGTGGATTTAAAAGCTAGTTGTTATCCAACAGCTATTTACATAAACGTAACATGGACTTGAAAGCTGGTTGTTATCCAACCAAAGTTTACATCTAAAATAATCTGGACTTCAAATCTTACGTTATTGTGTAATAGCTGTTGATGTAAACGTAATCTGGACATAAAATCTATAAACACCTGTTTACTGTTTACCATCTTATGTAGACGGATACCTGTAATTGACGACGCTAAAGATAATTAGTTGTTCCTAAAGGATCCAAAGTTAAATAAACAGTTAAACGTTTTCAAGGGGCTCCGTTTTAAAAGCAGAGTAAATACGAAGATGCTACGTCAAAATTTTTTGTTGCTGTTTTGTCATAAAGAAATTAATAAAAATAAACCAGGCTGTTCAGCTCAAATATGGAAATTTTGTTTCTTTTTTGTGCACTTTTTAATCAATACAGCGTTACAAGAAGCAGTGCTAATATATGACACCCTAGCGGAAGCTAGGCACATTAACTACCAAAGTATTTGTTCTGGATCCGTACTTCAATACTGCTCTTGAATACAGAACAAATACTTAATACGTTGATGAAACTCCTGCCGATTTAGATTCAGTTACCTTCAGCTTCATCAAACTTGCTATTACAACGATGAATCAGACTATGTAAGTTGGTTTGGGAAGGGTGGATAGGGTGATAAAATATAGCCTAAAGTGTTATATGCGTTTTATAGCACTTGAGTTATCCTATCGTCGAGTTCCATGTAAGCCTCCTTGATAAATTTGTATTACACTAATCACAGATAAAACCTAGTTCATTTTGTTCCAAACAAGACAATCATCATTTTAACATATTCAGTAAGAAGCTTCGCTCCAGAAGACATCTGAGACAGTATTTTAGGCCTGAATATAAAACTTTGCTAACTACTATGTAAGCAGTTTAAATGTTCTGAAAGTTAATCAAGGTGTTTATTAAAGCCGTATAGGAAGGGAATTCATTGGAACGATGAATGGAAACTAATACAATTTTTGATTTGTTTGTTTTTGAATTTCGCGCAAAGCTACACGAGGGCTATCTGCGCTAGCTGTCCTAATTTAGCAATGTAAGGCTAGAGGAAAGGCAGCTAGGCATCACCAGCCACTGCCAACTCTTGGGCTACTGTTTTACCAACGAATAGAGGGATTGACCGTAACATTATAACGCCCCCACGGCTGAAAGGGCGAGCATGTTTGTTGTGACGGGGATTCGTACCTGCGACCTTCAGAGTACAAGTCAAGCGCCTTAACCACCTGACAATGCCGGGTCATTGAAATCGTTGCATTAAAGGACGGTTGATGTAATCCCAGAAGGTCTGACTGTGTCAGTCTCTTTAGGTAATTATGCAGTTATCTTCTAGACCTGATCGAGCAGCCATAATAACATTGTCACAATGGACGAAGCATTCAGATAAACAGAAAGGATCCAGGTTACCATTTTGAGACTGTGTCTCAGGAAGGCAATAAACGTTTACCGTGTTTACAACAGGAGGTATGTTTCTAGGAGGAACAAAGACGTGAGAAGATGATCCAGCAGAACATAGCAATAGAAAAGGCTTTTACCACATATCCAGTCCCAGTAGAGGCCATAAATGGCTCCGAAACCATCAAGTGAAGTACCAGTTAAAAGAGTAACAGGTTTTATCAATGGGACTACGATGGAAGTAGGGAAGAAATCCATCCACAAGTTTAAGACTAATTCCATGAAAGTGTTGGCACGAGTTTTGTTATTTCAACGTTTAAACCTGTCGAGGGTGTCAATGAATCATGGGGTATATGTCCTTTCATCTTGGGCCCGGCATGGCCAGGTGGTTAAGGCACTCGACTCGTAATCCGAGGGTCGAGGGTTCGAGTCCCCGTCGCACCAAACTTGTTCACCCTTTCAGCCGTGGGGGTGTTATAATGTGATGGACAATCCCACTATTCCTTAGTAAAAGACCAACTCAAGAGTTTGCGGTGGGTGGTGATGACTAGCTGCCCTCCCTCTAGTCTTGCACTGCTAAATTAGGGACGGCTAGCGCAGATAGCCCTCGTGTAGCTTTGTGCGAAATTCAGAACATACACAAACCTCGTGAAACCTTTTAGAGACTGAAGATTAAGGATAAACAGAGGTAATTGAGAAGTTTATTGATCTTGTCGTTAGGTGGAGCAGCTAGCATATTGATGGAGTCATCTTCTGCGCGTTTAGGACCAAGTTAGAGAGAACCGTAAGGATCATTTGCTTGTTTTAAATTTCGCGAGTGCAATCTGTGCTAGCTAGTCGTTCCTAATGTAATAGTAGTAAAACTACTGAGAGAGCAGCTAATCAACATTACTCACCACCAACTCTTGGGTTACTCTTTTACCAAGGAATAGTAGGATTGATCATCAAATTATAATGCAATTACGGCTGAAAGAGCGAGCATATTCTATGAAGAAATTCGAACTCACAAAATACAGAATTCGTGTCAAGCTTCCCCAAGCCACCAGGTCGTTCCGAGCTCTGATCATTATTGAAATCTTTAAATAACTTGTAGTAGCCAGGAGTATTAACATATTGGGATCAGTCATTGTAGTCTTTGTAAGTTTGTGTGTTTGTTTTGGAATTCCGCGCAAAGCTACACGAGGGCTATCTGCGCCAGCCGTCCCCAATTCAGCAGTGTAAGACTAGAAGGAAGGCAGCTAGTCATCACCACCCACCACCAACTCTAGGTCTACTCTTTTACCAACGAATAGTGGGATTCATTGTAACATTATAACGCCCCCATGGCTGGAAGGGCAAGCATGTTTGTTGTGACAGGGATTCGAACCCGCGACCGTTGGATGACGAGTCGAAAACCCTAACCCACCTGGCCGTCTTTGTAAGACTGTTGCCTTTTGGTCTGTACCTAGTACAAATTACCTTTATTTCATGAGACCCAAAAGCGACTTTACGCTGCGCCAAACATGTTCGTCCCTTCAGCCGTGGGGCGGTATAATGTAGCAATCAATCCCACTATTCTTTGGTAAAAGAGTAGCCTAAGAGTTGGCAGTGGGTAGTGATGACTAGCTGCCTTCTCTCTAGTCTTATATTGCAAAATTAGAGTCGGCTAGCGCAGATAGCCCTCTAGTAGCTTTGCGCGAAATTCAAAACAAACCAATCTTTACGCTGCGAATCATTGCAATAAATCAAAGTACTATTAAATAGATTGGACATAGTCTAGCGTTTAGCGTACCGAACCACGAATCATAAGTCCAATGCTTTAAACGTACAAATTCATTTGTGGGGACGTTATAACTTTATAGTCGATTCAACTACTGGGTTTAGAGTACCTGTTAATTTCGGTTCATATTGAAATTACATGTAACGTACTATTTCATTTTACATCCACGTAGAAAAGTTACGCAACATCTGAGGCTGACCACCAACTGCACGCTTGTCGATGTTTCGATGTAGGGTAAGTTACGTACAATGCTGAAATTAGGAGTTCGATTTCCCCTTGGTTGACGGAAAGTAGATATTCGTGTCGGCGAGAAACCCATTTCAAGTAAAAGTGTATTCTCAAGACGGCTGGTATTAAAACTTCAATTAAAATAAAGTGCAGAAGCTGAAGATGACCTAAGGAGGTCGAAACGTTGTTCAATTAGTCCATTCTGCAGCTTTGCACTAGAAAGCAACAATAACGAAATTAAAACATCAACACCACAGAGTAATCAACACCAAGAAAGAATCAACACACAAAACCAATAACCATCAAGACGACCGTAAGAGATCCAGAAACTCGAGCAGTTTCAAAGATTTCACGATCCATTTTCACGATTAAAGAGTAAAATACATTACGTTTGGAGAAACTACGAATATATATTAAAGTGGTTTACATAAGTTATTAAGCAATTCAGTGAGGTTTCTCAATGTTCTGGCGAATATAGTCTTTTGGATTTAGAACCGTACGTTTAAGAGTCGCATTAAAATTGGCTACTAAAATGAGCGATTGTTCTATCATCTTATCACAAATGGAAAAGGCCAATTAAGAAAGAAGTTGCAAAATTATCTATAGCATTATTCTTATGTTTTATTGAGATTTCCTTCACGAAAGGTCTTCTCTTAACAACATGTGTGTATTATATGTTACTTTAACTCACATTTTATTAAATCTTTTAGTAATTATTTAGTCAAAAGAGAAGCATTGGTCTTCATACACTCTTTGTTACCGTCTCACAACAATCAAATCTAGTTAATAAGTGTCTTGATATAACTTTTGTTAGCGACTCACAACTATCAGATCATAGTTAATAAGTGTCTTGTTACACCTTTTGTTAGCGACTCACAACAATGAGATCATAGTTAATAAGTGTCTTGTTATACCTTTTGTTAGCGACTCACAACTATCAGATCATATTTAATAAGTGTCTTTTTACACCTTTTGTTAGCGACTCACAACAATGAGATCGTGAGTAATAAGTGTCTTTTTACACCTTTTGTTAGCGACTCACAACAATGAGATCGTGATTAATAAGTGTCTTGTTACACCTTTTGTTAGCGACTCACAACAATGAGATCGTGATTAATAAATGTCTTGTTACACCTTTTGTTAGCGACTCACAACAATGAGATCATAGTTAATAAGTGTCTTGTTACACCTTTTGTTAGCGACTCACAAATATCAGATCATAGTTAATAAGTGTCTTGTTACACCTTTTGTTAGCGACTCACAACAATCAGATTATAGTTAATAAGTGTCTTGTTACACCTTTTGTTAGCGACTCACAACTATCAGATCATAGTTAATAAGTGTCTTGTTACACCTTTTGTTAGCGACTCACAACAATGAGATCATAGTTAATAAGTGTCTTGTTACACCTTTTGTTAGCGACTCACAACTATCAGATCATAGTTAATAAGTGTCTTGTTACACCTTTTGTTAGCGACTCACAACAATCAGATCATAGTTAATAATTTTCTTGTTATACCTTTTGTTAGCGACTCACAACTATCAGATCATAGTTAATAAGTGTCTTGTTACACCTTTTGTTAGCGACTCACAACTATCAGATCATAGTTAAAAAGTGTCTTTTTACACCTTTTGTTAGCGACTCACAACAATGAGATCATAGTTAATAAGTGTCTTGTTACACCTTTTGTTAGCGACTCACAACTATCAGATCATAGTTAATAAGTGTCTTGTTACACCTTTTGTTAGCGACTCACAACTATCAGATCATATTTAATAAATGTCTTTTTACACCTTTTGTTAGCGACTCACAACAATGAGATCGTGAGTAATAAGTGTCTTTTTACACCTTTTGTTAGCGACTCACAACAATGAGATCGTGATTAATAAGTGTCTTTTACACCTTTTGTTAGCGACTCACAACAATGAGATCGTGATTAATAAGTGTCTTGTTACACCTTTTGTTAGCGACTCACAACAATGAGATCGTGATTAATAAGTGTCTTGTTACACCTTTTGTTAGCGACTCACAACAATGAGATCGTGATTAATAAGTGTCTTGTTACACCTTTTGTTAGCGACTCACAACAATGAGATCATAGTTAATAAGTGTCTTGTTACACCTTTTGTTAGCGACTCACAACATAGAGATCTTGATTAATAAGGGCTACCATTTTAACTGGGACTCTGCATTGAGCAAGTTTAAAAGGAATATTGGGATTATTCAATTTAGAATTATAGACGAGGTTCTCTTCGGTTGATTATAAACATTTTAAAACTATTTATACGTTTAAAATACTCGTATGGTAGACGACTTGTTTATGAACATGCAAAAAGACTTTAGTATTACTGTAAATCCCATGCGTTAAGTGATTCCATTCTGATTGTTGGAATTTGGTGTAATATATCCACCCCTGGAAGTGGATGGTAAAACGAACAACAACAACAAAGTGAAAATTCAGGTTTAAAAGCCTTTTTTGTGGAAGTTTTTAATGATTTTGTAATGTTTTGGGACAAACGAAAACTTTTTTTCCCAAACTTTGGAAAATATTCAAAACACTATGCTCTTAACCTGTTCAGTGCCGTAGACGAGATAACTCTACCAAGCCGATGGGTAACACAGTGCCACGGACGAATTAATTCGTTCTCAGTAATACCTATCTTCAACGCTAGATGTCAGCACCATACATACATTTGACCTACTTACAAATTGTTTCACTTTCTATCCAAAATGACGTCACGTAAAAAGTTAGAAAATAAAGAAGCATTAGAATTGTATTGTAGCAGCTGAAATACTTGGCAGTCAACAGGTTAAAGTGTTGCTATTTAGAAATAAGCTTCTATTTTATAAGCCAACGATTATTTTATTGTGCCTCTCACGTGAACCATTTATCATTTTCTCCCAGGTTCGTTAGTTAATCCTTATATGGATATGCCTAATAGACATGGCAGTTTTAGGTAAGAACCCTTAAAGTTGCAACGAAATGTTGAACAACTCAAACGAAACATAATTTATACAATCTGTTTCCCAGTGTCAAAGGGATATTAGCAAAGATCTAAGCGTTATAAGACTTTGAAACACGCGATGATTTCGTAATTATGAATGGCGAGTCATCCAGGTAGAAAAGATGATATATTACACACGACAGGCACGCCTTAATTATCTCTGTCTTCCAAAGAGAAATAAACAAGATTACGCAAGTTGCACGTGGAACCAACTGCAAGGTGCACGCATAAAGTCTGGGACCTGAGTTTGTGTAGATTCACTAGCCACAAAATGTACTAGTACTACATTATGTCCAAATATAGTAATACTACTACCACATATCGCAACGGTAAAGGTAGTTTACCGAAATATTTTGTTGTAATAACACCTTATCAAAAATGTTTTTTAACACAATAAAGCCATGAGAAGCAATATCTAATAGGATAAATTATCAAAAGGGTCATTAGGAAATTTGACCTGTCTTTTACAATATGCTTTTGTATATAATATCTTTGTTTTGTTGCGAAGCACAAAGGTACATGATGGGCTGTGTGCACTATGCCCACTACGGATATCGAAATCCAGTTTTTGGCGTTACATATAAGTATTCAGACTTGGTAGGGGGAGATACCTTTCAAACAACTTCAAACTTAAGAAGCGAACTCGTTTATTCATGCTCTCTTATTTGGATATAAAACTTTTTGTCCTCCGAAAGGTCAGCGGTAAACATACAAACTTACAAAGCTGAAATCTGGGTCTCGACTCTCACTATTGACACAGAGACAGTTCAATGTGGCTTTGCTGTAAAACAAATAAAGAAATTGGTTTGAGAAAACTGTTTTTTTTTTATTTCGCGCAAAGCTACACGAGGGATATCTGCGCTAGCCGTCCTTAATTTAGCAATGTAAGACAAGAGGGAAGTAATCACCACATATTAGGCTACTCTTTTACCAACGAATAGTGGGATTGACTGTCACAGCATAACGCTAAAAGAGCGAGCATGTTTGGTGCGACGGGGATTCTAGACCGTGACCTCAGATTACGAGTTGAACGCTTTCACCCATCTGGTTATGCCGGGCCGGTTTTAAAGAGAAGACGTTGTTAAGTTGTGTTATCACCTAGACACGTATTAAATTAACTTGAATATATCAAAGTATAACTTATGGCTTAAACAGACATTTTGGTCGAATTAAGTCAAGCTAATTCAAACGTACTTTTCCTTACTTTATTATTGTTATTAATTAATGATTTTCAGAAGAAATTGTTTAGAATATTTTTGTGTGTTTGTGTGTTTTTCTTATAATAAAGCCACAAAGGGATATCTCTGCTCAGCCCACCGAGGGGAATCGAACCCCTGATTTTAGCGTTGTAAATCCGGAGACATACCGCTGTACTAGCGGGGGACGAATATTTTTGTACATTGAAGTATGTAATAATCTAAGTAATAAATATAATAGGTGGATTCTATAAATATATTTCTGTTAAAATGTCAGATAGCGATTTAACGAGACTGAGAAAAACCCTCTAATCTTCGACATGTTGATATTAGTTTATATTTATAATTGGTTTTAAAGGCTGGTCTAAGCATAAACATTTTATAGGCGGCGTACGTATGAACACTGGGAATAATAATAAATGGAAACCAAGTGAAAAAACAGTAACATCTTATTTTTACTATATGGTTCATCGTCGTGGTGTGAGGTTCTGTTACTTTTTTATGTTATTATTGAGACAATATAACGTCATTATTTATAACGAGTATTTGGCAAGTAATTCCATAAAGGCGTAAGTTAATGAACAACTAGTTTTCAGCTATCTCGTATTAATTAAGTACCAACAGTTAAAGTGCCAATTTTCATCATCAGAGTCACTTCATAGTCGACTGTTCTTGTATATATATCCCTATACGTTTACGCTAAACGTACACACATAGACCACGCTCTGTCAGCTTAATGAAGCAACATTTTTAATTCTGACTCTGAGAATCGATGTTTAAAATCAGAGCTCTGCGATAAGGGCCAGCAAGTGGGCATGTGCACATTCACACGCACTCAGCAAAAAAAAAACAAAAAAACACATTACTTTTAATGCCACGCAATTCATCGGTCATGAATTATAACCAATCTTTTCCACTTCTCTCTCTCAACCTTTGTAGCTCGAAGCATAAACTGTGCTGCTTAATTAAAAAAAATGGTACCTGAAGGTCAGTTTAGTCGAAAGAAATTCAAGAGTCTATATTTGGTTCTTCCAAAACAATACTTGTTGTGAAGAAACTTTCCCTAGCGTTCTTCTGAGATTTATAAGAACAATCGCCTCACAGATCATTGCAACATAAGAATGTTTAGACCATGAGCAACCTGTCTTATTTATCAGTTTTCTTTCTTCGTGTCAGCGTCACGTCTCGTTTCTCGTAACTTCATTAATATGTATTGTTATGATACTCAGTTTTTTGTCTGACCTCAATATGCGCGCGCATTTTACTATTTAAGTGTCCATGTATGTGCGCTTTGTTTCAAGAGATCTGGTCAAAAGATGGATGTAATATTATTTTAGTAGACATTTTGTGCAACACCATATTAAAATCTTATCAAGGTTCATTATACATTTATTTATGTGTTCGAATATAGGTCGTAATCACTATGAATTCAGGCAAAAGATGCTGAAACTAAAATTAGAATCTTCAAAACGGTAGGACTGTGACATTGTCGTCTTAGTAGAGATGCAGTCCACCAAAGCGAAAATGCGCAACAGTGAGGTGGTGTCACGAGATAGTTTCTCTCACCACATATTTCTTCTGGCAGATTACACTGTGTTAAGAACACGTGCTAGTCACGTGGTTCAGGTTCATCAACTGTACTTAAATAGGGTGAAACGCCATATATTAGACTTACGACAGTCGAATCTTGTTCAGTGTTGAAGGAAGAAACTTGGCATTTATTACAATTTACAAAACTTATCAATCAATCGTCTTTTTCTTCAGTCGGGTTACCAGCGACCGGTGGTCAAATAACGAGAAACTTATAGCGCTGTCGTAAGACTTCGATATTAGACTGCTCTAGTTTGTTTGTTTGTTTTGGAATTTACAAAGCTACTCGAGGGCTATCTGCACTAGCTGTCCCTAATTTAGTAGTGTAAGACTAGAGGGAAGGCAGCTAGCTAGTCATCACCATCCATCGCCAACTCTTGGGCTACTCTTTTACCAACGAATAGTGGGATTGACCGACCATTATAACACCCCCATGGCTGGGAGGGCAAGCATGTTTGGCACGACGGGGATGCGAACCCTTGACCCTCAGATTACGAGTCGCACGCCTTAACGCGCTTGGCCATGCCGGGCCACAAGACTGCTCTAAATAACAGGTCTAAAGAAACGGTCTTTGATAACGAAGTTCCTGTTATCAGGATCTTTTGCAAGTTCAAGAGAGATAGAAGTAAACCATTCAAGATACTTCTGTGTTTGTTTGTAGTTGAGTATACAGCTACACAACGGTTATCGAAGGAACCACTTGAGAGACAGTCATATGGTCATTCTGTTTTGTACATGCAAATAAGTGGAAGTTTCAGACAATAAATAAGCTACTGATTAAATATCAATAATTTCTGAAGCTCGAGACAAACATTCTCTGAAATAGTCATTACCTTACAGAGACTCAAATGAAATAAAAAAATAACAAACTTGAGATAAAAAATAAATGTTCTGCAGTGTATACAGATAAATCCTTCTCTGAAATTACAAAATCTTAGTACGTTTGTCTCAATCCAAAGACAAAAAATCAAATAAACTCCCAACTTTTGCTTTATATAACTACACCCTTTATAAATGAAATTACTTTAACAGTTTTAATAGGTCGTTTGTTCTTATTAACTTGGTAAGGATTTGATATGCTGAACATGAGGTCTGATCAATTAGTGTAAGAGCCAGAAAGGTACAGTGGAATCTCTCTAAAGCAGCCACCTTCGACACTGAGACAAACTGGCCTCTTTAGAGGGGTTTCACTGTACATATTTAAGGATTATGTAAACAAAAAAAGGGACTGTGATTGAATGACCGCTTTAAAGGGGTGACCGAATCTGATGGGTGGCCGCTTAGAGGAGTTCCGCTGTATATCACATATATGTCTAATTTAATAAAACTTCAGCACAGTAAGCACACGAAGGAAAATGGAAGCTATACAACAGATCAATAGAAAACCGATTACAGTGAAACTTACTATCTTTCAACATCATTGATGTCTACGTTAGTGGAATTGGCCATCTAATCAACTTAACACACTGGTTCACAGCGAGCAGAAATCGGTTCGTCTAAACACCCTCTCTATGGCATAAAACAAATTACAGAAAAGGACACCAAAGATTCGACAAACGGTTATCTTGTAAATATCCCGTGAGTTTCTTAATTAAATATGCTGTGTCCAATCACGAGAAGTTACTTAAACGTGTTGTGTGCAATCACGTGAAGTTTCTAAAGCATGCAGTGTCCAATCACGTTAAGTTACTTAAACACTTGTACACTTATGGTTTGGTAGGTAAACATTCTAATAAAAGCAGTTATTGATCTGGAAAAACAGATAAAATTAACACTTTAGAATCGACTTGGTTTATACACGAGAGAAATTTGAAATGGAATTAAAAGCAACTTTTGACAACACAGAGAAAACTTTCACTGTTTGAAACGGAGATCTAAAAAAAAAAGCGTTACAAAAAAACACGAAAAATGTGTATTTTCTCACAGGCTAATATGTCGACGTTCCTGACGGTTACAAACAAAATAATATATATATACTGAGCAACTGGAAACACGGAGAACGGAAAGAAATTTCACAAGAATGTCTTCTTTTTTTTTCACACTCATAGCGGAGGTAATTCTGAGGTTTTATCCTTTTTCTTGCAGTATTAAAGTGAGGGGACGAACCTCTGAGAGAGATTAAGACCTCAACTTTCCAGATCCTCTCGGTATTTACCGAAAGAATAAAATGGGGACGAAGACAAACAATATCGCAACATGTTTGTTTCTCGTTTGAATTTCGCGCAAAGCTACACGAGGGCTATCTGCGCTAGCAGTCCCTAATTTTGCAGTGTAAGACTAGAGGGAAGGCAGCTAGTCGTCACCACCCACAGCCAACTCTTGGGCTACTCTTTTTACCAACGAATAGTGGGACTGACCGTGATATTATAACGCCCCCACGGCTGAAAGGGCGAGCATGTTTAGTACGACGGGGATTCGAACCCGCGACCCTCAGATTACGAGTCGAAAGCCTTAACCCACCTTGCCATTTATCGCAACGTAATGGATGAAGCGTGTAGGCTTAGCAAATAGTATGCGGCCAAACATTTACACACTTAGAAACGTGAAACACTGGCATTAAATGAGCACTTTTGCTATGCCACATGAATAATGTAAAAAAAAGAAAGAACCCACTTAGCTATATGGTGAATCGGGTTACACTTGTTAAGTTTCGGTTCTAATATCTTGATTTCCACTTTAAATGCATTCGCTTGGAGATAAATGCCAAACAAAGTGTGTGTTTTTTTCAAGAGCCTCCTGCTGTCATGAAAACAATTCAAAACTAATATTTTCCAAAGACGTCTGACGGTTTCGTCTCCGTCTCTCATTGAGACACGTGATGGGCAGGTAATAAAAGAACTAAATCTATAAGATATGAGATACTGAAAACGGTATTTCCCTGAGGTACCGTTCTTTAGAACTGCTTTCAACGTTTTTTTTTTTATCCACGGAATACTTGCATTGAAAACAACGCACGGCCTAATGATTTGATATATTGGAAAATTTAATTTTGTACGGTTCGATTTTCATCCAAATTGACTATGAAAAGTGACATTAACATTGAAATTATCCAGATTATAACGACAGCCTTAGGCATGCTCACTGACATCTCGTCACGATAACTCAACGTTTGCCTTAAGGGACACGTGAGATAAGTTGAATACGTGGCAGAAATTATACATATATACCTAGATAGTTATAGCTACATATAACGTATAAGTATGCGTGTGTGTAGATAGCCCACATCGGGCTATCTACTGAGCCCACCGAGGGGAATCGAACCCCTGATTTTAGCGTTGTAAATCCGTGGACTTATCGCTGTGCTAGGAGGGGGCATATAAGTATGCAAATATGTGTAATTTGAGCTATATTTTATTAGCAGGAGCCAAAAGAGTAGCCAAGGGGGCCCGGCCCCCTGAAAAATCTAAACATATTGACCACATATTATTTTTTAGCTTTTACATATAAGAAACTCTTTTTCAGTGATGTCGAGAAACCCACTTGTTGAGAAATTTATATGCAAAAACGGCTCGTTTGGGTTGAGAAAATATTTTACATAGAAGAGCGAAATAACCTGATGATGACCGAAGAATGTCGAAACGTTGTTCGCTCTTCTATGTAAAATATTTTCTCAACCCAAACGAGCCGTTTTTGCATATAAAGAAACTCGTTTTGTGTCATTTACTAAAAAATACACTTCTATAAACACTATTATGTTTGATTCAATTAATTTAATTTAAATTAATTACATATGTTTTAATAATAATTCTATTAATAATGTAGATCAATTTCAATTTTTAATTTGTTGGTGGCCCCCGCTAATTTATTTAAGCACTGTCGTAAACTCTAAAACTTTGTCTATGCAAAAAGCACTGCTGTGAAAGTGTCTCAAAACACTGATGGGCATACATTTTTTACTCTTCAGAAAAACATAAAATGAAATTTAATTTGTTGTTACTCTCCAAACCTTAATAGATAGTTTTATTCGTTAACATTTGCACTAATTTATTAACTTTAAAAGTATTCTTGAATGTGCAGAAAATGAAGTTTGTTAGTGACATGAATGTGAGTTGTAATTAGCACGTTCAGGTTATGCTGACGAATCAGGAGTTGATTTCGTGCAGAGCTACTAGAGGGATATCTAAACTAGCCATTCCTTTTCTAGAAGTGATAGGTTCCAGGGAACGCTACCTTTCTCTAACTATTTGTCTACTCTTTCATTTACGAATAGTGAAATCTACGGTCATTGTAATGCTTCCACAGCCAAAAGAACGAACATGTTGGCGCTGGAACTCCTACCTGCAGCCCGCGGATTACGAGTGGAGTGCCCTAACTACAAGACCATTTCAAGCCAAATCAAAATCACAATATATGTATTGAAACAAATGTGATATATTGCAAGTAGCTGTCAAAACCCTTGAAATTACCGACTTGTTTTTTATACCTTCACATACCGGTGTAGTCCTCGTATTACATAATCTTCAGTCACTGTAAGTCTTCGCCCGTTGCAACATTCACTGTAAAGAACTTTGGAACCAAACAAATAAAATACTTTTTGTTGTATGAAGAACAGACAGAGAGCTACACGAGGACTACTTGCGCTAGCCGTCCCCAATTTAGCAGTGTAAGACTAGAGGAAAGACAGTTATTCATCACCACCCACCGCCAACGCTTGCGCTACTCTTTTACCAACAAATAATGTGATTGACTATGACATTATAACGCTCCCACGGCTGAAAGTGCTAACATGTTTGGTGTGAGGGGGATTCGAGTACCTTACCCATTTGGCCATGCAGAGCCTGAAACTAAACTAATGGGGTTTTAACATGAAACTAAATTCATTCAAAAATATCTTTATTTTTATTGTAACTCCATTTGAATAAGAAATACAAATCTTAAGACTTAAACGTATTGAATAAAGAAGAGAATAGAAGCCACTCTGGAATTTTTAAGTAAAATGTAAGCTGAGCTACAGCACGTGTAAAACAATTTCAACATTGGTGTTTTCATCTTTAGCGGTTAAACTGTGTAAACTTCTAAGTTTATTAATAAAACACGAGACGTCGAAGAATCATACGGTGTAGAATTGACATTCTTTTTGCAGTAGGAACACGCGCACAAATGCACGAAACAAAAACATCAACTGGTTTTAAACAGCAAATAAAGGGGATTGATATGTGTGTCTCTTGAATTGGGAATCGAGAAAGAAAAAAAAACAACCCAAAAATCTATTTTGGTTGTTTAATCACTGTAAGAAAAACGTTTGTCTGCACTGGTAATGTAGAGATGGCGTGATCAAATAACTTTCATTCCTAACATTTGTGTGCAGATATGAAAACTGTGTAACAATAGGTTCCAATGCCCCAGATGATTGGCCAAAGTTGAAATGAGGATTGTGAGTCTCTCGAGAGATAAAATCTGAACAAACGCATGAAAACATGTATAACTCACTAATTTTATGCACTTAGACTTATGAAAACTATTTTCAGTTTTAACTGCTACGAAAAGCGACCTACGATATGGAATGTAGAGTCTTTGTTGATCAGGTTGTGAGTGAAATATTAAATGAACTGGAATTTTTAACCTTTACGACACTCCAGTGTTCCCCTGTAAGGACCCGGCATGGCCAAGTGGTTAAGGCACTCGACTCGTAATTTGAGGGTCGCAAGCTCGAATCCCCGTAACACCAAACATGCTCGTTCTTTCTGCCATGGAGGCGTTATAATGTAACGGTCAATCCTACTATTTATTGTTGATTTCTCCGAGCCTTGGCTGTGGTTTCGCTAGATAGTAGATAGGGAAATTATAATGTGACGGTCAGTATAACACTATTCATTGGTAAAAGAGTAGCCCAAGAGTTAGCGGGAGATGATGATAACTAGCTGCTTTCCCTCTAGTTTTACCCTGCTAAATTAGGGACGACTAGTGCAAATAGCCCTCATGTAGCTTTGCGCGAAATTAAATAGAAACAAAACATTTTGTTGTTTTAAAATAAGAGCTGAATGGAACTGAACTTTCCGAATGTTGAAGATTAGTGCTTTCCTGAAGTGAGAAGAAATGAAGTCAGATTAAAGTTTATAAGCTATCAATACTGAAGATGAATAGAAAAGGATGAAACTTGTGGGGTCGTGGGATACAGCAAAGAAAGGTGGAATGTTTTGATAGGAGTATGATCGAAAACTGTAAAGAAACCCTTTTAAAAGCTCAGAAAAGTTACGATTTCGTAGAGATTCCCTTTGAATGGTTGGAATCCATTAGTACGATGAAGAATTTAAAACACTTCACTAGGCCTAGATCATCTCTGCCACATTCCAAAATGGCGTTCGCATAAATATGGACTTTACGGCATTTAGGTTTTTTTTTACACTAAAGTCATAGAGTGAAATAGTTTTCTTCCAGACAAATAGAATAATATTTAAAACATGTTTAAAACATGATTATAAAACATGTTATATTTAAATCATGTTTCTTTCGCGTTTTGTTTTTTTTT
This sequence comes from Tachypleus tridentatus, assembly GCF_004210375.1. Classification (NCBI taxonomy): domain Eukaryota; kingdom Metazoa; phylum Arthropoda; class Merostomata; order Xiphosura; family Limulidae; genus Tachypleus; species Tachypleus tridentatus. The sequence goes on from NC_134826.1 coordinate 19,820,111, forward strand.
CAAAAAAGTTTGTGTTAGATTATGAAATCCATCTTTAAAGCACAGAATTTTGACATGGGTGCATTTTAGTGGCCCCCCGCTATTACAGCGGTATGTCTATGGATTTACAACGCTAAAATCAGGGGTTCGATTCTCCTCGGTGGGCTCAGCAGATAGCTCGATGTGGCTTTTCTATAAGAAAAATACACACACACACACATTTTGTTGTTTTATTTTTCATTCACAGAGCTTAATTTTGTATTTTCTGCATTTCAAAATGGACGTTTTTAACGACCGAGTGGTTAGTTAAGTTGCTCAACTCGTAATCTGAGGGTCGCGGGTTCGAATTCCTGTGACATCAAACATACTCGCTTTTTTAGGGAGGACGTTATAATGTTATAGGCAGTCCCACTATTCGTTGCTAAAAGAGTAGCCCAAGAGTTGGCGGTGGGTGGTGGTGACCATCTATCTTCCATCTAATCTTACACTAATAAATTAGGGTCGGATACCGCAGATAGCTCTCATGTAGCTTAGCGCGAAGTTCAAAAACAAAAGCAAAACGAGAATTTGAACTACGGATAGATGGTGAAGACGAGAAGTGTGCTAAAGACTATTAGGACTTTAAGGGTTTAGGTCTTGTTGGAGATTCTAGTCATATGTGAAACTACTGTTCAAAGTTAATTCTTAGGAATTTCGATGTTTTGTAAAAATTGACGATTTTGTTATTACGATTACTCGTCTGGTTTCGTTAAACCTTCGCCTTAAAGTTGTACTAAAAAATGATAGATTGAGTTGTTGTTTTAAAAGGATGAGTGAATGATCTTTTATAACAGTAGATCTGATACATGTACTCTATCTTTTAAATATTTAGGACCTTGAAGAAGACACTTGAAAGAATGCCAGTTTTGCTACGTCATTAACAAAGTATGATGTTTGATGGTATATTGTAACGTAAGCCTATACAAATAACGTAAAGTATGTGATATAGGAACTAAACCTTAAACTTGGAGGGATTCCTGCAATCGGTTTGTTTGTTTTGTTTGCGTTTTTGAATTTCGCGCAAAGCTACTCGAGGGCTATCTGCGCTAGCCATCCCTAATTTAGCAGTGTAAGACTAGAGAGAAGGCAGCTAGTCATCACCACCCACCGCCAACTCTTGGGCTACTTTTTTACCAACGAATAGTGGGATTGACTGTCACATTATAACGCCACCACGGCTGGGAGGGCAAGCATGTTTGGTGCGACCGAGATTCGAACCCGCGACCCTCGGATTACGAGTCGAACGCCTTAAGCCTTAACACGCTTGGCCATGCCGGACAATCGAACAGAAACTGTTGTCTAGGTCACCTTTAACTTGTACTGAATAGGTTTTTGTTTTATTTAAAAATCGACATGTATCGTCGGCAGAATTTTTGGAATTTCTTAGCTTACTCGTATCTAATACCTTTGTACCAAATGCAATTCAAAGTACCACTACTGATGTTAATAAGTTTTAACTTATGTTTCCGTAAAGGTTTATGGGCTGCTCTGTACTTCTGAGATGATGTATTTTCTAAGAAATCTGTTTCTGGTAAGTGTTAAACTAATTAGTCTTTAAATCTCTGGGTTTTATTAGATTTTAGGAACTGAGGCTGTCTTTCAACAGCAATATGACCAGTACGTAGGAAGGTTAGCCATGCTATTGAACAAATCCTTGTTTGAGATATAGATGTTAAACATGGTGTGTTGGTGATTTGTGTTTTAGAAGCTTCCTGTTTTTGTTTTCTTGTTATTTTGCTCTCGTTATGATGGAGGCTTAGTCATGCTCTTGAAATTCGTTTTGTTAACCGGTTTAATTTTAGCCAAGATTCTGTCTGGTTTTTATTATCATAGTTGATCTACTCAGAGTAGTGTCACCAGTCACGTGTTTGATTTTGTTTCATTACATGTTTAATAGTTGTTGAGATCCTAATGTATCAAATGTTTTTTTTTTGTTAAGTTTTACATAAAGCTGATAGAAGGCTTAATGTCACTGGGAAGATGGGGGACTTTTCAGTATATAATGTATATTGTTCGAATCTTGTCTTCTTCTATATTTTGTCTTGCTATCTGTTCCCTACCCACAGCGGGTATCGAGGCCCGGATTTTAGCGCTGTAAGTCCGCAGATATACATATTGCTGTGCCACTGTAGGGGCATGTTTTGACTTTACAGCATTATTGTTACATAATTTTACAACAAAACAGTACTTTTAGAGATAACCACTCTTCGTCATACAACAAATTTCCCTGTAGCTTATGTTACTGAATCATGATTAACAATAGCGAGAACGTTAACAGTTTTTAACTATAGACGTTCACTTGTCACGTTAAACTAGCTTAAGTTGATTTTACAAACGAAACCGTTTGACGATAGCAATGTTTATTTTTCAGTCTCTTAGCTGTTTACGTCTGCACACGGACTATGATAGTAGAAGTACATTCTTGGAAAACGAAAAATGATTATACCATTGATTTTTGAACGCTATAATGATATAATCTATATCAATAGAATGCAGACAAATAGACATGGCTGTACCTAATACAAGTAAAACAAAAATAATATAGTTAATAGGTCCTGCATTAATAGCCTACATGAAGCTGTTACTAAGTGTATAGATATAAAAATATGTAATATTTCAAGGTAGCTTTCGAAACAGTCTTATAATGACCAATACATTCAGAAAAGTTGTATATGGTTCACGATTTTCTGAGATATCCGAGATAAATTCTATGTGTATGGATGGTCAATGTATTCAATAGCCATAATAGAAATATATATGGTACAAATTAACAAGAGCAGAGAGATTTACTTTATAAGATGACTGTCTCTCACTTCCAAATGTTCCTCTTCGCAACAAGATAAAAAACAAGGCAAGAAACCATTGCTGAGATACCAAACCTGAAAGTAACCAACAAACCAAACTGTCTATCTTTCTTCTTGTTGTTTGAATCGAGATAGGTCTACAACTACTTTATCACTGACGTCAGCTTAAACCTAAATCCAGTATGTGTTCCTTGGCAGTGCATGATACTGCTTTGTCTTAATAATTAGTAGTAATTAAAAAAAATCATAATTTTAGTGTAACAGAAACGTGGCGCTCATTTGAAAAGCGTAAATACATGGTGAAATTAAAATTACCAGCCAATAACAGAGAAGCATGAGATAACTGTAAATTGCAGAATACCAATGCTTGGTACACTATAGAATCGATGTTGTTAGGGAGCCAACTCTTTTATTATGTATGAAATGAAGGAGGGAAAAATCAGTACACATGATGTTAAATTTTATTACAGATTTTTGTAGAATACATTAACTTTCATTTAGGGGAAAAACGATACAAAACAAGTAATTTTTTTGTAAATATAAAATGATGTATAGATGGCAGTGCTAAAAAGAATGCAAAAAGAATAAAGGGATAATACAGATATACCTAGATCATCTATGCATGGCTTTCAATATTAAAATTTAATGTTACACAGTAAAATGCATATTGTTTTTAATATTACTGCAGTTGGAAGTTGTATATCCCTAACAGTCTGTATACAGTTTGTTTATCAAAATATCATGGCCATATCAAGGTTGGCATCAATATAATGTAACTAACAGCCTAGGACTTATGTACAAGGGAATCCAAGTTGAGTTAAACATGTCTTTATTATTACAGGCTCTTGCAATGAGATCGGTCAATTTGACCAACCTCGTAACTATTTTGTACCAGTTCATCTTACAGTGTAACATTTTAATATTGAAATTCAGGTAAGAATGGTCTATTTATAGCTGTGCGATCTCTGCATTCTTGTTTATGTTCTTTCATAGCACTGCCATCCATGCATCATTTTAAAGTTACAATTTATTTTTAAATAATGTCTCTGTGTGTTTATATGATAAATGTTCAACTGGATTATCAATATGTCTCGGTAAATGGTAGACACTTTACGAAGTCTTTGACTATGCTATTCCTTGTGTTACAGGGTATTACAAATTATTGACTATAATATCCCTTGTGCTACAGGGAGGTTGCAAAGTGTTTGACTATACTTTTTATTGTGTTAAAAAAGCATTATGAAGTTTTGACTAAACTATCCCTTGCGTACATGGTGTTACGAAGGTTGACTACACTGTTCCTTTGGTTACATGGTGTTACAAAGTGTTTGACGACATTACTCCTTCTGTCATAGAATGTTACGAAATATTTGACTACAATATTCCCCATGTTACAGGGCGTCATGAAGTGTTTGACTATATTATTCCCTGTATTACATGGTGTTACGAAACGTTTAGCTATTTTATTTGTTGACTATATCAGATGGATTATCAGACCTCAACGATATGGATTATTTTTATCCTAATGTAGAAACAACTAAGGAACACCTTCTACACACACACACACACCATAGCACAGCATGCAAAGTAATAAATAACCAATTACACTTACCATTCAAAGCATGTTTGACTTGAACTGGAAAATTAAAACATTCATACTGAGTAACTGGGATAAACGGTTCGCATTTTATGACAAAATGTACTTGATATCTAAATTAGGTTGAACAGCGTTGGTTAAATAAAAGTTAAAAAAAAATTAAAACACAAAACAGTTGAGAATTCTAGAAAGATATATAATTATCCAAACAGACCTAAATCCAGACAAACAGAGTCTTGCAGTTGATTTAGTTTTTAGCTATGAAATAATCTTTCTTAAGTATTAAATGCTCTTTTCAATCAATATCTTAAAGTTCTTTAGAGCATTAAGAAATAAGTTCCACAAATGGAACGAACTCGGTAGGTTAGTAAAAGTCGTACATGGAAAATCAAGTTAATTAGAAATAAAGGAAATATACAGATATATAAATGTATTTATACGTCACGTTCTGCTAAGCCTAAAGGGTATATGTAAAAAAGCATAAATATCTCACACTCTTCTAAGGTTAAATTATATATACTTATATATCTGGATAGATCGTTTAAAAGTAGGGGAGCTGTGAAGGCACATGTACAAAACTTTAAATCCTAGTTAAAGTTACGGTAAAATTTCTCACTCTTCTTACCCATTCGGATCATTAGCAGCTGCTGAGATTTTAATATCATAATGGACGATACGTCAGAATACAAATTCCTTTAAATCTTTTAAACAAAATTAATTTAAATTTAGGACAAGAAAACGTATTCGCCAAGCTTACAAAGAAAAGATTTGAGTTTTTTTTTTTAAGCGTAGGTATTTAACCATGTCATTTAAAACGCATATCTCGTATCTCAAATTCAATTTAATAAAATCGTCATATATAATAAATAAAAGAAGGTTTTTGGTAGATAAAGACTTAAATACATTGAACTTGAATGCACATATATAAGAATGTGAAAAAAAGAATGAATACACGTGTTGTAAAATTTAAAGTTGACAAAGAAAACTCTGTATGGATAGATAGAGAAAGAAGGAAAAATGAAAACTGGTAAATAAATATATATATTGTTGTATATCGATCGATAGAGAGACTGACCAGCAGAATAGCAACTAAATAGAAAGATAAACAAGAACAAAAAAGTAAATAGAAGGACGAACAAAGACAAATCAACATGCACAATGAAATCAATGCGTTGTGAAAAATAGTTCCAATAAAAAACAGCACCTGCAGATAAATCATTTTACGTTTTTAATGTAACGTGTTCTAAGGGCCTGCAACTTGGTTTAAACGTACTTGTCACAAAGTTAAAAGCTAAAGCAGTTAAGACAAACATTTTAATATTTGTACATATACGCCAAGGTCTAGCCAATAAGATACAATAACGTTTGAAACTTTACTTCTGCAGAGGAACGTTTACGTCGTAGTAGACATTTAATTTTTAACTTTAAGTTTATTAGTGATGTGGATTTCGGTTTTGAATATAACTTTTGAAATAAAACAAACGATCTCGAAGCAATAGGTATTAATATAAGCTAAACAAATACTGGAATGAAAAACAAAAAAGTGTTAGGATTTTGCTGGTACGATGAACTAATGTTGTAGAGTGAAGGAAAATACAAAATCCATCTGCAGCTTGCTTTTGTGATTTGTATTTGTTGCCCTATTTGAGCACCACACTTTATAGGAAATATGAAAATGCTCTATGGATAATGTTATGATATTTCTATTTGAGTTACTAAAATTAAGACGTCAGTATTTTTTCTGAAAACAGATAAATGAAGAGACCAGATATATGGCCTTAACAAAATAATCCATGAATTAATTAATATTTCTTTTATTCTGTTAAGTTTAACTTTGTTTTTCTACTCTTTCTAATAAGCTTTCTTTCTCTTCCTTATCTTCCCTTATATTATTAATTATAATTTCTCTTTATCCGTTCTAATCTCGTTCTTTCTCTCTGTTCGCGTTTCTACGTTATTTACTTCTTTGCACACTTAGACCTTCTATTGATATCCATCTAAGTATGCATGATCAAGTCCCCTGCGGTGCTGTCAGATGTTTCAACAGTACATCAACAACGTAATTATAGTTCTATAAAAACCTTACTCAACGCCAACTACTATACTCTCGACGCCAACGCATGAAAGTATTTCAGCAGAGTTAAGATATGTATTCTGTCTGCTTATCAAGAAACACAATGCTAACACTTCACAGAGTATGTCTCTTTCCATTGAGTAATCACGCCTGCAAGGAAATATTCAAAGGATATGATGTTATTTATTGGGTTGATCACGTATTAATTTTTAGTTCTAAAAGTTAAATGTGAAATACATTTAAAAAGGTCATGTGTAAATCCATATTCGTTTTGCAGTGCATGTTTTTAGGTTCCGCCCAATGTGCTGGAGTGAATTTCGTTAATGGAACATCAAGGATAATCAGTGGCAGAAGGTTATAGTTTGTTTTCTTCGTTAATTATCTAGGTTTAAAAACTTTTATTTTATCTACAGTCGTGTGGGTAAAAAATCATGATTGTAGAAATGAACATTTTATTTAATGACATCTCAAGTCAGTTTCTTGGATAAACTAGTCGTTACGGACTCGTCTGTTCAGATTACATTTTTTAATCTACTGAACTTGTGGATCTTACAGAGCAAAAACGAGCAAACGATAGCCTTATTGTAGGGTATGACGTCACTTTAACTGATTCGTTTTCTTACTGTGACGTATAGTTGACTTTTTGAATCAATCATAAAAATAGCTACAAAATTTATTAACACTTTCGTCTGTCAAATTTTTGTGTGTGTACTGTTTGAATTACTTAATAGCAGGCGTCTGTTACTTGTTGACGATAAATGTCAACAATAAACAAACAGCACACAGTCCACTCGTTTTAAAGTAATATATTAATATAAGTCAAACGTATTTAAACAAATGTTCGTTGTGCTGTTGGTTATCACAGTCATATTCAGAGCTTTAAATAATTGTCTCTTTTTGGTCATACTTTATAACCCAACCGATAAAACAAAATGGTTTATTCACTACTATGTTATTGCAATACAATATGAGATAACTTAACTTTAAAAGTCATCACTATACGCTCTTTATGGCTAAAGTCAAGTCAAGTAGTCTGATTTTATATATCTTTTAGCTACATTTTCTACGTGCATTTGTGCCCTATAGAGGTCTGGACTATTTGACACTTTAATACAGTGGTTCCTAACCAGGGGTGCGAGATAACATTTCCCGACGACATACTTATGTGACGACATACTTATGTGACGACATACTTATGCAAGTTTGGATTTAGTGCCCTTTTGTCAATCAAGACAAAATCTAGAAATCGCTTGGGTGCACAGACAGACTTGTGGATTGACATCAGCAACAAAGTGAAAAACTCGTAAGAAATAAACAGGAACAAAAGAGTCATTAAATTTAAATTGGCTGATGAACATTTGAACATTTCACATTCAAAGAAATTTCATTTCATGCATGGATGAAAATTTATTTTTTTGTGGGCCATGTAAGGTTTATGTAACTTTTAGTTTGTTGTAATATTTTTTCTTTTCCAAATGTTTCGTTTTTGTTTATATATCATTAAAAACTAATTATAAAAATTTATTTTGGCCACCTTCACCTTTATTCTTAAATAAATAATTACTGTGAGGGGTGCAAGAACATATTAAATTTTTTTTAGGGATGCAGTGCATAAAAAAGGTTTGGAACCACTGCTTTAATAGATACCATGAAGCAATACTACTCTATTAGAACGACGAGAAAACTCAGAAGGGTCTAATAACATGATGCAATAGTATACCAATGAGCAATTCATGAGTATCGAGTATTCAACGCATGCTTCGCAAACAGTTACGTAAACACACCTGCAATAAACCACCGCTTTTAAAGATAACCAAGTTTAACACTGATGTTATAGAAGCTATTTAAATTATAACACTTGCACTAAACTATTAATTTTTCTGCAATGTAGTTATTGAAATAAGCAATGGAAGATGTCTCCCTCATATACTAGGTGGTTTATGGAAAGTTTGCATGAAGAAGTGATATGCTTTGGTCATGAAAGTCTTACGACGGAACTTTTTGTAACGTAAATACACTGCCAAGATACATGGTCACCAGGTAGAGCTTGATAAGACGTGGTGACGTGGACTAACGATGTTGTCATTCTTCAAAATCGTTTGAATATGACGTATGAAACCCCTGTTTAATAACATTAAGTTGTTAATATGGAAACGTTGTTGAAACAAGTATACAAATATAACAATGTCGAGTTGCTAAACTAAATCTAAATATAATGAACAACTTGCCTGATTTTTAATCCGGACAACACTTTATGGGATATAGGATACACGGACAATTCAGAAACTTAAAGTTCAAGCACCTCAGTTGTTAATTTAGAACTGCAAATCTGAAGAAGAGCGGTAAACCAGCATTGGCCATTGCTTAAGTAGTTAGTCATAACAAAATGGCAGTATTAATTACAACGTCTCTAGAGTCTTTCTCATCCACAGACCGACAGGCTGACAACTAAGCCACGTTTTGTCTCATAACTTGACAAAATGGAAGACTTTTCTTCTGATTCCTCTCTAACTATAATGGTTATCTGGTCTGCAAAGATGAGATTAATTTATAATTATTGGTGCCATGGACAATCCCTCTGCCGTTGGTTAGCTCTTTGGTAATTACCACATTAACTCATGTAATCCTTGATTGTAAAATCTAATAATAAGTTGATAAATATTAAAAAGATTGGAAAACAACTCAGATGTAAATTTTGTTACGCAACACTTATCTTCAGGTATATCCACGCAACAAAAATTTAATTTATTTTCGCAAATAATACTTGAGTTTATTAATGTAACCGTTGCGTCAACCTTTAAATAATACAAGAGAATCAAAAGGTGTTCTCGAATTTTAACCAATCACACGAGACAGAAATAGACTTATAGTTTATTTCCATATATGGTAATATTTCCATACATTTAATATTCAAAATTCTTCTGCGTTAGTGTTCTCGGATTATTGCTAGAGTCGTGGATAATATTTGTCTGATCATATGTTTATTTCCCAACTACATAAAATGTTAATGAGCTATCCATAAAACTACAAGTGTCGAAATTGTTCTTAATTCACGAGTCTAAAAATAATGTATAAATGCAGGTGATATGACGTTTGTGAAATACGCTTTCTGTTCGATCGACAGTAATAAAAATAGTTTAGAAACGAAAGTAATTGACGAATTTATCACTCGGAGGTAATAAAAAAATGGCCATATTTTTTGGGCAAATACGTCATCGAAAATCAGAGTGTCATTGGTGGACAGATTCTGTACTATTTACTACCAGGACAGTTGTAAAAATCATTACATATTTCTCTCCTTTTTGTTGGTAGAGATTCTTTCCAAAATTAGAAAAAAAAAGTGTATTTATGGTACACATAGCTGAAATGTAGGTACTTTAACGTACAGAATGTGACAAATATTTTCTGAAATGATGACGCAATTCAACCTCTGAGACGTTAAGCCTCATTTGTACTGTTTATGGAGAAACTACAAAACCAAATAACTTCTGTGAATTGTTCATATGCTCTTGAGTTCAAATATAAACAAAAACAAAACAAATTCGATTCATATTTTAATACTAAAAATGAATAACCTGATTTTGAATGACAGCAAAAAATCAATTTATTTATAGAATATAAAATTGCTAAAACAATTTCTTTTGAATCCAAGTACAGTTTCTTCTTTTCAATATAGTTAAGTCTCAAACGACACTATTTTAAACATTACTAACATTAGGTAACAGCTGCTTTCTATAGAGACCATGGCTATGTGCCTTGGCATGGCCAGGTGGTTAGGGCGATTGATTCGTAATCTGAGGATTCTGAGGGTTGCGAGTTCGACTCCCCGTCACACCAAACATGCTCACTCTTTCAGCCGTGAGAGCGTTATAATGTAACGGTCAATCAAATATATATACCATACCCCTCTTTCTGTGTAAGACTAGAGGGAAGACAGCTAACTTGTCACTGCCACCCATTGAAAACTCTTGGGCTGCTTCTTTATCAATGATATGTTGGATTGGCCGTCACATAATAACGTACTTACGGCTGATAGGAAGAGCATGTTTGATTGGATGTGAATCCAAACATACGGTCCTCAGGTTTAGAGCCAAGCGCCCCTAACTGTCATAATGTGTCCCTTGTTTGTTATTATTTTTCAGTTTTAAAAATGCAAGCTTTTAATAGCCGTCTCTTTTTCATTGTGTTGTGAACAGTTTTCATCCACGCTATTACTGAAACTGCACACCAGATGGCGAATTTTGATGTCAATATTCAAGTTTCTAAACAAATATTAGTACATTGTTTGTTTGTTTTGGAATTTCGCACAAAGCTACTCGAGGGCTATCTGTGCTAGCCGTCCCTAATTTAGCAGTGTAAGACTAGAGGGAAGGCAGCTAGTCATCACCACCCACCGCCAACTCTTGGGCTACTCTTTTACCAACGAATAATGGGATTGATCGTCACATTATAACGCCCCCACGGCTGGGAGGGCGAGCATGTTTAGCACGACGCACGCCATACGCGCTCAGCCATGCCAGGCCTATTAGTACATTCAATTTCAATGGTAAATAAAAGGTTCTGTCTGTAGCAATTTAATACTAGTTTTCTATAAAAATCATATAGATAGAAAATGTAAACTTAGATGGAAAAACAAAAATAATTATTTCTAAAATTCAGGTCAAAATATCCTTGATAATCAGTTCCTGGTACAAATAAAATTTATGATTTTATGCAGGAAATGTAAAAATAATTCCAGAAGAAAAAGAAGACCTAATTGTTCTATAAAAACGGTTTACATTTCCTTTGAAATCTAGTTATGTCAGAGAAAAGTCATGTTTCTCAATCAGCGATTGATATGAGCCCACGTAGAGGGCCGCGCTATTCCAAACTACTGAAAACAATAGAAGAACCAGTTTTCCAAGCTTCAGCTTATACATGGCCCAAGTTCTGGCTTGAGTATAACACCGGAAATTAATTGAGAACCGGAAATAAAACCTGCTCTCATTTTGGTAAACCTAATTTATTAGGGGTCTATATTATGACAGGGAGCTTTTATTTGGAGACCAAACTTAAGATCTCTATGGCAACAAAGTTTTTTCACTTCAAGATTAAAATAAATAGTTTAAGCTTTCGTATATAGATTACATGGTAAGCAAAGTGGGCGAAGATTTGACGAAAAGTAAAAATACAAATATTCTATATGTGGCCATACACGTATATATGTTTATTTCTGACTCAAATTATAACTCGTTATTTAAGTTCTTTATTATGCTAGGTAGATAAACATCTTTGTAAGCATTCTTATATAATGTTTATTGTTACTTGATATTCAAGAAAGTTTGCTTTTTGCCCAAGTAATAAAAATGTGAGGCTATCTGATCATAAATAGTTTTAGTAGTTGCTTTTTATCCTGTAATATCAGAACATATTTATACGATTTAATGGTAGGTCAAGCGTGGCCCAGTGTTTAACATGCCAGAACGTGGATTTGCGGGACGATATGTGTTTAACATGCCGGGACGTAGATCTGCGGGATGATATGTGTTTAACATGCCGGGACGTGGATCTGCGGGACGATATGCGTTTAACATGCCGGGACGTGGATCTGCGGGACGATATGTGTTTAACATGTCGGGACGTGGATCTACAGAACGATATGTGTTTAACATGCCGGGACGTGGATCTGCGGGACGATATGTGTTTAACATGCCGGGACGTGGATCTGCGGGACGATATGTGTTTAATATGCCGGGACGTGAATCTGCGGGACGATATGTGTTTAACATGCCAGGACGTGGATCTGTGGGACGATATGTGTTTAACATGCCGGGACGTGGATCTACAGAACGATATGTGTTTAACATGCCGGGACGTGGATCTGCGGGACGATATGTGTTTAACATGCCGGGACGTGAATCTGCGGGACGATATGTGTTTAACATGCCAGGACGTGGATCTGTGGGACGATATGTGCGTCCCATTATCGCCAAAAAAAACAACAACAACAAATAACTGCATTTCACATTTTCCCTCCAGTCGATTAGCTCTAAATTAGGTTCAACTAGCTCTTGAATACTTTAGTGCGGATATCCAGAAACAAAACAGAAATGTTTAATGGCTAACAATTGTGGAAAAAAAGATATCGTTTCGCATCCCATAGTTGGCAAGTGGCTACAAAAGGACGTTCTTTACAGTTGAAAAAGGCCTCAAAATGACATAGTTTTACAATCAAAAATGACCACAAAAGATATTGTTTTACATTCTATAGTTGGCAAATGGCTACAACAGGTCCCTTACGTTTGAAAAAAGTCTCAAAATGACATAGTTTCGCAATCAAGAATGACCACAAAAAATATTATTTTACATTTTATAATTAACAAGTGGTTACAATAGGACGTCCCTTACGGTTAAAAAGGTTTCAAAATAACATACTTTCACAATAAAAAATGACTACAAAAGATATTGTTTTACATTCTATAGTACTATAAGTGGTTACAATAGGACATTCTATACGGTTGACAATAGCTATACAAAAATGCTGTTTTATGGTTGATGGTAAGTGTAAAGGACGTCATTTCATGGTTGAAAATGGCTAAAAATGGATATCGTTTCGCATTCCATAGTTGATAGGTGACTGGCTACAAAAGGTTGTCCTTTATGGTTGACAATGGTTGGGTAAGAATGCTTTTTTATGGTTGATAATAGATATAAAAGACATCATTTCTTGGCTGAGAACTGCTATAGCCATTTAATTTAACTGTTCTATTGAAAACATTTTTGACTATTTTCCCTTCAACGATCTCCAAGAAGACAAATCAGATGTTCTAATACTTTGCAATATTTATGAAGTCCTATTACTATATACACCTGAGATTAGATAAATATCCACTAATTGAACATTACTTCCAATTTCAATCGTATTATATGTTTGTTGTAAATAGGTGAATAAATCTATACACATGGCTCTACGACAGAGCACTGGGTTTCGAAGCTGACGATCCGCGATCGAATCTATATAATACCACAAACTATTTCTCTTCATTTGTGAGTGCATTATAAAAGTGACAGTCATGTGACTGGCTGCCTTCTTTTTCGTCAGTAGTTCAGAATCAGGAACGACAGTGGATAGTCTTGCCGTCATTGTATCAGGCATACAATGCAATACAATATTTGTTATTAAAGGTAACCATATTACACGAACCATTTAAACTGAGTAACAGATGAAATATTAGTAACTTAGTAGATTTGATAATAAAGGATTCTAGTAAAGATATAGTTTCGTAACCGTCTAGAATACTTTATTGAACTGTTTGTTTTTTCGTATATTCACAGAAAGCTATCGTGGAGTTTTCTACAATGGATGCCTCTAATAGTGGCATACCTCTGTCACCGTTATGATTTTGTCTCTATGTACGGAGATCGATTTTTTTTGTCAGTAAATGACACGTATAGTGAATCTGCAGTTTCATAGTCCGAAACGCGAACCGTTACGCCCATATTTCCAGAAGCAGAAAATATCTTTGAATCAGTACTTTGACACATCTAAGCTTCTAAACTTCCAAATGTTTATGGAATCCTGCAACGCGTACAGATATATGCAACTCTTATTGAAGATGCCCCTCAGAGGGAAAGCGGTAAGTTTAAGAACTTACAACACTAAAATACGGGGTTCGATTCTTCCAGGTGAATACAACAGATCATTCAATGTGCTTTTTTCTAAAACAAACAAACTTATTTCCTTATTGAAAACAATTAACAAAGAATAATTTCGTTATTTCATAGATTTAAAGTTTAAATGGAGCTAAGCCTGTTTAACCAGATTTTACAACATTTGTTAAACATACTAAAGAAAACTAATACATTTCAAACTGTTAACGAACGTGATAATCAATATTCGTCTTGTATATAAGACGTTAAAGGCTAATTGAGATATTTGCTTCTTGTTTTACTGTTAACCGTTTGATTATTTGGAAATGGTCTCAGTTTTTCTTTAAATGATTGGGAAAATTCCTCCATTACGCATCAAGCTTTGAGAAGTGAGTGACACGAAAATTGAATATATTTATTGAATGTTTCAGATAAATTTAAATTACAGAATATAGTTCCATAGATCAAACAAGATAAGATGTTGTCAAGGTGATTGACAGTTTGTGGTTATTATGGTGATGTACTGTTTGTGCTTGTTATGGTAACTTAAAGTGATGCAACGTTTGTGATTGCTATGATGGTGTACAGTTCAAAAGAGATGTTTGCCTGGGACGCGGCTCGAACCCGTTATATGACACACGTCAAAAACGCTATTTTCTGCACTTCTACCTTATTAAAGAAAAATCATAATTCGTGACCATCAACTTTGAAATATCACTGGTCATGAACATGTTTTTAAATCTTTAAGTAATTTTTTTTTCCGAAATGGAAACCAAACGATTCAAACTGTTCAAGTCAGTATCTGCTGTCACCATTTGTAACAAGCCACTATAATAATCTATGTTGCCTCAAAAACCTGTTCTACGCACTTTAACTTTAATGGACATTCGCTCGTTATTCGATTATGGAATATCAGAAATCTGACACGAATATTTCGTTTCTCGACTTTCAAGTGATTCGGTGAATAAACAGAATAAATAATGACACAAAGCCGTTATAGACAGTTATTATTCCAAGAAGTCATAATTCGAGCAGATTCAATATTTCATAGTTTGTTCTGTGGCCAAACGTGTCAAGGCGTGCGACTCTGAGGGTCGCGGGTTCGCATCTCCGTCGCCCTTTCAGCCGTGGGGGTGTTATAATGTGACAGTCAATCCCACTATTCGTTGGTAAAAGAGTAGCGCGAGAGTTGGCGGTGGGTGGTGATGACTAGCTGCCTTCCACTACTACACTACTAAATTAGGGACGGCTAGCACAGATAGCTCTCTAGTAGCTTTGCGCGAAATTCCAAAACAAACAAACAAGTTTGTTCTGTGAAACAAGACATTATCAAACGTAATGAAAGAATCTATCAATTTGCTAATCTGGTGCTCTCATTAAATTATAAATAATTAAAGAAACTGAAATTAAGGAAGTTGGAGAAATTCGTGAAACATTTGGTTTCTCCATTGAAAAAAAATATTAACTGGATTTAGGAGCTGGCGATACAGGTTAATACCCGTGCAAAATTTAAAAAATGTTCCATTATTTTTAAGCTGTGGGTACGATATAAGATGAAAGTCAGTTTCTTAGTGTAGATTGTGGGTAGTAAAATACTGTTGACTATGGTTAGCTGTTCAAAAATAGGCTTAGTAAATTTGATGTAAATACACATTTCATCATATTTACGCACACTTATACAAACGATGCTGAAATGTGTTCTACAAGCACAACCATATGTCTTCACAGTTGTATTATTGTACATTCATTATTTCAAACAACTACTTCCAATTGAATACAAATTTATACTCTTTATAAGAAGTAAAAATAAAAGTTTAAATCCAGTCAATCTTTAGTTAACCCTAAAGTTACCCGTTGAGTTATATAACTGCGTAGCAACAAGCAAGCAAAATCCAATAAAGAAAACTCGTTTGTAATAACTGCAATATAAAATTAGTTTCATTAAATCCCCATAGGGGAACGATAAAAACATCTAGGTAGTAGAATATATTTAAAACGCAACAGTAAGGTTTGTGTGTTTTGTGAATTTCGCGCAAAGCTACTCAAGGGCTATCTGCGCTAGCCGTCCCTAATTTAGCAGTGTAAGACTAGAGAGAAGGCAGCTAGTCGTCATCACTCACCGCCAACTCTTGGACTACTCTTTTACCAACGAACAGAAAGATTGATTGTGACATTATAACGCCCCCACGGCTGAAAGGGCGAGCATGTTTGGTGTGATTGGGATGCGAACCCGCGACCCTCAGATTACGAGTCGCACGCCTTAACCCACCTGGCCATGCGAGGTCTGTTAGGAAGGAATTAATTCATAAATATTTGTGTTCACAGTCTTATACTAATAATACAAAACATTAAGTCAGTGTAGTTTCTGAACATACAAGTAATGAAATTCTTGTATTTTATCAAAAATATTTAAAAACAACATTAAGTTATTTCTTTTACAAATAAATGATAAATAGTCTTTTTATTTATTAAGTTAAAATCGCGAAGTATTTATCTTTTACCAATCAGTTTGTTTTTTGAAATTCGCGCAAAGCTACTCGATGCCTATCTGCGCTAGCCGTCCCTAATTTAGCAGTGTAAGACTAGAGGGAAGGCAGCTAGTCATCACCACCCACCGCCAACTCTTGGGCTTTTTACCAATCAGAAAAATTATGAAGTACTTATCTCTTACCAACCATCAAAATCACGCAGTGCTTATCCCTTACCAAACATAAAAATCACACAGTTCTTATCACTTACCAAACATAAAAACCACGCAGTTTTTATCACTTACCAAACATAAAAATCACACAGTTCTTATCCCTTACCAAACATAAAAACCACGCAGTTCTTATCCTTTACCAAACATAAAAATTACACAGTTCTTATCCTTTACCAAACATAAAAATCACGCAGTGCTTATCCCTTACCAAACATAAAAATCACACAGTGCTTATCACTTACCAAACATAAAAACCACGCAGTTCTTATCACTTACCAAACATAAAAATCACACAGTTCTTATCCTTTACCAAACATAAAAATCACGCAGTTCTTATCCCTTACCAAACATAAAAGTCACGCAGTACTTATCACTTACCAAATATAAAAATCACGCAGTACTTGTCCCTTACCAAACACAAAAATCACACAGTTCTTATCACTTACCAAATATAAAAATCACGCAGTACATATCCCTTACCAAACATAAAAATCACGCAGTTCTTGTCCCATACCAAACATAAAAGTCACGAAGTACTTATACCTTACCAAACATAAAAATCACGCAGTTCTTGTCCCATACCAAACATTAAAATCACGCAGTTCTTATCCCTTACCAAACATAAAAATCACGCAGTTCTTATCCTTTACCAACCATAAAAATCACGCAGTTCTTATCCTTTACCAACCATAAAAATCACGCAGTTCTTATCGCTTACCAAACATAAAAATCACGCAGTTCTTATCGCTTACCAAACATAAAAATCACGCAGTGCTTATACCTTACCAAACAAAAAAATCACGCAGTTCTTATCCTTTACCAACCATAAAAATCACGCAGTTCTTATCCTTTACCAACCATAAAAATCACGCAGTTCTTATCCTTTACCAACCATAAAAATCACACAGTTCTTATCGCTTACCAAACATAAAAATCACGCAGTGCTTATCCCTTACCAAACATAAAAATCACACAGTTCTTATCACTTACCAAACATAAAAATCACGCAGTTCTTATCCTTTACCAACCATAAAAATCACGCAGATCTTATCACTTACCAAACATAAAAATCACGCAGTTCTTATCCTTTACCAACCATAAAAATCACGCAGTTCTTATCCCTTACCAAACATAAACATTACGCAGTTCTTATCCCTTACCAAACATAAAAATCACGCAGTGCTTATCCCTTACCAAACATAAAATCACGCAGTGCTTATCCCTTACCAACCATAAAAATCACACAGTTCTTATCCTTTACCAACCATAAAAATCACGCAGTTCTTATCCTTTACCAACCATAAAAATCACGCAGTGCTTATCCCTTACCAAACATAAAAATCACGCAGTGCTTATCCCTTACCAAACATAAAAATCACGCAGTTCTTATCGCTTACCAAACATAAAAATCACGCAGTGCTTATCCCTTACCAAACATAAAAATCACACAGTTCTTATCCCTTACCAAACATAAAAATCACGCAGTTCTTATCCCTTACCAACCATAAAAATCACGCAGTGCTTATCCCTTACCAAACATAAAAACCACGCAGTTCTTATCACTTACCAAACATAAAAATCACACAGTTCTTACCCCTTACCAAACATAAAAACCACGCAGTTCTTATCCTTTACCAAACATAAAAATCACACAGTTCTTATCCCTTACCAAACATAAAAATCACGCAGTTCTTATCCTTTACCAACCATAAAAATCACGCAGTGCTTATCCCTTACCAAACATAAAAATCACGAAGTACTTATACCTTACCAAACATAAAAATCACGCAGTTCTTGTCCCATACCAAACATTAAAATCACGCAGTTCTTATCCCTTACCAAACATAAAAATCACACAGTTCTTATCACTTACCAAACATAAAAATCACGCAGTTCTTATCCTTACCAACCATAAAAATCACGCAGTTCTTATCACTTACCAACCATAAAAATCACGCAATTCTTATCCTTTACCAACCATAAAAATCACGCAGTTCTTATCCCTTACCAAACATAAACATTACGCAGTTCTTATCCTTTACCAAACATAAAAATCACGCAGTGCTTATCCCTTACCAAACATAAAAATCACGCAGTGCTTATCCTTTACCAACCATAAAAATCACGCAGTGCTTATCCCTTACCAAACATAAAAATCACGCAGTTCTTATCGCTTACCAAACATAAAAATCACGCAGTTCTTATCCTTACCAAACATAAAAATCACACAGTTCTTATCCTTTACCAAACATAAAAATCACGCAGTTCTTATCCTTTACCAACCATAAAAATCACGCAGTGCTTATCCCTTACCAAACATAAAAATCACACAGTTCTTATCCTTTACCAAACATAAAAATCACGCAGTTCTTATCGCTTACCAAACATAAAAATCACGCAGTTCTTATCCTTTACCAAACATAAAAATCACGCAGTTCTTATCGCTTACCAAACATAAAAATGACGCAGTTCTTATCCCTTACCAGACATTAAAATCACACAGTTCTTATCGCTTACCAAACATAAAAATCACGCAGTTCTTATCCTTTACCAAACATAAAAATCACGCATTTCTTATCGCTTACCAAACATAAAAATCACACAGTTTTTATCGCTTACCAAACATAAAAACCACGCAGTACTTATCGCTTACCAACCATAAAAAGCACGCAGTTCTTATCGCTTACCAAACATAAAAATCACGCAGTTCTTATCCTTTACCAACCATAAAAATCACGCAGTTCTTATCCCTTACCAAACATAAACATTAAGCAGTTCTTATCCTTTACCAAACATAAAAATCACGCAGTGCTTATCCCTTACCAAACATAAAAATCACGCAGTGCTTATCCCTTACCAACCATAAAAATCACGCAGTTCTTATCCTTTACCAACCATAAAAATCACGCAGTTCTTATCCTTTACCAACCATAAAAATCACGCAGTGCTTATCCCTTATCAAACATAAAAATCACGCAGTGCTTATCCCTTACCAAACATAAAAATCACGCAGTTCTTATCGCTTACCAAACATAAAAATCACGCAGTGCTTATCCCTTACCAAACATAAAAATCACACAGTTCTTATCCTTTACCAAACATAAAAATCACGCAGTTCTTATCCTTTACCAACCATAAAAATCACGCGGTGCTTATCCCTTACCAAACATAAAAACCACGCAGTTCTTATCACTTACCAAACATAAAAATCACACAGTTCTTATCCCTTACCAAACATAAAAACCACGCAGTTCTTATCCTTACCAAACATAAAAATCACACAGTTCTTATCCCTTACCAAACATAAAAATCACGCAGTTCTTATCCTTTACCAACCATAAAAATCACGCAGTTCTTATCACTTACCAACCATAAAAATCACGCAGTTCTTATCCTTTACCAACCATAAAAATCACGCAGTTCTTATCCCTTACCAAACATAAACATTACGCAGTTCTTATCCTTTACCAAACATAAAAATCACGCAGTGCTTATCCCTTACCAAACATAAAAATCACGCAGTGCTTATCCCTTACCAACCATAAAAATCACGCAGTTCTTATCCTTTACCAACCATAAAAATCACGCAGTTCTTATCCTTTACCAACCATAAAAATCACGCAGTGCTTATCCCTTACCAAACATAAAAATCACGCAGTTCTTATCGCTTACCAAACATAAAAATCACGCAGTGCTTATCCCTTACCAAACATAAAAATCACACAGTTCTTATCCTTTACCAAACATAAAAATCACGCAGTTCTTATCCTTTACCAACCATAAAAATCACGCAGTGCTTATCCCTTACCAAACATAAAAATCACACAGTGCTTATCACTTACCAAACATAAAAACCACGCAGTTCTTATCACTTACCAAACATAAAAATCACACAGTTCTTATCCTTACCAAACATAAAAATCACGCAGTTCTTATCCCTTACCAAACATAAAAGTCACGCAGTACTTATCACTTACCAAATATAAAAATCACGCAGTACTTGTCCCTTACCAAACATAAAAATCACACAGTTCTTATCACTTACCAAACATAAAAATCACGCAGTGCTTATCCCTTACCAACCATAAAAATCACGCAGTTCTTATCCTTACCAACCATAAAATCACGCAGTTCTTATCCTTTACCAACCATAAAAATCACGCAGTTCTTATCCTTTACCAACCATAAAATCACGCAGTGCTTATCCCTTACCAAACATAAAAATCACGCAGTTCTTATCGCTTACCAAACATAAAAATCACGCAGTGCTTATCCCTTACCAAACATAAAAATCACACAGTTCTTATCCTTTACCAAACATAAAAATCACGCAGTTCTTATCCTTTACCAACCATAAAAATCACGCAGTGCTTATCCCTTACCAAACATAAAAATCACACAGTGCTTATCACTTACCAAACATAAAAACCACGCAGTTCTTATCACTTACCAAACATAAAAATCACACAGTTCTTATCCTTTACCAAACATAAAAATCACGCAGTTCTTATCCCTTACCAAACATAAAAGTCACGCAGTACTTATCACTTACCAAATATAAAAATCACGCAGTACTTGTCCCTTACCAAACATAAAAATCACACAGTTCTTATCACTTACCAAATATAAAAATCACGCAGTACATATCCCTTACCAAACATAAAAATCACGCAGTTCTTGTCCCATACCAAACATAAAGTCACGAAGTACTTATACCTTACCAAACATAAAAATCACGCAGTTCTTGTCCCATACCAAACATTAAAATCACGCAGTTCTTATCCCTTACCAAACATAAAAATCACGCAGTTCTTATCCTTTACCAACCATAAAAATCACGTAGTTCTTATCGCTTACCAAACATAAAAATCCCGCAATTCTTATCGCTTACCAAACATAAAAATCACGCAGTGCTTATCCCTTACCAAACATAAAAATCACGCAGTTCTTATCCTTTACCAACCATAAAAATCACGCAGTTCTTGTCCTTTACCAACCATAAAAATCACGCAGTTCTTATCCTTTAACAACCATAAAAATCACACAGTTCTTATCGCTTACCAAACATAAAAATCATGCAGTGCTTATCCCTTACCAAACATAAAAATCACACAGTTTTTATCGCTTACCAAACATAAAAACCACGCAGTACTTATCGCTTACCAACCATAAAAATCACACAGTTCTTATCGCTTACCGAACATAAAAATCACGCAGTTCTTATCCTTTACCAACCATAAAAATCACGCTGTTCTTATCCTTTACCAAACATAAAAATCACGCAGTGCTTATCCCTTACCAAACATAAAAATCACGCAGTGCTTATCCCTTACCAACCATAAAAATCACGCAGTTCTTATCCTTACCAACCATAAAATCACGCAGTTCTTATCCTTACCAACCATAAAATCACGCAGTTCTTATCCTTACCAAACATAAAATCACGCAGTGCTTATCCCTTACCAAACATTAAAATCACGCAGTTCTTATCGCTTACCAAACATAAAATCACGCAGTGCTTATCCCTTACCAAACATAAAATCACGCAGTTCTTATCCTTACCAAACATAAAAATCACGCAGTTCTTATCGCTTACCAAACATAAAAATCACGCAGTTCTTATCCTTTAACAACCATAAAAATCACGCAGTACTTATCCCTTACCAAACATAAAAACCACGCAGTTCTTATCGCTTACCAAACATAAAAATCACGCAGTGCTTATCCCTTACCAAACATAAAAACCACGCAGTGCTTATCCCTTACCAAACATAAAAATCACACAGTTCTTATCCTTACCAAACATAAAAATCACGCAGTTCTTATCCTTTACCAAACATAAAAATCACGCAGTTCTTATCGCTTACCAAACATAAAAATCACGCAGTGCTTATCGCTTACCAAACATAAAAATCACGCAGTGCTTATCCCTTACCAAACATAAAAATCACGCAGTTCTTATCCTTTACCAACCATAAAAATCACGCAGTTCTTATCCTTTACCAAACATAAAAATCACGCAGTGCTTATCCCTTACCAAACATAAAAACCACGCAGTTCTTATCGCTTACCAAACATAAAAATCACGCAGTGCTTATCCCTTATCAAACATAAAAACCACGCAGTGCTTATCCCTTACCAAACATAAAAATCACACAGTTCTTATCCTTTACCAAACATAAAAATCACGCAGTTCTTATCCCTTACCAAACATAAAAATCACGCAGTTCTTATCCCTTACCAAACATAAAAATCACGCAGTGCTTATCGCTTACCAAACATAAAAATCACGCAGTTCTTATCGCTTACCAAACATAAAAATCACGCAGTGCTTATCCCTTACCAAACATAAAAATCACGCAGTGCTTAACACTTACCAAACATAAAAGTCACGCAGTACTTAACACTTACCAAACATAAAAATCACGCAGTACTTGTCCCTTACCAAACATAAAAATCACGCAGTTTTTATCGCTTACCAAACATAAAAATCACGCAGTGCTTATCGCTTACCAAACATAAAAATCACGCAGTTCTTATCGCTTACCAAACATAAAAATCACACAGTTCTTATCCTTTACCAAACATAAAAATCACGCAGTTCTTATCCCTTACCAAACATAAAAGTCACGCAGTACTTATCACTTACCAAATATAAAAATCACGCAGTACTTGTCCCTTACCAAACATAAAAATCACACAGTTTTTATCGCTTACCAAACATAAAAACCACGCAGTACTTATCGCTTACCAAACATAAAAATCACGCAGTTCTTATCGCTTACCAAACATAAAAATCACGCAGTGCTTATCCCTTACCAAACATAAAAACCACGCAGTGCTTATCCCTTACCAAACATAAAAATCACACAGTTCTTATCCTTTACCAAACATAAAAATCACGCAGTTCTTATCCTTTACCAAACATAAAAATCACACAGTTCTTATCCTTACCAAACATAAAAATCACGCAGTTCTTATCGCTTACCAAACATAAAAATCACGCAGTTCTTATCCCTTACCAACCATTAAAATCACGCAGTACTTGTCCCTTACCAAACATAATAAATCAAAACTGCGAACCGTGCTCCGTGTGCTGTTGCCACGACAACGTGTTCTGTCTGCACTTTGGTGTCGCGAATGCGCTAAGAATGGATATAGAATACCACTCTTTGATCAGACAGAAATAGTCTGGCAGTGGGTACTGTTGAATAGCTGCCTTCCTTCTAGTTTGTCCTTTCAAAATTAAGAGGACAATGTACATAAAGTCTTCGCGGAGTCTTGCGCGATGTTTCTAAGAGAAATTGGATAAATTTTCTAATTCTCGTGTTTACGCATGCGAATATTATTGCAAAGGACTTCAGGTAACGTAGTTTACAACGGGATGAACACATGTTTTGTGAAGAGAAATAATCAGTATTCACTTAAATATCTCTGTGTCATCAGTGTTTTGCCTTCGGTTTTTCATCAAGAGGTAAACAATCCTACTGAACAAACGACCAATCTTAACACAAGAAATAGCTGTGTTTAGTAGGGGTGTTTATCTCTTGGTAAAGTCGTAAGGCGAACAGTTGATGCTACAAATATATATCATTGGATTTTGACCGATTTCCTTCATTATATAACACTTCAGTACCACTTCGTAGTTGGTTATCAGTGATAATATCTGTATGAAAAGAATTATTATATTGATCATCGTGATTCAATAGGAATTGTTCTTGTTGTTGTTTTTTTCATTTCGCGCCAAGCTACACGAAGGCTACCTGCGCTAGCCGTCCCTAATTTAGTAGCGTAAGACTAGAGAGGATGCAGCCAGTCATCATCACCCACCGCCAACTCTTGGGCTACTCTTTACCAACGAATAGTGGGATTGAGCGTCACATTATAACGCTCCCATGGCTGAAAGGGCGAGCATGTTTGGTGCAATGGGGATGCGAACCCGCGACCCTCAGATTACGAGTCCCACGCCTTAACTCACATGGCCATGCCGGGCCTCATTTCAAGAGAATATTTCATTTTCCTTTAGTTATGAGTGGTTGATTTAAGAACTGCGTTTTTAAACGTAAACTCGACGTTAAGTCTTCCTGATATACTACAATATATATTGTAGTTTACACTCTCGTGAACCTGCTTTATACAAACATAAGTACATTGTAGCACAAGGGGAAATCTGATAGAGTAATGTACTTACCTAAATGAATATCGAACACAAAAAATTGACTCTAAATACGTCTTCACCGTTGTTATTATCTCATGAAATAATGGACTACTGTGGAAATCCGCAATAAAATCGGTAACCAGTGATGAACTGAATGATGAACTGGACTTACCACTGTCTTTCAAACAGCCTCTTTGCTAATTAATCGAGAATAATAAATTAGTACCATTAACGAGACAAATTATTCAGATGCTATATAAACATAAGTTGTCTATAGTTAGTAAAAGGAAATTTAAAACGGCAATCATATAACATGTGCTCCACCATTATATGAAGTTTAAGTTTGCCGTTGTTATTACTTTGGAATGGAGGATCTTCGCTTCTCTAGCCTGATACTCTCGTCTCCAAGTTCTGGAACGCCATACTCTCCATGTTAAGTTGCCTCGTTCGACCCATGTGTTGTACAACCGTTTAAAAGTTCCACATCTGCGACAACTTCGTACTCGCTATGTTATCAAATGCTTTCCTCCTCCAAACATTGTCTCCTCTGCTTTCCTCGCCACTAAAGTTAATTTTCCATGGACAGATTTTATCATCTGCTTGTCATATTTTGAATTTGTATCTTGTGTCACGTCACTTTCACCGGATGATCCCAATCATTTTGCAGTTCCTATGTCTCATCTACCATCTTCTATATATCCAGTGCAGCACGTGGACTGTTTAAACTTTCCGGAGTGACTCCTCTCTCTATATTCACCCTCTGCTGTTCCTTCCACTCTTTATGTGTGTTTTCACTGCCTGTCTTTCTGCTAATACACTTCATTTATTTCGAACTCACTATACTCTCTATTTCTTCTACTCTCGTACTCACCATAATTTTCCTCACCCTTTTATCAGTCTCTTACATCTTTTATTCCTTCTACCATTTCCTCTCTTTCTTCGTTTGACCGACGAGAGGGCGTAACCCTCTAATGACCCCTCAGCCCCTCCTCGGACTGGATTGAAACGGCATCCAAATGGTGATGATTTGTTTTTTTTTTAGGGGAACTGATGAAAGATAGAACTGTCCGAAACCGGTAATTCAAATGATAAGTGGTGAATGGGATTCTAAAACCTTATGAAGGCAATCCGTCAACCGTGTTAAATGGCAGATCGTCTTTATTTTCGGCATAACACGAAACGCAAGTGTGAACTCAACACGACATATGTGTCAGAGTAGTCTGTAAAAAAAAAAAAGAACTTGTACAATGGTGAGTGACAGTTTGTTTTGACGATAGATGGCTCTGGGTTCTAGTGATCAGATAAAAGTCTAATATGCACATATGATTAGGAGACAACTCAAACATGTGAAAGTGTTATCATATCCAGTTTCCATATTGCCTTTGATACAAAGAGCGAGCCTGTACCGCATTACTACGCAGTAATTACTTAAGAAACATTAAATATATTTTGAATATATGTGGCGGGCTTCTTGATAAATTGTTATATAGAATGAAGATTTATCTGCAACCAACGAAGCATCAGCAACTGAGGACATTCCGTTGTTCACTTAATTATTGTTTGACAAACTACATTAGCATATTAATTTGTAATCCTGTTTTCAAATTTTGAGACACCTTAGAGGAATGCCAGCAAGCTGATGTTGGTCAGTCAAAGAAAGGAATGGCCCGGTATGGCCAGGTGGTTATGGTACTCGACTCGTATTCTTAGGGTCGCGGGTTCGAATCCCCGTCACACCAAACATGCTCGCCCTTTCAGCCGTGGGGGCGTTATAATGTGACGATCAATTCCACTATTCGTTGGTGAAAGAGTAGCCCAAAAGTTGGCGGTGGGTGGTGATGACTAGCTGCCTTCGCTCTAGTCTTACACTGCAAAATTAAGGACGGCTAGCGCAGATAGTCTACGTGTAGCTTTGCGCGAAATTCAAAACAAACCAAACAAAGAAAGAAGGACTCGTTCTATTATCTGGTCTTTCTAGAAATTAAGTATACGTTTAACATGATTTATTACTTTCTTAAATGAATAAAAATGTCTCCATTAGATAAAAGTACTATTTTTTATTTATTTTAACTCAGTTTTATTGTAAATAAAGGATAATTATTTAAGAACGACATTCCAATAGTAACTACATGAAACGAAATTTACATCTCATCAAAGGCCATGTTATATTATTAACAGCACGTTTTCTAAAAATAGAGAATCAATAAACGTAATGATCTGTAACTTTATAAAAGAGTGGATTCTACTTTGCTGAAACGTTTGTTTTGCTGTAAAACTCCATGGATCTTTCAGAAACACATGTGGTTTATCAGGAGAGAAAGTGTTCTTATCACACGAGTTTCGAAACTCACTTCAAGGATGTTTACAGAATTGTATGTGCTTTCCTTGTAATTCGAAGCAAGTTTGAAGACGGTGCGAAGTATATTGTGTTATTGTCAATGGTTTGACGCTCTTCATGAATTTCTTGTTTGAGACGTTCAGTGGCCAGATCTCTTCTTTGTACACATGTTCCTTAAACAGCCAACATAGAAGGAAATCCATGAGAGTCAAGTCCAGAGATCTTAAAACTTATTCCTGGGGACCATCTCTGTAAATCCAATGTCCTTGGAAGGTGTTACTCAACTAGGCTCGGACTTCGGAGGTGCAAATCACCCATGGTACTAGACTTTTCGGACACCCTGTATTTATTGTGTCATTAAGTTAGCTTGAAATTCATACCTAAATTATTCCTAAAGTTAAGGAACGTATTTTTACGTGAGCCGATCGTGTCCTTGTAATTAGCGTGCTCGGAGGGTGAATCCGAGGATTTCCAGATTCGTGTCCGTTGTCGCAAAAAAAACAACAAAAACAACCCAATAAAACTACCGTGGTTGTGAGTGTGCTCTTAACAATGACGGAAAAAATCCTACCGTTTGACCAAACAAGAATAGCTCAAAAGTTTATTGTTAGTCCTATTTCTATTGGCTATCCATCTTTTCCCTACTTTATTATCTCAGAATTAATGACGACTAGGCGTATACAGTCCACATGTAGTTTTATAGTAATTTTTAAAGAACAACAACAAAAAAACACAATGAACAACTCTTTTACTTCCTGGTTTTCAGCCACCACATTGGATGATTGATTATTGTTGGAAACTTGGAACATGGCCCATAACAATTTATGGACGTGAGATCCCCCTGGAGGATAGTGATAACTCTAATAATGAACAGTGTTAAAATGCTGGGTTCGACACCAGGCAGATAGCTTAATGTGGATTTACTCTAAAATCAAACAAGCAAACAACATCAGTAAATAATAACAATAAAGCTTTCTCTCCTGTTTGTGAATACTTTCATTTGATTCCACAAACCTTCTAACAAGTTGTAAAATGTTCTGTTGTATACTTGTAAGGTAACAACTTTTATTTTCATGTTTATATCATATGAACAAACACGTTTTTAATTTCGCGTTTCCAGGTGGGTTAAAGCATTCGACTCGTAATCTGAGGGTCGCGGGTTCGAATTCCGGTCGCACCAAACATGCTCGCCCTTTCAGCCATGTGGGCGTTATAAATTATCGGTCAATCCCACTATTCGTTGGTAAAAGAGTAGCCCAAGAGTTGGCGGTGGGTGGTGACGATTAGCTGCCTTCCCTCTAGTCGTACACTGCAAAATTAGGGTCGGCTAGCGCAGATAGCCCTCGTGTAGCTTTGCGCAAAATTCAAAAACAAACAAAACAAAATAATTTCACGTTTATTCCTGAATAGCCTATCGTAAATAAACAAAAGTGACCATACCTGTAGCTTTATATCAAAACACAAGCACTGTCATAACGTATAAAACTAAGTGTCTTCAAACAATCGTTACTTAATAAAACAGAAAAACTAGAAAAGAAAATTGTGAAAAGCTTAAATAAGAAATTCTTCTGAAAACTTTACACAATGATATAATATCTCAGGGGTTTCCAAGTGTATTAATCAAATCCGAAAATGCGAAATGGATGCAACAATGTAAGCTACGTTAATTATTATTTTTTTAATTTCTTCGAGAAGCATGTAACAGAGAAAGATGTTTCCTAGTTTGTTCGTACCAAGCTACTCAATGTCTATCCGTGCTAGCTATCTCTAATTCACAAGTTACAGGCTAAACGAAAGAGGGCGAATTTACACCATCCACCGCCAACGTTTGGAGTACTCTTTCACTAACAAATAGAGGGGCTTGACTAAATATTATAACGACCCCACGACGCGAAAATTCAAAGAATTGCTACCTGTTGTTGTTGTGACGGTATTTTTTTACTGTTATCAGTTTTGCCTTGGGTTTTAATCGTAAGTTTTAACCCTCAAGTAGTGATATTTTTCTATGAGGTATTGGTCGTCAAATTAGGTGGTTTATTTTGAATAACCTTATCAATAACAAATTGTATTGCTGCAAGTTAACATTGGTCTCGAGAGTTCCTTTAGTTTGTATGTGCGTTTAAATGACTTAATTTATTTACACAGGTATAAGAAAAACCTGTGGGGTCTTTCAATTCTTTTCACGATAAAAATAAGTATTGCACATTTAATCAAATTTACAGCTATCAGAAGTAAACCTGCAATAATGAATTTCAGCACATGGAATAACATATGTATTCAATAACACTATGCAACAATTTTCACTTTTTCTTGTTCCTGGACAGAAAGTGTTATTTCCCAACTGCTTATGCTTAAAGTAAATGGAAAAGACCTATTTTTCTCTTCAACCTTTGCTTTTGTGACCTTGGAGCGTATAATGAAAACATGATGGGAGACTATACTTGGGGGCTGATACGTGAAAGTGATTTACATTACAGTCGCAAATCTCGAAAAACTACGAACTTCTAAACATTTTTGTATAACTTTAGTATAAATACATGTAAGTTTTGATTCATATGTTGTTTTATTCAGACCTTATGTAAATAAAAATTTGCAAATTTGTCCGATTTTACAAAGAAAATAGGTTAGTTTGTAAATTTCATTAACCAGGTCACAAAAGCAAAGTTTGAAGGGAATAATGGTCATTTTTTGTACTTTTACAACATAAGCAATTAAGAAATAACACATACTATTCAGGAACAAAATGTGTGTTACATGGTGTTATTATTAGCGCCAACAAACAAATTCAACAAATTGCTAACATACAGCAAGTGTTAATAAGTATATATAAACAATATCTGTCGATATAAGTGTACAAAGAAAATCCGCCGTTTAACTATGTATTTTGTCAAAACTTGGTTTCACCTCAAAATTGAAAATTAATCAAAACAAATCAGAATAGCAATCGACTGTTGGCATACAAAACACGTTGTCACTTGTTAGTTAAAATATTTTTGGCACACTCCACTGCAATTTATTACAAAGTGTTTTTAGTTGAATTTAAATCTTAGATCAAAATCAAAACTGACCACAATCAACCAGATAATCAATCAAATATTGTCATACAAGTTAACAGACAATCACTTGTTGGCTGATATGTTTATCGGCACACTCTACTGTGATTTATCATAAACTCTTTTCAGTCAAATTCATAACCTAGCTCAAAATCAAAACTGACCACAATTAACCAGATAATCAATCAAATATTGTCATACAAACTAACAGACAATCACTTGTTGGTTGATATGTTTATCAGCACACTCTACTGTGATTTATCATAAACTCTTTTCAGTCAAATTAATAACCTAGCTCAAAATCAAAACTGACCACAATTAACCAGATAATCAATCAAATATTGTCATACAAATTAACAGACAATCACGTGTTGGTTGATATGTTTACCAACATATGAAGTTTATCTGCTGTTGCTCATCCTGTTGCTGTTTACTTCCCCTACCTCTAAAGCTCTCTGTACACCTTTTATCAGTTCCTACTGTATAATAATAAATGACAGTTAAGATTCTTACCATAGTGTAGTAAAGAACGTTGGAAATCTACAAGGCAGGAAAGACGTAGTCTCGGGCTTTAAGCTTTGCAAAACTCGATATGACTGGGCACAGCGGGCAGCCGATGTACTCAGGGAGTAAGAGAACCGAGTTCGTGTGACATCCGGGAGCTGCGAAGAAACTGGAAGAACGGTAGAGAAGAACCAATGAGCAACAGCGTTTGGCAAGCGTTTATAGCAGCTTTCGTCAAACTCAAAACGGCAATCAATAGAGAAACCCAGAAAGATTCGGAATGCTAGAAAACACACGTGACGACAACACGATGGGAGTTTTGTCTTGTTTTAAGGTTGCCAGGAAGACCGGGAGCATATACGATTATAACCCCTCCCAATGTTTTAATTTTAAATATTGAGGAATTATGTAACCCTTTAAATGAAACACTAATATCTCTTTCTTTTCAACTTAAAAATTCTGAGGCAGCACAAATATGTTTACTTACCACAAAAGCAACTTAAACAGGAAAATTAATATCCTTTAAATACAGCGTCCTCTATTGAGATATTTGTAAAACTTCTTCCACGATATTACTATATTACCCTCAGATTAGATTTTAAGTAGAAAGAGCACAATGAACTGTGGAATAAGGTTCAGTGTTATTTTTTCAAGATAACGTGACAAGACATGAAATTTCACTCTTTTATATAATAGTCTTTCGGAAGTGAAAGTCATTTGATAAAGCACATTTAACGAGATGTCGTGCTACGTTATAAAAGTCGCTTCAAATCAATTTGTTTTCTTAAACTTTTTCATTAAAAAAATCGTGTTGAACATAGCTGTAAGTTTAAACGTACTCGAGTAAACGTTAAAAGAAGTTAACCATTAACAAATGTTGACCGCAGTCATCATGTTTAGCCATCTTTTGGGACATAACTATTCCGAATTTAAACGTAAAACAACGACAAAACGATTCTTAATATACATAGGTGGGCGTGTGTGTGTTTTTATTATAGTAAAGCAACATCAGGATGTCTGCTGAGTCCACCAAAGGGAATTTAACCCCTGATTTTACTGGTGCGAATCCGTAGACTTATCTTTGTACCAGCAGGGAACTTTTGAGGAGGTAAACGTTTTGATTGGCTATTTATTACATACTAAGATTATGTCATTAAATTCATAATTAGATTTATTAAATCTTATTGGTCAGTTATTTTTGTCAGTATTATTGCACTTATAAAGATTATCTTGCATTGTCAGCTTGGTATATGAATTTAAGGCTAATCCAAATCTGTTGAGTTCACTGTATTTCGTCAGATATTATTAGAATTTCCATTGAAGGCACTGTTGACAGTAAACGTACCCAAATGATAAATTAATATATTCTAATCATTTAAACGTTTTAGTTCCATAGCGTACTAATGTCTTCTATTTCTATTCGGATAGTGATACATGTTTATCTCCTATAGTTTATGTTATTTTTAAGATTTATTTTACACACAATGTATGTAGTTAGTTTTTAATACTCTGACTGGTGCCAGACGTGTTCCGATTCGCACACCTTTGTCGCCCCAAAAAAACTATTTGATTGTTTGAGAACATTTATACAAAGCTACAGTAAATTCTACCTACATACGGTCATTACTAACTTTTGTATTTGTAGACTAGAAGAACAGCACCCACCGCCAACGTTTGGGTTGCTCTTGATCTAACAAATAGTGGAATTTGATAAACTTTTATAGTGAATTGATTGTCTCATATTGCGAAGTACAGTTTTCCGAAAACGGTTTTCGAACCGTAAACCTTCGGATTCGCAATCCGAGCACTGCAACCACTGGATCATGTTCGGCGCTTTAAAAAAAAAATGTGTTCCGAGTTTTGGGTCTGTCAGTTCATGATTTGTTTTGTTTTGAATTTCGTGCAAAGCTATTCGATGACTATCTGCGCTAGCCGTCCCTAATTTAGCAGTGTAAGACTAGAGGGAAGGCAGCTAGTCATCACCACCAACCGCCAACTCAACTCGTGGGGTACTCTTTTACCAACAAATAGTGGGATGGCCCGTTACATTATAATGCCCCATCGGCTGAAAGGGCGAGTATGTTTGGTGCGACCGGGATTTGAATCTGCAACCCTAGGATTACGAGTCGAACGCCTTAACCACCTGGCCATGCCGGGCCCCAGTTCATGATTAGGAATGGTTATGCGTAAATTGCCCTTGTAGAAGTCTGAGGAATTTTGCAATCAAATAATTTTGTTTGAGGTACGATTCAATTTTCTTTTGAGTGATAACTGTTTCAAAAGTATTTTATAATGTCCGGCATTGTGTTCAAGAACTATTTATCAGCAAGAAGAGATATAGTAAAAATGTACAGAGGTGAATAATGATATAATTTATTTGTGTTGTTTTCTTAGAAGAAGGTCGGGCTTGGCCTCAGTGAATAATGCGTCGCTCTGTATTCGAAACAAAATTTTTGTTTGTTCACGAATTTCGTGCAATTTCTAAAGCTATTTACCTATCTCTAATTTTGAAGTTATAAACTACAGAGAAGGCAACTAGTCAAAACCACCCATCGCCAACTGCTGGGTTCCCCTTAAACCAACTGAAGTGGGATTGACCCGTCACTCAAAACACCCTCACGGTTGAAAGGGCGAGCTTATTCGGTGATCGGATATGAATGCACGATATACAGATTACGAGCCAAGTGCCCCAACCATTAGGTCAAACCAAGCTGTTCGACACCAGAGGGCGCTGAAAGTGCCCAACACTTTTTAAAAAAGGCACATTATAATAATCACCACAATTACGTTATTTGGTTTAAAGCTGTACAAAGTTCTTGTGGCGATAAACACTTTTGATTACCAATTTTTTTTTCTGTTCATTAGTTAAAAACTAGCGAAAATGATGACTGAACCTTCGGGGTCTCTAGCCTTTGATCTTAACGAAGCGTATAAGAGAGATTTTCATTTAAAAAAAATCCAAAACTGTTTGCTTGCTTCGCCAATTTACGCATACTAGTAATGGTTATTTATGCGTCAGTCTACAGTCAGGGCAGCGGTAAGTTTACGGACTTATAACGTAAAAATGCGGGGTTCGATTCCCAGCTGCGGACACAGCAAATAGTTCGTTGTGATTCTGCTCTATTACAAACAAATAAACTACTCTTCGCACCAACGTTAAATCACTTTGAACTGATAGACTGGAGGGAGTAGTCAACAGCGCCCGCCGCCAACTCTTAGGCTACTCTAATTAAATAGTGAGATTTTTACTGTAACTCAACTCCAAAGCGCGCAGCGCGTTTTTGAAGCATAAAAAATCGAACTGTGACTCTCAGATTCACATGACGGTAAGCTAAACATTTGGCTACGTCTGTCCCCAATAGAAAATAAATTTCTTTCAATATGTAGCAAGAAGTTTGATCTTTTAAAACTCAAACTATCAAGCAAATAAAACAAACTGAAGCAGTAATGTTTCTCACAGTATCTCGATGTTTTACGATATCATCATTTTTGGAGATAGGGCTAGAACATGTGGAGAAGTTAACAACTGGGTGTTTTTTGTATCATAACAAAGTTACAACTGATTAACTGAAGGGAATTGAGCCCCTGATTTTAGCCTTGTAAATTCCTAGACTTTTCACTGTCCCAGCGGGAGACCACGTTAACAATCTTTCTATTTATTTGTTTTGAATTTCGCGCAAAGCTACACGAGGATTATCTGCGCTAGCCGTCCCTAATTTAGTAGTGTGAGACTAGAGGGAAGGAAGCTAGTTATCACCACCCACCGTCAACTAATGGGCTACTCTTTTACCAACGAATTGTGGGATTGACCATGACATTATAACACCTTCACGGCTGGAAAAACGATCATGTTCGATGTGATGGGGATTCGAACCTAAGACCCTCAGATTACAAGTCGAACGCCCTAACAACCTGGTATTCTAGATCCTTTTTCTTTTTCAATTGTTTTTCAATTGCTAACACTGCATATGACCAAAAGCTGGTATACACACACACATTTAAAGGAATCGTGGGGTGTATAATAGACACATTTTTTGAAACAAGTTTTATCACCTTCTTCTGAAAATTTAGGCGTGAAAAATAATAATGCGTTAAGTAAGAAATAAAAACCTTTTAACGTTCTATTTGCGTCCGTAATTAACAAAGGAATAATTGACTCAGTTAATGAAGGAACCTTTTTGTTAGAAATATCGACAGGATGTATTAGTAAATAAC
Source organism: Tachypleus tridentatus (assembly GCF_004210375.1). NCBI lineage: Eukaryota > Metazoa > Arthropoda > Merostomata > Xiphosura > Limulidae > Tachypleus > Tachypleus tridentatus. The sequence continues at coordinate 19,855,202 of NC_134826.1, forward strand.
GTGCTCAGAAAACACAACAATCGTGAGGACAGGATATCGGCCTTCTTAAGTTTGTGTAGTCGTGTAGTGGGCGATATTGTTCATAAGGTTTCAGTGCTGGTTATTAATTAATTAAAACATACATTTATGTTTACAAAAGCAACTAATTGATTCAGTAGATACACTTCTTTTCGGTCTGGAATAGCTAGGATGTTAGGGCATTTGACTCGTAATCTGAGGGTCGCAGGTTCGAATCCCCGTCGAACCAAACATGCTCGCCCTTTCAGCCGTGGGGGCGTTATAATGTGACGGTCAATCGTTGGTAAAATAGTAGCCCAAAATTTGTTGGTGGGTGGTGATGACTAGCTGTCTTCCTTCTAGCCTTACACTACTAAATTAGGGACAGCTAGAACAGATAATCCTCGTGTAGCTTTGCGCGAAATTCAAAAACAAACACTTCTTTTCTTGCAACTTGTGAAATGGTACGTTTTACACATATTTGTTCTAGCTAATAGATCTAAATATTAAGGTTCATCAACTGCTTCCAAACTTAGCCATTTCCTTCTCGTTTGACAAGTCAGTTAAAAGAAACGTTGATTCCGAACTGGAATGTAGTCTCTTAGGGAAAAGTAAGCAACCGAAACCTATACTTACTTCACGTCATTTCTACCAGACAGTTTAATTTCAATCACAAATTACCTTTTTATATACGTGTTGTAACGCTTTACACTTCAGTTCATCTCTTACTCTTGACAAAGGGCAGTAATAGTATTAAAATAAATCCAATATATTAACACTTATTTATACTTCCCATGAAACATTAGTATTAAGCCTATTATATTTTGTTTGTTTGTTTGGAATTTCGCACAAAGCTACTCGAGGATTATATTTTGTAAACGCTGCATTCTTTATCTGGTCTCTTAGGGCTTTTTAAGCATTAGAGGAGTGTACAATATATTGTAATTGTTATACTATTATTAACAACCTTCTAATTCTTCAAAATCCCAAAAGAACTGGGTAAAAAAAAAATAGCGTTTACAAATAAAATAGGCCTAATGATAATATTTTAAGTGAAATACAACAGTAACCGTACTTTACCAGCTTGTGAAAAGTGTTCTCACCATAACAACAGAAATAATAACAACATGAAACTGATAACAATAACAATTTCTTTCAACATTTACGTGAAGGGTTATTAAAAATCGGTCGAATGTATTTGGTAAAATTCAATAGAATTAGGTATACGGCTTTACAACATTCAGCGGAAACGCTCGTGTTTGTAGGTAATATTCTTTCCTTGAGAAAAGCTAAAGTTTCGTCACTGAGAGAAGAAAATAAGATATAAAAAAACCAAATCCTAACTTTTATCGTGTCGCATTTTCGCTGAATAAAACAGAAATAGTTCTTTTATTTTTAAACCTAAGCCTGAAGAACAATAAGGAGTCTTACGCTGATTCGTGAAGACCAGAGAAATCTTTATCTAAGCCTGCTCGAATGTTCCAATGACTGTGAAAATATTGAACATTATAAGGGGGAAGTAACGATGATAAACTCCATAATTCACAAGAAAAGAGACATAAATTTCTAACTATTGGGTATTGAGAAACTGTAGTCGTAAATCCCCAACGGACCAATCCAAATTCTCCTTTATTGTAGAGTCATAAAAATAGGTTTGTATTTGATAGTTTTAGGCTTAAACCAAAAATATCTAGATGCTACTTGTATTCTTCATTTGTGGTGTAATAAGTTTTTAATATCGAGTTATTATTGAAATTAATGAGCAACATGGTTTGTTGCTTTTGTGGTTTGTGTGTTAGCCTCGTGGAGACCCATTTTGATTACGTTTTCAGTTGCGAATAAACCTCTTTGTGTTAGTTTTGTATGGTAAGATACAGAAACTACAGTTACACTGAAAATGGAAGATGATATATAGCAATCGTCCAGTGTCTGATATTTGTGTGTACCAGCACTCGCTGAACACAGTACAATTAAACATAAATGTCTCGTACGTTATGTTTAGATTTATATATACACATGTTACTCACTCGAATGTAAACAGTGGCGTAATTCGTACATAAAAAATGCACAAAGAAACTCTCAATTTAGGTTTTTAGGCTACGCTACTTTAAGAAGAAAATTCTTTTCAAACCTCTGGCTGTTTGTAAACGTGAATATCATTGGAAATGCGTTAAACACAAACAATACTGGGATTGTGTTAAACACGAACAATACTGGGATTGTATTAAACACGAACAATACTGAGAGTTTTAAACATCAGAAATACTGGAAGTGTGTTTCAGATTATTAATACTTGAAGTGTGCTAAACACGAACAATACTGAGAGTTTTTATAAACGTTAACAAAACTAACAGTGTGTTAAACATCAACAATACTGGAAGTGTGTTTCAGATTAATAATACTTGATGTGTGTTAAACACGAACATTTCTGAGATTTTGTTAAACACGAGGACAGAGGATAAGTTTGTAGAAAAACCGACTTTGTTTTTGAGATATTTTTCTGGACTGACACAAGTCATTTCTTTACATTAATCTTTAGTAACGAATTCCACTTTTCTTCCACCAGGAAATGTTTTGACACAAGTCTAACCAATCTCATGGAATCTTAGATTAAAAACAAAACCTTAGACTTTTGAAAACGACGAAAACAGACAGAGGTAAATATACAAATGATTGATTTATTTATAGTAGGAAACTGAAAATGGTATGTGATATTGTTTCACTTCTGTTTTTTTGTTTATGTCTGTTGAAGTGAACCCTTTAACAGGTGATACTAAAGGCACACACCCTTGGACAAGAAGTGCTGCTCACGCCTTCCTCACTTTATATAAATAAGAGTTTCTCAAACAATTGAGATAAGTCTGATTTTTCGTTTATCCTTTAGTTGTCGACATTTAAACTTCCAAATGTGTTTGAATTATAATTTTATTTATATTTATTTTGTTTCACATGAACTGTTAACCATACGAGTAAAATGTTTGTATTTCAACCTTGTTTATTTATTTGTTGTATAATATAGATAATTTAATACGTTAACTATGGCATTATGAGACGAAGCAAACATAGCATCGGAGTTCATATTGTTAGGGTTAACGTCTCAACACGATACCTGTTAGTAAGGTGTTTAACATTGAAGGGACAAACACGTTTTAGACCAAATGCCTATTAAACTAAAAAAAAAAAAAACAAACTCTTTGCGCATGCGCAGTCGTTAGCACGCCATCTTATTCATTCTTACAAAGTTACGACAAACATTCGTCTCATAAAATTCCAGTTTTCTTTCCATCACTTGCACTACAACTCATTACCAAAAGGGCGTCTACTCGAAATAAATTATAGTTCGGTCACGATAGAAAGAGCCACACGAAAAATGGTTCAACGTATATAACGTGTTGGTTAGTAAACTCAAATGTACACAATAGTCTATCCGTGTTATGTAAAAAAGCGAGTATCAAAACCCGAAATTCAACCTTATATGAAATTATCTAGAATTACTTCAGTCAAGCCTTTTATATACGCGACTGTTATCACTCGTTCCTCTCATCGTTCCACAATGTGCTCTCTGCGCTCTGCTCACTAATGATGTCGAAACCGGTTTTGTAGCGTTGTAAGTCCGTAGGCATGCCTCTGTGCCACTGGAGGGCGTTATCCGTTGAAACGTAAATTCACAGCCTAATAAACAAGAGTTACATCTGAAAGATAAAATATTATATTTTACAATGATTGCTCACTATAAAGAAAATTCGCGAGGAAAGAAAAACGGGACGCGAGAGTCTAAGAAAATAACGTTTGTTTATGAATTGTGCGTTGTCAATTAGAACGCATTACTTAGTGAACGAACAATACAGTGTCTCAAGTAACAGTCCAACTCAATGAAATGGATTATTTTACGTTATTTACAACGTCTACCTTACATTCCCAATAATTTTAGCAATACAGATAGTTTACTAATACGTCTTACACGTCATTAATTTGTGTGAAAAAACGCCACAGTTCGAATCAATACCAACCTTAGAATAACCTAAAACAAGCCGAAACGAAAACAAATTATAAAATAATAATAAAAAACGCTGCACCATTTGAAAGGGTTCCAGAGTACAAACTATAACTTGGACATAACATGTATCCTAGGTTTTGGAGGTGACTGATAGACGGTGTATCCCCACCGCGATGTGGGTCTTACATTCTTAGTCACCTCCAAAACTTAGGGTACATTTTTATATCCCACATTATAGTTTGTACCCTGGGATCTTTTCAATTAATGCAGTGTTTTTTTTTTTTAAAAAAATTTTTTTGGTTTGACTTGTTTTAGGTCATAACAAATTAATATCTCAGAAAAGTTATAGTTTAACTTAAGTTTCACCTAGCTCCCATTAATCCACATATGAAACAAGTTAAACATGCTTCTTTGGAGATCTGGATCATTCTAGAACAGCAACAAACTATACAAGTGGACCAACATGGACAAATGGTTAAAGTACTCAACTTGCAATCTGAGGGTTATGGGTTTCAATCCACGTCGCACCAAACATGCTCGCCCTTTCAATTGTGGGGGCGATATAATGTTACGGTCAATTGCACCCTTCGTTGGTAAAAGAGTAGCCCAAGAGTTGGCGGCAGGTGGTAATGAGTAGCTGCCTTCCTTTAAGTCTTGCACTGCTAAATTAGAGACGGGTAGCAAAGATAGCTCTCATTGAGCTATGCGCGAAATAAAAAAACAAACTAAAATGATATTAATTTACAACGAATCTTAGCCAAGTCTATTATTAACTTTCTCTCTGCTAGAATTACCATTAGAATAAACGATGAAGAATTCTGTATATGGTGGGCCAAACACCCAGCTAATATATTCATTTTTAATGTTAGCTTTGAAACTTTCTCCAACGAACCAAATGTCGCTTACCCCTAGTAACAATTATCATCAGTGATGAGTGTTTATAAACGAAAGGAAACGTGGTAAACTAACGTAGTGGGCTGATGATTGATGCTTTGAGTCCATGATCGATAGTTTGCGGGCTTGAAACTTACTTGGCCCTAATGAACGTGATCTTAGGCAAGATATTTGACCGTCTATTTAGGTCAGGTCATACAGCTGCAAGCATTTAATAGATAGGGTTTATCAACCATAGTCTAGCATTCCATCAAGTAGGAATGTGGACAACATTCTGTCCAGATGGGTATGTGAACTAACACTCCGTCAGGTAGGAATGTGGACAACATTCTGTCCAGTTGGGTATGTAGACTAACACTCCGTCAGGTAGGAATGTGGACAACATTCTGTCCAGATGGGTATGTGAGCTAACATTTCGTCAGGTAAAAATGTGGACAACATTCTGTCCAGTTGAGTATGTGAACTAACACTCCGTCAGGTAGGAATGTGGACAACATTCTGTCGAAATGGGTATGTGAACTAATACTCCGTCAGGTAGGAATGTGGACAACATTCTGTTTAGTTGGGTATGTGGACTAACACTCCGTCAGGTAAGAATATGGACAACATTCTGTCCAGTTGGGTATGTGAACTAACACTTCGTCAGGTAGGAATGTGGACAACATTCTGTCCAGTTGGGTATGTGGACTAACACTCCGTCAGGTAGGAATGTGGACAACATTCTGTCGAAATGGGTATGTGGACTAATACTCCGTCAGGTAGGAATGTGGACAACATTATGTTTAGTTGAGTATGTGAACTAACACTCCGTCAGGTAAGAATATGGACAACATTTTGTCCAGTTGGGTATGTGAACTAACACTTCGTCAGGTAGGAATGTGGACAACATTCTGTCCAGTTGGGTATGTGGACTAACACTCCGTCAGGTAGGAATGTGGACAACATTATGTTTAGTTGGGTATGTGGACTAACACTCCGTCAGGTAGGAATGTGGACAACATTCTGTCCAGTTGAGTATGTGGACTAACACTCCGTCAGGTAGGAATGTGGACAACATTCTGTCCAGTTGGATATGTGGACTAACACTCCGTCAGGTAGGAATGTGGACAACATTCTGTCCAGTTGAGTATGTGGACTAACACTCCGTCAGGTAGGAATGTGGACTAACACTCCGTCAGGTAGGAATGTGGACAACATTCTGTCCAGTTGGATATGTGGACTAACACTCCGTCAGGTAGGAATGTGGACAACGTTCCGTCCAGTTGGGTATGTGGACTAACTCTTCGTCCACGTGGGTACGTGTCACTCTTCTCACACACTTATTTCATTAGGGCTCTACAATATTAATTAAATACCAATAATCTGTGTCTAGTGGCGAAAAAAACCGAGGTCAGATCTCGCTTTTTTCAACCTTTCTCAGTAAAAATACATCATAATTAGGAAAATTGTTCAGGTAAAAGTAGAGGAATCCAGAACCCAACGACTTCTAGAGTCTATAGGCGAGCCGTAATGGGTGTGGCCTGTGTGGAACATTTCCTCACTTCGTTCGGTCAAAATAGACCTTGTTCCTCCCTCACATTTAATTTGTTGAGAAATAGCTGAAATTGTTAAAAACTAAATTTTACCTGCTCTTGTCGTTTTATTAGAACAAAGCTACACTTTGGGGAATCGAATCCCGGACGTAAGCGTTGTAAGCTCGTAAACGTATCGTTGGTTGAAAGTGAAAACAGAATTTGGGTATAGCTTTACAGTGAAGGTTATCCAATAATACATATTTATTTGTGCAGACTAACTGGGAAACATGAATTTTGAGGGTCTATTAAAATAACTGTTTGTTTTCTTTGTGTGTCTAAACGCAATGTGTGTCTAAATGCACTTCTAAAACAAAATATAGAGCATATCGATCAAACCGAATCACTGTTTATCCTCTAGTAGCACAACGGTATGTCTGTGGACTTACAATGCTAGAATCCGGGTTTCAATGCCAGTTGGGGGCAGAGCACAGATAACCCATGTGTTGCTTTGTGCTCAGCTTGAAAGCAAACAAACAGAGGCGAAATTTTGCTCATTGTAAGTTTTCAGACACGAATTTATATAACAAACATAAGAGACTGGTTTAGTTTTGTTTTGAATTTCGCACATAGCTATTCGAGGGCAAACAAAGAGAAACCAAAGGCTTCAGAACATTAATTTAGATAAGAAACACAGTAATTGGAGAAATGTTATCACGTGACATAATTAAAAATTAAGATTCCGTCCTTACGTCACTGATTGTATATATTTATCAACTCTTGATTGTCTTCTATTTGGTTTAAATAACTGTGATAACAGCGTGATCTAGGGTTAGCTTACTTTGATCCAGATATTAAGGTCCAAGGTTCGAGCTATCAGTATGATCTGAATAGGATCAGAATTTGCATCTTTGGCGATGCATAAAAGCGTTAGTATAACCTGCTGTTGAGCTGTTTGCTCTTTCTGTGCACAGGTGTTGAAAACAATGAACATCTGTGCTTACGCAAACCTTGGGGTCACTTACCTTGACCGTTTAGTCCACAGGTTATGTGAGGTTCTAATTAAATCAAATATTAAGTAAATGCTGCAGTGCAAGAGTAAATTGCGTCTCAACTTACTGAGCATGCTCCATTAGCTTTACCTTAAGTTCAAATTTAAAATGTGTTTTTCGATACTTACCGTGATAATACAACCAAATAACCTTGCGTTTCGGAACTTCTTCAGAGAATGATATATAGTCTAAAATAATTATTCAAAAACATTTTATATAGTTTTTTATCTATCGTTGATAGATACACGTCACGTACGTTAGAGAGTAACTAGCAACTTTTAAGATTTCGTTCTGTCTTCAAAAGATTATATCGAATACTTTCATAATGTAAAAAACAAAACAAAAAACGTTTACGACTAAGTAATCAATTGAGTACATTCTGCACTATCATCCAATGTATCTGTTCTCCTACGCTTTCCAAACTAAAAGGACTTAAAATTTATTCCGGAAAGTTTTTTTTTTTTTACGGCTCTTCGTTAGGCAGTAGAAATTAAATGCACAGATTTTTCTTAAGACTAACGCGGCCGCATTTGTGCGCTGCCTTTCAGTTTAACAATAGAACTTGGCATCAGAGTTAAGGTTTGTTTTGCTGAAGTTTTATGGCCTCCTGTATCTTCTTTTACAATGTAGAAGGATGCGTGATTTCTGATGTTGTCCTTTAACATTTGATGGTTACCTTATTTCTGTATTTAAAAAAAATCAAAATGGTTTTCCCTTTTTTTTTCCTGACTGGGAAACAAACTCACAACAGTTTGTTTGTTTTGAATTTCGCGCAAAGCAACCAGAAGGCTATCTGCGCTAGCCGTCCTTAATTTAGCAGTATGAGACTAGAGGGAAAGCAGCTAGACATCACCACCCCTTTTACTAACGAATAGTGGGACTGACCGTAACATTGTAACACCCCCACGGCTGAAAGAGCGATCATGTTTGGTGCGATGGGGATTTGAACCCGAGACACTCAGATTACAAGTCGAGTGCCTTAACCACCTGGCCATGTCAGGCCTAACTCACAACAGAAGGAGACATTAAGAACATAAGATTTTTCGTGATATTTAAATGTTGTGAACTTTACCAGTAGTAAAAGGCACTATGGCAACGATTATAAATCAGTGAATAATGTATTTCTTAGCCAGACTACTTTTATTTTATTAGTTTTTTTTTCAAGATTACTACATGATTATCCAGCTGAGATTTCTGGTTCTCAAAACCTGATTGGTTCAATAAAACAATTACATATTAAGTAAAATCAAAGGCCGGGTTTGCAGGAGTTTTGTTTGATAACTATTGATGTATTGTTTCAATCAATCGATGTTTAGTTTCTCACAATGCTCAAAACTTGAATAGGTTTCTCACGAAAGACTGACGAATATTGCACACCAAATGAAACTATTCGTTCTTTTGAAACTACAGAGGCCAATAAAGATAAGATTCAATAAATTTGGATTTTTTTCTTCGCAAATAACAAACACATGTACAGCTAACAGAGTTCTGAATTTACATTCACTTGATGGACCAAACGTGACTTTTGTCATTAGCGTGCCTTTAATACGAATTCAAGAATTCGTGGTTTACATCCCATTGCCATGTAAATGCACTCTACACTTTGGAGTTGTGGATACACTAGAGGAGGGACAGTTCAAATCCATTTCTTTGGTCAGGCTACAGGTCAACTTCCCCTCTTTAGTCAGGTGACATGACAACTCCACTCTGTGGTCAGGCGACAGGTCAACTCCCATTCTTTGGTCAGGTGACAGGGAAATTTCACTCTTTGATTAGGTGACAGGACAACTCCACTCTTTTGTTAGGTGACAGGACAATTCCCACTCTTTGGCCAGGCGACAGGGTGACTTCCACTCCTTAGTCAAGCGACAGGTCAACTCCAGTCTTTGGTCAGGCGACAGGGCAACTTCCAGTCTTTTGTTAGACGACAGGTCAAATTTCAGGTTTCAGTCACATATCTTTAGTAGAAAATTATGGGAGAGGATCTATAGTTAATAACTGTTAATATTATTTATGTATTAATATATAACAGGGAATGACCGAGATAATATTATGTATGTGTTAATATATAACAAAGAATTATTTGCGATAATATTATGTATGTGTTTATACATAACAAAGAATTATTACAATAATATTAAGTATGTGTTAATATATAACAAAGAATTATTTGCGATAATATTATGTATGTGTTAATACGTAACAAAGAATTATTGAGATAGTATTATTTATGTGTTAATATATTTTCCAAATATGTTAAAATCGCGCAAGGTACACTGCAGGTTTTGGTTTTCTTTCAAGATTTTTTTCTCATTTTATTTGTGGAGTCAAATCTGCTTTCCTTCACAGTTTTAAGATATGATTCTAAACAGCTTATTTAAAGCTATACCAGGATTATCCTTCATAGCCGTCCCTAATATTGAAATGACAAACGAGATGGAGTGGAACTAGCTAGCAGTATCTTCCGTCAACTTTTTAACTACTCTTGTTTGATCCAATGTTTGGATTTTACTGCTTGTGATGCAGGTCTTTTATGACCTCAGAATGCAAAGCGCTTTTACGGCAATGGGTCACGAACCGTGAATCATCGGGTTTATCGTCCATGCACGTTAACCTATAGGCCATTTTCGGCCGTTTCTAAACAGACTCACAGTAAAATCTGTGTTATTTGAACAGATAGTTTTTGAGTTGTTACTTTATGTGAAATATTTGCACACTCAACGTTAACAACAACACAGTATCAACAATTGCCCTTTAACACTACGGAGTGAGTAGTCTTGGGTGTAAGATATCAAATAAAAACCTGCTTCCTTTTTCCTTCTACTGTCTTTGTCTGTTACTTAAACACGAAGCTAAACTACGGGCTATCGGTGCTGTGCCCACAACGGGTATCGAAAATTCATTTTTAGCGTTATAAGCCCCTTGATCTCCTGTTTAGCCATCGGAGAAAGGTATTTTTCAAGAATACTCTATATTATTATCAGTTTGTGCTTTAAAACAAACTAATTGAACCTTTTTTAGATGTACAGGCATTCTCAAAAAATTCCGCGACATCACTGCTTTGTTAGATTTCAAAATTCTTCACATCAGATGTGCTTAACCAATCAGAGAACAATATATTTTGTTATGGTGCGACGAATTACGTAATTAGCAAATAAAAATCCATTGCAACCAATGTCAATTAAACGCAGTTTGTTAACGCACTTTCTAATGACGTAGTTACTACCAACTGAGGTAAATGTAGTTGATGAGTGTGTTTTGGCTGCTTTCAAAATATAAAGCATCAGTCATTTACTTTGTTATGGGGTTCGCTGCTGGTACAGTGGTAAATCTAGGGATTCACAATCCTGACATCAGGGTTTGTTTCTCCTCTGTAGACTCAGTGGTTTTAAAGGCTCGGCACGGCCAGGTGGGTTAAGGCGTTCGACACGTAATCTGAGGGTCGCGAGTTCGAATCCTCGTCGCACCAAACTTGTTCGCCCTTTCAACCATGAGGGCGTTATAATGTGACGGTAAATCCCAGTATTCGTTGGTAAAAGAGTAATCTAAGAGTTGGTGATGGCTAGCTGCCTTCCCTGTAGTCTTACACTGCTAAATTAGGAACGGCTAGAGCAGATAGCCCTCGTGTAAGTTTGAGCGAAATTCAAACAACAACAAAAAAACTTATGAGGAAAGAAGATTCTTGCTTTTCCCGGTAGGTATGTTAAATATTCATATAGTTTTTATCGAAATACTAAATTTAGTCGAACACCCGATTTAGAAAAGACAGCGATGTATTAGATAATACAGTGATGGATCTTCGTAGATTCTGTCAGTTCGGTAAACCTTAGGGAAAAATATAATGAGTTTCACTTTAGACTGTCACACTTTTTTTTTCTCAAGAGGACGTTTTCTGACATTTATATTTCATTAAAACTACCACGTTTTAACATTTGTTGCTGATGTTCAATTTCTGACTAAAAGAATCAGTCATGAGGGTCAAGAAAACTGTTGTTGGGGTTCATTGGATAAACTGTAAATCCTATACTCGTATCTGGTTGATCTTAGGTTTTCGTTGCCGGAAATATATTGTATTTTCTGATCAATAATCAGCTAACAGTAGGAATTTTTTAGCGTTTACTTATGTAAATTGTTAAGCCTAGTGGGACATGGACCATGGATTCTTAAAACAAGGTGAAATCTTCCAACATTAAATTTTAGTGGTAAACCTAAACGAGGAAGAAAAGTAAGACAATATGCTTGAAACACTCCACCAGGCGTATACTAATAAAATTATGTGATAGTCTTAGTACCAAGCTTAGAAACACATATTAGGCCTAATAATCATATATAAGTAGATGTTCTTGTCTGTGTAAAGAAAATATGAATAAATATCTAGAATTTAAGCTCTAAGGAAACGAGCTGTATACCGTTTCGAGGTAATACAGTCAGCTGTTGTTGACAGAATTTCGTCAAGAAAATAATTAATTTGTTTTTCAAAGGGAACTTGTTTGTTTGTTTGTTTGTTTTAAATATACCGCAAAACTACACGAGGGCTATCTGCACTAGCCGTCTCTAATTTCGCATGTAAGACTAAAGGGAAATCAGCTAGTCATCACCACCCAACTCCAACTCTTGGGCTGTTTTTTTTTTTTACCGACGAATAGTGGGATTAACCGCACATTATAACGCTCCCACGCCTGAAATGGCAGAAAAGTTTGGTGGGACGGAAGTTCGAACCCGCGACCCTCAGATTACGAGTCGAGTGCTGGGAGTAAAATTTTAAAAACAAGGAAAAAAACAGTTCAAAAGTATTTTGAAACAATGGCTATTTAATAAAAAAGTAAAACCAAATAATAATAAATAAACAAACATAAATCGCCTTGTTACACTATTAACGTTACATTTAAGCAGAAATATTATGAAAAAATCCATACACTAAGTTTATAAATATATCTGTAATTCTTCGATATGATTTGGAAACTTTTCTTTCGATACTAACATTCATGCCTCGTGCGTCAACGTTTCACATTCGAGCGCTGACATAAATCCACAAAGTGCTTTATGAAAGTGCTTCTAAGAAACTAAGAGAACATGAGGCTGACCTGAAAACAAATTAAGTGATAATTCAAGGTATAGAGTGTATTGTTTTCCTTTTTTCCTTCAATATATTTTGCAAAATCATCAATCTTCAAGTGTTGAATATTTAATTTCTTGATATTAAATAATTTTGGTTTATACCATGGCCCTCTATGGGTTTAATAAAACACCATGTTAAGCAAACTAACAAAGGCGGGCAATCAAAGTAAACCTCATTTTTTCATAGCACATGCTGCGTTTGTTTGTTTTTTTTCTCTGATATTCTGAACACGTGTTCACTAAGTATAAATTGACTTAACCTAAACATTGACGTTTCATCTCAAAAAATATGGTTTAGAGAGACTTTACGATGCAGGGAGACAGAAGCTTTGGAAGATTGCACATTTCTGGATAGGAATTATTGTTGGTGATGAAAGAAAAACAGACGTGGGATATTTTGTGAAGACTCGATGGTCAGTGTTTTAACCACGTCTCTGTGTTTTCTTTAGACACCATTGTGTAGATCGAGATACGACTGCCATTACACGCGCGAGTGAGCAAACATACTTTTCCTCGACAATTGAGATATTTTTTTTTAAAAAAGAGAACACAGGTAATGAGTTTTAACCTTATCAAACACGTCTTAACTCATACTACATGAATTTTAATTTTCATTACGAAAACGTTTCCCAGTGGCATAGCAGTATATCTGCAGACTTACAACCCTAGAAACCGGCACAGATAACCCATTGTGTATCATCGTGCTTAATCGCGAAAAACGACTTGTAAGATATAATGATTATTTTGAAGTAGATGTCAATGAAATGGATTTCACTTTTAATTAAGTTCATTTCTCAATCTCCTTTTATGACTCGTGTGAGCAAAACAGCATTCTTATTTCTTTATATGAAAGATACACTTACATTCTTATACATTAAACAAGAAAAACCCAAACATATAACATTATTATATTTTGTTTTAAATTATTTTTATTATGTCAAGTGGCTTAACGGTATATCTTCGGACTTAATCCTCTAGAAATCGCGTTTCGATACCCGTTATTTTTATTATGTCAAGTAGCTTAACGGTATATCTTCGGGCTTAATCCTGTAAAATCGCGTTTCGATACCCGCTGGGCAGAACCCGTTGGGTAGTTTTGTAGTTAATAACAAACAACAACAAAACTATGAACACAAATATAGTTTGTTGTTAAAAGCGCGTATATGTGTTATCTATACCACACGGATCAAGTGCCTTCATTGAAAGGAAGTGACTGTAATACAGTAACTAACGTCACAACCAACAATTGTACTATCTGTGTCTCTTCTGGCGCTTTTATAGCATCGAAAACAAAGAGTCGCGAAAACATTAATCCTGTTTAACAAATTAATAGGTCAATTAATACGTTGGACTGTACACTTTTACAGCCGTCTAGTGGTATTTAACTTGAATGATTAATGTATTCTATTCTAATTATTTTCGTTTTGTAGCCACCTCGGACCTAAGTGATTATTCCAGTTTTCAATTAATCTGAGCATTTATGAAACAAAGGAGATATATCTTATGCAGTCTTATTGGGTGTAACTCATCCAATAGGTTATTCTTTTAAATTCAAAAAAGGCATAGCCTGGCATAGCCAGGTCGATTAAGGCGTTCGGCTCGTCATCTGAGGATAACGGGTTCGAATTCACGTCGCACCAAAGATGCTCGCCATTTCAGCCGTGGGGGAGTTATAATGTTACTGTCAATCCCACTATTCGTTAATAAAAACGTAGCCCAAGAGTTGGCGGTGGGTGGTGGTGACTAGCTGCCTTCCCTCTAGTCTTACACTGCTAAATTAGGGACGACTAGCGCAGAGAGTCCTCGTGTAGCTTCGCGCGAAATTTAAAAACAAAACAAACAAAAAAGGCAAGAGTGAGACTAAAACAGTTAGGCCTAGAAATCCAAGATGACGAGAAACCCACTTAAAATAAAAATATATCTCAAAACGGCTGGTATGGGTATTCACACCTTTATGGATAAGCAGAGAACAACGTTTCGACCTTCCTAGGCCATCTTCAGGTTAACCAGCCCTTTTGAGATACATTTTTAAGATAGTTTTAGCTAAGACTGACTTTAAACTGTATAAACCTGACCAGTGTGTTAACACAGGGGGTTATTCTCACTTTATAAGAAGGATTTGAACGTGCTATTGTAGTCGTCAAAAGTGCAAACATTAATTTAAGCCCATTAAAACATCACAAGGAAACATATTTGCATAGAGGTAACACTATGTAACACAAATTTTGTTCCTGGATAATATGTGTTATTGTTTAATTGCTTATATTGTAAAAGTACAGAAAATGACCATTATTCCCTTCAAACTTTGCTTTTGTGACCTGGATAATGAAATTTAGAAATTAATATATTTTTTTATGTAAAAATGAACAAATTTGCAAATTTTCATTTACATAAGGTCTGAATAAAACAACATATGAATCAAGATTTACATGTATATATGCGAAAGTTATACAAAAATGTTCAGAAGTGAGTAGTTTTTCCAGATTTGCGACTGTAATGTTAATCACTTTCACGAATCAGCCCCCAAGTATAGTCTCCCATCATGTTTTCGTTATACACTCCCAGGTCATGAAAGCAAAGTTTGAAGAGAAAAATAGGTCTTTTCCATTTACTTTAGTCATAAGACATTGGGAAATAACACTTTCTGTCCAGGAACAAGAGAAAATAAAAATTTTGTTACATAGTGTAATGTTAAACAATTTGAAGCCAAATAACGCAGCAAAATTATCATCAAAGATTTTGTTTGTTGTTAACTACAGAGTTAAATAATGGCCATTCTGTACCCTGTTCATCACGGGTATCGAAATCCTGCTTTTAGCGTGATAACATACAGGAATAATGTTATACAGAGCTGTTGATGTTTCCATGGTTGGAGAAAGTAAACTATCATAACAAGGCTTAGAAACGTAGTAGGCCTTGTTACTACATACAGAATGATGTTGTTATTAGAGTGCTTGTGTGTGTGTTTTCTTATAGCAGAGCCACAGCGGGATATCTGCTGAGTCCACCGAGGGGAATAGAACCTCTGATTTTAGCGTGTAAATCGGTAGACCTACCGCTGTACTAGCGAGGGGCATATTAGAGAAAGTTTGTTTTGGAATTTCGCACAAAGCAACTCGAGGGCTATCTGTGCTAGCCGTCCCTAATTTAGCAGTGTAAGACTAGGGGGAAGGCAGCTAGTCATCACCACCCACCGCCAACTCTTGGGCTACTCTTTTACCAACGAATAGTGGGATTGACCGTAACATTATAACGCCCCGACGGCTGGGAGGGCGAGCATGTTTTGGCGCGACTCGGGCTCGAACCCGCGACCCTCTGATTACGAAGCGCACGCCTTAACGCGCTAGGCCATGCCAGTCCCTATTAGAGAGAGAACTATAGCAACTTTTCATCGATAAAGGCATTGTGATAAAGTTAAGTATATCTCCTAACACAAATGGTAATATAAAAAAAAAAAGATATCAATCTACAGGGTCTCATATCCCTAAAGTTTAGCCGCCGTTCGAAACCAGGTACGGTTCTTACAAGGAAGATCGTTCAGGAGTAAACAGCATTCCAGTTCAGTTCCAATCTTTCTAATTTCCTAAGTGGGTTATTTAACTAGTCTGCTTAAACGTGGAGAAAGACAGAAAGAACGTTTGTCAACACATGTGGCATAAATAACCTTCTTTGCCTGAGATGACCATCAGGCTTTTGACATTCATGATGATGTTTCACACCAGCGCCATCTCACAATTACCGCTTGAGTTATAATGAAATATGATATTTTTATGTTTCTTTGTTTTTGAATTTCGCGCAAAAATACACGAGAGCTAGAAGGGAAAGGATTTTTGGGTGTGACAAAGATTTGAACCTAAATTATGAGTCGAATGCCTTAACCACGTGACCGTGCTTCGCTGTGTATCTTCATAAAAATAAAACCTTTTATACATTAAATTGAACAACAGTAAAGATATGACTTGTTTAAACTTTCAACACACACACACACACACCTACATATATATACCGTGCAATACAGGTCCATTTTTTACAACAAATCCCTGAAAAAGATGTGTTTATATATATATAATAATTTCTCTGCAAAAAAAATGAATTAAATTATATTTTTGGAGACGGGTAAATCTGTCAGAAGATTGTTGTGGTTAAAATCTTTCTTGTGTCCAGCTGGTATAAAAATCATTATACTTTACGTTTAATTAATTATCTATTTACGTTTTCTACTTCTATTTGATATGCTTTAGCGACATCTACATAGTTATTTCATATATTAGAGCAAAGCTACAAAAGGGGAACATCTTCGTCAGCTGCCCTGAATTGTGAACTGATTGGCTCGAGGGAAAGTTATATTTATTGGTTTTTTTAGGAAAAAATAGCATTGGACTATCTGCTGGGTGGGGAATCGAACCTCGGGTTTTAGCAGCGAAATGCAAGTTAACGCCTAATATCATTCATAATTAAATAATATATGCTTAGTACCTGTACACTGGTATAATTCATGATTTAAAAAACCTTGTTCATACCTACGTACTGATTTCTTTCATAATTAACCAGTACAAGGTTTGTACCTCTGCACTGATATCATTTATAACTAAGCAATACATGGTCAGTACCTATACATTCATTCTTTCATAATTAAACAACGCATGGTTAGTACCCACACATTGATATCTTTCATAATTCAACAATACATGATTAGTGCCTACACATTAATATCTTTCATAATTCAACAATACATGATTAGTGCCTACACATTGATATCTTTCATAATTCAACAATACATGATTAGTGCCTACACATTTATATCTTTCATAATTCAACAATACATGATTAGTGCCTACACATTGATATCTTTCATAATTCAACAATACATGATTAGTGCCTACACATTGATATCTTTCATAATTCAACAATACATGATTAGTGCCTACACATTAGTATCTTTCATAATTCAACAATACATGATTAGTGCCTACACATTGATATCTTTCATAATTCAACAATACATGATTAGTGCCTACACATTGATATCTTTCATAATTCAACAATACATGATTAGTGCCTACACATTAATATCTTTCATAATTCAACAATACATGATTAGTGCCTACACATTGATATCTTTCATAATTCAACAATACATGATTAGTACCTACACATTGATATCTTTCATAATTCAACAATACATGATTAGTGTCTACACATTGATATCTTTCATAATTTAACAATACATGATTAGTGCCTACACATTGATATCTTTCATAATTCAACAATACATGATTAGTGCCTACACATTAGTATCTTTCATAATTCAACAATACATGATTAGTGCCTACACATTGATATCTTTCATAATTCAACAATACATGATTAGTGCCTACACATTGATATCTTTCATAATTCAACAATACATGATTAGTGCCTACACATTAATATCTTTCATAATTCAACAATACATGATTAGTGCCTACACATTGATATCTTTCATAATTCAACAATACATGATTAGTACCTACACATTGATATCTTTCATAATTCAACAATACATGATTAGTGTCTACACATTGATATCTTTCATAATTCAACAATACATGATTAGTGTCTACACATTGATATCTTTCATAATTCAACAATACATGATTAGTGCCTACACATTGATATCTTTCATAATTCAACAATACATGATTAGTGTCTACACATTGATATCTTTCATAATTCAACAATACATGATTAGTGCCTACACATTGATATCTTTCATAATTCAACAATACATGATTAGTGCCTACACATTGATATCTTTCATAATTTAACAATACATGATTAGTGCCTACACATTGATATCTTTCATAATTCAACAATACATGATTAGTGCCTACACATTAGTATCTTTCATAATTCAACAATACATGATTAGTGCCTACACATTGATATCTTTCATAATTCAACAATACATGATTAGTGCCTACACATTGATATCTTTCATAATTCAACAATACATGATTAGTGCCTACACATTGATATCTTTCATAATTCAACAATACATGATTAGTGCCTACACATTGATATCTTTCATAATTCAACAATACATGATTAGTACCTACACATTGATATCTTTCATAATTTAACAATACATGATTAGTGCCTACACATTGATATCTTTCATAATTCAACAATACATGATTAGTGCCTACACATTGATATCTTTCATAATTCAACAATACATGATTAGTGCCTACACATTGATATCTTTCATAATTTAACAATACATGATTAGTGCCTACACATTGATATCTTTCATAATTCAACAATACATGATTAGTGTCTACACATTGATATCTTTCGTAGCACTATGTCACAATTTTTTTAATTTTTTCTTGTCCCTCGGCAGAAAGTGTTATTTTCCAATTGCTTATGCCTAAAGTAAACGGAAAAGACCTATTTTTCTCTTCAAACTTTGCTTTTGTGACCTGGGAGCGTATAACGAAAACATGATGGGAGACTATATTTGGGGTCTGATAAGTGAAAGTGATTTACATTACAGTCACAAATCTCGAAAAACTACTCACTTCTAAACATTTTTGTATAACTTTAGTATAAATACATGTAAATCTTGATTCATATGTTGTTTTATTCAGACCTTATGTGAATAAAAATGTGCAAATTTGCCCGTTTTTACATAGAAAATAGGCTAATTTCTAAATTTCATAAACCAGGTCAAAAAGCAAAGTTCGAAGGGAATAATTGTCATTTTCTGTACTTTTACAACATAAGTAATTAAGAAATAACACACACTACCCATTTACAAAATTTGTGTTACATAGTGTTATTGAACAACATATGGTTAGTACTTACAGACTGACATAATTCATAATTAAGAAACACATAGTTACTACCTATACATTGATATAAATCATAATTAAACAATATATGGTCAATATCATTGATGTTTTTCATAATTAAACAACACATGTTTAGTACCCAGTCAATGATATCTTTCATAATTAAACAACATGATTAATACATAAACATTGATATAATTCATAATTAACCATTAAACAGCGTGACTGTTGTAGATAGCAGTGTCAATTGATGAAGGCAGCTATTTAAGGGTTACACAATACAAGGTTAGTACCTACAAATTGATATAATTCAGTTCCTAGCACATTAAAATATTAATAAAAAGTAGAAAACACTCATTAACATATATTATAATAAATTTCGAAGATAATTACTGATACTGTATATTGGATCACGACAAGAACTGAAAATATAATAAAAGAATTTGTAATAATAGCGATAAGGTATAATAAGGTTATATTGTCTGAAACATTGTATTTCATTATATAAATACAATTCTTCCTACTTATCGCTTTCCCGGCTAAGTGGTTGGTCTGTGGGTTCATAACGTTAAACAAATTTCAATACTATCGCTAGAGGGCGAACTCACATGGCCCATTTTGTAGCTATCTGCTAAAACAGTAAAATTAAACAAACCCAAATCACTCGATTCGTTGAGCATTTGTAGCCTTATTAAGTTTGTTCTGCCACTGCGGATATATTTGAACTCAAAACGTGTCACGTGACTTTAATATTTTTTCAGTGGTTTAATAATAATGTTGGGTGTTTCTGAATACACTTCCGCTGGTCGTAAGACTCCGTCGAAGGAACCGATAGACCCCCTGTTAAGAAACCGATAGACCCCCTGTTCTTAAACTCGTCATATGCAAACCTATTTGACCATGCGGAAGACAAAGGACACGTTGAAGTGATTTGTTCGAAAATGCTTGAATATAACTTTGAATCACCTACAATATGTAGTGTGGCCATGGTGTCATTATGACATACCACACGACTGAAACAAATGGTAGGATGATAATGTATTTGTTAGAGCAGATAAAGTTTGGTACAAGTGGTATTTGTGTTCTATTTATAGAGTAATAATGATGTATTTATTCGAGTAGATAACATTTAGTACAAGTGGTACTTGTGTTATTTTCGTAGGGTGATAACGTTGTATTTGTTAGAGCAGATAACTTTTGAAACAAGTGTTAATACTTGTGTTCTATTTATAGAGAGATAATGTATTTATTAGAGCAGATAACAATTGGTACAAGTGATACTTTTGTTACTTTCGTAGGGGGATAACGTTGTATTTGTTAGAGCAGATAATCTTTGGTACAAGTGGTACTAATGTTCTATTTATAGAGTGATAACGTTGTATTTATTAGAACAGATAACTTTTTGAAACAAAATGACGAGAAAAGTTACTTTAACTAAAAATGTATATCAGAACAGCTGGTATGGGTATTAACACTTTTATTAATAAGGAGAGAACAATATTTCGACCTTCCTAGGTCATATTCAGGTTAACAAAGAGAGTTTGCAACTGACCGTTGCCGGACACATGTCTTAGGGACGACAGTATAAACGGGTACGGGATTGTAGAGGGCGTTGCAGTTGGATGTTAGGTTATTAATTAGTATAGGTATAAAGTTGTTTCTTTACTTTGGCTTAATTTTGGTTTTAGTTGCTGTATAAGTAGGACTTCCTTGATTTTGTATTTGTTTATATTTGTTTTCCTATTTAGTATCTGGTGTTTTCTGTGGTTTGTTTATTTAATATACAGTGTTCAAAAACGTGTGAAGGTGTTTTTTCGTGTTCTTTGAATCTAGTTTCCATTTTTCTACTTATTTCTTCAATACAGAAGCCGTGGCAGTTGCTGTATTGTTTTTTATAAATAATATTGGTGTTGTGTTTGTCAGTGTAGTTTTTACTTAGTATGGACTTTAATTTTCACACAAAACTATGAACATAATTTCATTTAAAAGAAACCTATAAAACAACCACACACAAAACATATTAATTCTATACACAACTTAAAACAAGACAACAGCACCAAAATTCTCAAAGCAGATAAAGGCAATGCTATAGTTATAACGAAAGCAAATGAATACATAAAAAAAATGAACATCTTGCCAGATACAAACAACTTTAAACTACTAAACACAAATCCAACAAAAACACATGAAAACCAATTAAACAAAATACTACTACAAATGAAAAAATCAACACAATCTCAGAAAACATTTATTATTACCTACGAAAGACCGATTCACGCACACCACAACTATATGGCATCTCCAAACCTCACTAACCCGATTGTTCACTACGACCCATAATGTCGACCTATGAATTATTTAACTACAACCTTGGTAAATATATAGCGTTGGCATTTTCTAAATACGTAACATCAGCCGTTTTTGTTTTTTTTTCAAAGACTATTTTAACTTTAAATATATCCTTAATCAACTAAACCATAAAACCTTAATGGACAATTTTGATGTAATCTCCCTCTTCACAGAAGTCCCAACAACAGAAGTCTGCAAGATAGCTTTAGAACTTTATACCCGAGACCCCAACCTATTAATACACATACCCAGCAACCTTTATAGAGTTCAATACCAACAAAACTAACTTTATGTTCAATAATCAAAACTACCTACAAATAAATGGCCTAAGTATGGGGAATTCCGTGTCATCAGTTTTAGCCAACATTTTTATGACACAGATTGAATCTCAAGCGGTCAGTTCAGCCTTACACCCACCACTATACTGGTACAGGTATGTTGATGATACAATTACTGGATTAACATATACAGAACACACTTAGTTTTTTTCAAACTTAACTCGTAACTCGTTAATCACGTTAATTCGATACCCCCAACAACTGTGAACATGAGAAAACTAAGCCTTTCTTAACCTCAAGATCCCTAGAACTGATACACAATTCAAAACAGAAATCCACAGAAAAAAATTACCCATACACCCCCTGTGACTCAGCACATGAAACAAAACAAAAACTCGACGCATTAAGAAACCAAATAAACACAGCCACAAAACTATGTTCACCAGATAAAATTAATGATGAAATCAACAAAATAAAACAACAATTGATCAACATCAACAAATTTCCTCAAAAAAGCCTTGAAAAAATTACATGCACAGATCTAGACCAACATCAAACAAACAATAATAAATCCCAAAATACAACAAACTACAAGACCTTACACTGCTACATACCATATGTTCCTGACATCAGCAAAAACATAACCAACATTTGGAAAAAGACTTATAACAAAACGCAACATTCCAGTAAACATCAAATTTATTTAAAAACCAGGTACAAAAATAAAGTCCATACAATGTAGAAGCTACACTGACAAATAAAACACTAATATAATTTATAAATTATAATGCAACAGCTATCACGACGTCTATATTGGAGAAACAAGCAGAAAATGGAAACTAGATTTAAAGACCACAAAAAACACCTTCACACGTTTTTGAACATTGCGAATTAAATAAACACAACATAGTCATAGAAAACTCTCAGATATTAATTACGGAAACAAATATAAACAAACGTAAAATAAAAGAAGCCTTACTTATACAGTAACTAAAACCAAAATTAAACCATTGTAAAGGAACAACTTTATATCTATACTGATTAATAGCCTAACACCTGGCCCGGCATGGCCAAGCGTGTTAAGGCGTGCGACTCGTAATCTGAGGGTCGCGGGTTCGCATCCCC
The DNA here is from genome assembly GCF_004210375.1 of Tachypleus tridentatus. Lineage (NCBI taxonomy): Eukaryota > Metazoa > Arthropoda > Merostomata > Xiphosura > Limulidae > Tachypleus > Tachypleus tridentatus. The sequence continues at coordinate 19,878,359 of NC_134826.1, forward strand.
GTCGCGCCAAACATGCTCGCCCTTTCAGCCGTGGGGGCGTTATTATGTTATGGTCAATCCCACTATTCGTTGGTAAAAGAGTAGCCCAAGAGTCGATGGTGGGTGGTGATGACTAGGTGCCTTCCCTCTAGTCTTACACTGCTAAATTAGGGACGGATAGCACAGATAGCCCTCGAGTAGCTTTGTGCGAAATTCAAAAACAAACAAACAAACCTAACACCTAACTGCAACACCACCTACAATCTCGTATATGTTTATACTTTCGTCCCTAAGACATGTGTCCGGCAACAGTCAGTTGCAAGCTCTCTTTGTTAACCTGAAGATTAATACACGTACCAGGCTTTCTGAGATACAAGTAACACTTGTGCTCTATTTGTAGGGTGATAATGTACTATTCATTAGAGTTTATGAGGGTTGTTTGGTTAGAAGTTTGTGACTAATTTCACTCACTTGTGCATCTGAGTCTATATACAAGAAACAATGAGTTTAGGCCTCATCCTATGTATGAACAACACTAAATTTAAGACTGAGATTATATACAAGTAATAACTTATTTAGGTCTCAGTTTATACGTAGGTAAGATTCTATTTAGGCCTCGTTTCATATACAAGTGACAATCTATTTAGCCCTCGCTTATAAACAAGTAACAATCTATTTAGATGCAAGCAAAATAAAACTTACTTTTATATCTACGAATATATCTTTACTGTTATGTCACAGTTCATCAGTATCACGATTCGTATTTTGCCTCTAAAGAATATATCCGCTAAATAACACAGTCTATATCCAATTGCAGAAAATATTCAAAGGTCAAATATAACCATGTTAAAAATATCCTCCGATCAAACCAGAATGCGAACTTACAACGCGAGAAACTGGGTTTTGGTATCCGTGGTGGACAGAGCACAGATAGTTCTTTGTGTAGCTTTGTGCATACAATAACTATAACATGGACTATAAATTGAGTTCAGAAAATATAATTTCACACTGAGGGGTGTGGCTTGAGAAAACTGTTACAGTAATTCACGTTTAACTGGGTCGTCCTAGAAATAACAAGAATAGAAGAAAAAACCAGTTTCACAAAATGATTCGGTTAATGTCAAGGAGAGATATTACCACTGTTCTACGTTTTACCATTGCTTTCTTAGCAATGTTACTAACGTTTTCATTAAGGAACTCGTACTGTGAACGTTTCGGTAGTGAATGCCAGTTAACACTTACGATCCTCTGAAAACTGTTAAATAACACTTATGAAAAGTTCTATGACAATAAATGATTCCAGTCGATCAAAGAAGTTGTTTTTCTTGCTACTACTTGTTGTAATAAACATTTGTCGGAATTACCTAACAGTTTTTATTTGATAGATTGTTTAGAGTATTCATGATAAAACTTTGTAGAATGGATGACGACTGCCTGTTGTGAAGACACGAGTGTAGAGGACAACGTTTCGATAGTTTTCCGCCTTTCGTCTTCAGGCAGCTTTGTTGCTATGAAGAAAGTTACACGTGTGTGTTTCTGTTTTTATAACAAAGCCAGATCGAGCTATCTCCTGCGTCCATCGAGGGGAATCGAACTCTTAATTTTAACGTTGTAAATCCGTAGACTTACTGCTGTTTCAGCGGGGGAGGCGAAGCTACACAATGTTTGTTTTTTTTTCTGTTGTGTATAACACGAGTATCAAAATCCGGCTTTTAGTGGCGTGAGTCATCATACTTTCTGCTGAGCCACTATGGAAGGAGGGAAGGAAAAGGGTAAAAAAATGTTTATTCCTTTCTGACTGGTCAGCTAAAAATCACTCGTGGTCAAAAATTGTAAACTAACTGAATCAAAATTATTTGAGACACAAAAGTCGAGAACAATTTCCTCGAACGGAAGTCGTTCTATAGTGACACTTTATTTTTGTTTTTGCTGAGGGTGCGAAGGAATTGGACTAATGGGGGTCTCAGAATGGAAACTGTTCTATACAGCTTCACGGATTTGGATTTGATCGATTAATCGGCATTGTTTTGAATATTTGTCTTGAAAGTAAGTGTTTCTTATGCTCTCTTATTTCTGTTTTTCTCTCTCTCTCTCTCTGAAAGAAGAAAGTGTGCTTCTAAAAATAGCCTGATCGAAGCAGTGGAATGTCTCTCCAGCAAACATCAGCTTCACTGTACTGCTCCTTGAAAAATTACTAGCATTCAAGTGAAAAATGTAATGGACTAAAGAAAAAAATACACAAAAAAACAAGACATTCCGTACCGTACACAATACAACTTCTTCAGACAAATGGCTACCAAATAAAGTCAGTACGTACACAATACGAATTTTTCAGACAAATGGCTGCCAAATAAAGTCAGTACGTACACAATACGAATTCTTCAGACAAATGGCTACCAAATAAAGTCAGTACGTACACAATACAACTTCTTCAGACAAATGGCTACCAAATAAAGTCAGTACGTACACAATACAACTTTTTCAGACAAATGACTACCAAATAAAGTCAGTAGGTACACAATACGAATTCTTCAGACAAATGGCTACCAAATAAAGTCAGTAGGTACACAATACAACTTCTTCAGACAAATGGCTACCAAATAAAGTCAGTACGTACACAATACGAATTCTTCAGACAAATGGCTACCAAATAAAGTCAGTACGTACACAATACGAATTCTTCAAACAAATGGCTACCAAATAAAGTCAGTACGTATACAATACGAATTCTTCAGACAAATGGCTACCAAATAAAGTCAGTACGTACACAATACGAATTCTTCAGACAAATGGCTACCAAATAAAGTCAGTACGTACACAATACGAATTCTTCAGACAAATGGCTACCAAATAAAGTCAGTACGTACACAATACGAATTCTTCAAACAAATGGCTACCAAATAAAGTCAGTACGTACACAATACAACTTTTTCAGACAAATGGCTACCAAATAAAGTCAGTACGTACACAATACAACTTCTTCAGACAAATGGCTACCAAATAAAGTCAGTACGTACACAATACAACTTCTTCAGACAAATGGCTACCAAATAAAGTCAGTACGTACACAATACGAATTCTTCAGACAAATGGCTACCAAATAAAGTCAGTACGTACACAATACAACTTCTTCAGACAAATGGCTACCAAATAAAGTCAGTACGTACACAATACAACTTCTTCAGACAAATGGCTACCAAATAAAGTCAGTACGTACACAATACAACTTCTTCAGACAAATGGCTACCAAATAAAGTCAGTACGTACACAATACAACTTCTTCAGACAAATGGCTACCAAATAAAGTCAGTACGTACACAATACGAATTCTTCAGACAAATGGCTACCAAATAAAGTCAGTACGTACACAATACAACTTCTTCAGACAAATGGCTACCAAATAAAGTCAGTAGGTACACAATACGAATTCTTCAGACAAATGGCTACCAAATAAAGTCAGTAGGTACACAATACGAATTCTTCAGACAAATGGCTACCAAATAAAGTCAGTACGTACACAATACGAATTCTTCAGACAAATGGCTACCAAATAAAGTCAGTAGGTACACAATACGTATTCTTCAGACAAATGGCTACCAAATAAAGTCAGTAGGTACACAATACGTATTCTTCAGACAAATGGCTACCAAATAAAGTCAGTACGTACACAATACGAATTCTTCAGACAAATGGCTACCAAATAAAGTCAGTAGGTACACAATACGAATTCTTCAGACAAATGGCTACCAAATAAAGCCAGTACGTACACAATACAACTTCTTCAGACAAATGGCTACCAAATAAAGTCAGTACGTACACAATACGAATTCTTCAGACAAATGGCTACCAAATAAAGTCAGTAGATACACAATACGAATTCTTCAGACAAATGGCTACCAAATAAAGTCAGTACGTACACAATACAACTTCTTCAGACAAATGGCTACCAAATAAAGTCAGTACGTACACAATACGAATTCTTCAGACAAATGGCTACCAAATAAAGTCAGTAGGTACACAATACGAATTCTTCAGACAAATGGCTACCAAATAAAGTCAGTACGTACACAATACAACTTCTTCAGACAAATGGCTACCAAATAAAGTCAGTACGTACACAATACAAATTCTTCAGACAAATGGCTACCAAATAAAGTCAGTACGTACACAATACGAATTCTTCAGACAAATGGCTACCAAATAAAGTCAGTACGTACACAATACAACTTCTTCAGACAAATGGCTACCAAATAAAGTCAGTAGGTACACAATACGAATTCTTCAGACAAATGGCTACCAAATAAAGTCAGTAGGTACACAATACGAATTCTTCAGACAAATGGCTACCAAATAAAGTCAGTACGTACACAATACGAATTCTTCAGACAAATGGCTACCAAATAAAGTCAGTAGGTACACAATACGTATTCTTCAGACAAATGGCTACCAAATAAAGTCAGTAGGTACACAATACGTATTCTTCAGACAAATGGCTACCAAATAAAGTCAGTACGTACACAATACGAATTCTTCAGACAAATGGCTACCAAATAAAGTCAGTAGGTACACAATACGAATTCTTCAGACAAATGGCTACCAAATAAAGCCAGTACGTACACAATACAACTTCTTCAGACAAATGGCTACCAAATAAAGTCAGTACGTACACAATACGAATTCTTCAGACAAATGGCTACCAAATAAAGTCAGTAGATACACAATACGAATTCTTCAGACAAATGGCTACCAAATAAAGTCAGTACGTACACAATACGAATTCTTCAGACAAATGGCTACCAAATAAAGTCAGTACGTACACAATACGAATTCTTCAGACAAATGGCTACCAAATAAAGTCAGTAGGTACACAATACGAATTCTTCAGACAAATGGCTACCAAATAAAGTCAGTACGTACACAATACAACTTCTTCAGACAAATGGCTACCAAATAAAGTCAGTACGTACACAATACAAATTCTTCAGAGAAATGGCTACCAAATAAAGTCAGTAGATACACAATACGAATTCTTCAGACAAATGGCTACCAAATAAAGTCAGTAGGTACACAATACAACTTCTTCAGACAAATGGCTACCAAATAAAGTCAGTACGTACACAATACAAATTCTTCAGAGAAATGGCTACCAAATAAAGTCAGTAGGTACACAATACGAATTCTTCAGACAAATGGCTACCAAATAAAGTCAGTAGGTACACAATACAACTTCTTCAGACAAATGGCTACCAAATAAAGTCAGTACGTACACAATACAAATTCTTCAGAGAAATGGCTACCAAATAAAGTCAGTAGGTACACAATACGAATTCTTCAGACAAATGGCTACCAAATAAAGTCAGTAGGTACACAATACAACTTCTTCAGACAAATGGCTACCAAATAAAGTCAGTAGTTCAGAAGTTTTCTTAAGTAGGACGGAAATTTAAAGAAATGTGTGTTTGTTTATGTATGGGATATTAAATTTTCAAGTTTAAAGCTGCTGAGCCAGGATAATATCATACCAATAATGTGGTTATTTTGCACATGAGCTTACATTTAGACTTCTGTGGGGATCCTTTACCCTCCCTGGTGGCTCAGCAGCAAGTCTTGACGTTCTTAACGGTACAAACCAGGTCTTGATACAAGTGATGTGCCCATCAGCACAGATAACCTATCGTGTAGCGTTGTACTTAACAACAAACAAACAAGCTTGTCTTGACTTGTTGCTTTGGTTGTACCTTACACGATTTAGCAGTTGTTGTTTTTTTGTTTTAGCACAATGTTACACATTGGGCTATCCACACTCTTGTGCACCGCTGCTAATCGTACCAGGTAGCCCATAAACCTATCTTTGACCCAAAGATGGTGAGAGGAACTGATAATGTGAATGAAATATATCGATGAATGTCACGTACAGAATCCATCGAGGTTGATTTCAGAACACTCATCTAAGTCTAGTTCTGTCAAACTAGTTCATTTAAATCATTCACTTCAAATACCCTGTTTGATTAATTCAGAAAATCGTTGAACCTTCGTGTAATATTTGAATATCTTATTCAGTATAATCTGATATACTTGTATAAGTTAGACTATCAAAGTTTCTTCAAGGCTCAGCAGCTTTAAGACTTCCAAATTAAAGACTATTAAATTATGAGTATGATCCCTGTAGTTTAAATAAAAACGAAGAAATGTTGACCTGTTTCTTAACTTTTAAGTAATTTAGTTTACGTAGTTTTGACTTTCTTGTTTCAATACATTTTGTACATTAAAACTTTCTCTATTATTATAATTATTAGCGTAGCTAGCTAGGGTTTGCTTGTCTGTTTTTGAATTTCGCGCAATACTACACGAGGGCCTTCTGTACTAGCTGTCCCTAATTTATCAGTGTAAGACTAGAGGGAAGGCAGCTAGCTAAGTTACTGTATATATATATCGATCTCTACATGTTTTCATAAAATTGAAAGAAAACAATTATTTTATCCATTATGATAAGGTTTCCCAAAGTATGAGCTTCCTCCCAGGGGGCGCAAGTTATCTCTTGGTGGGATATGATGATTCGAATAGAGTCAGTAATGTATTGACGCAAAATTAAGCATTTTTCATTAATAAAAATAAGTAATACAACATGTACAGTAGTTTTATGTGTATCCATGTGTCACGTAATTCTCTATTTCACTTATTCTAAAAAGAGGGGAACAGGTAAGAAACCACGTATATTAAACGGGGGTTGGGGTGGATTACAGACTTTTGGGAAGCGCTGTATTATGCGAGCCGCTCTGTCTGCGTTAGCGTTCATGACGCGGAGTTACCTCACTCGATTGTCTTTTGTTTTTAGATTGCCGCCCGAAAAATGAGGGCAAATATACCCCTGAAATAGGGAACTTTTCCTTCTTTAAAATGAGCATTTGGCTTTAAAAACACGAGTAGTTAATCAGATGAATGAGTCAGTTATTAGCGTCTATAAACAGAGAGAGCATTTAGTATTTTGACAAGATCATTGGAGATTTAACAACAAATGGAAGTAAGACATTACCTAAGGTTGTTTCTTTATATGAATACCCGTATTTTTAACGAGTGTTCTCAGATAACATCCATATAAACTTTAAATGTGAAATTTAAACTTCAACGTTGCATTTACTTATAACTACAAAATTATACGTTTTAATTCGAAGGAAACATTTCAAAGTTAGAAAACAGACATCACAAAAATGAGTCCCCGCCAAAACCAAAATAGCTATCACTAAGTGAATAAACCTCATTGTATATTTATTTATACAGTTTCTAAAACTTATTCGTATCATGCATTATATTTTCCAGGTTATATATGGCCTACTCTACGTATAATGTACGTTTTTGTTTGTTTCTGTTTTTATCACAAAGTAAAACATGATCTTAAGCACAGAAAACTCTGTTAGTTGTTGTTTTTATCAACTGGTATTGAAAAAAAGTTTTTATTTCAATTGCCGTTGCTATGGATATATTTTCAATGTATCTCTTGTGTACGTTTATCTGTTTGTTGGTAAGTGAAAAACTGTACAACGCTGTGCTCTCCGAACGAATTAAACCGAGATTTTAGCATGCCTTGGAGCCACAGAAAACTATCACAACTAGCTTATAAAACTAAGTGATTTAAGAACCACATGTAAATATATGATAATAATTAATTCCTTGAGTATCAGTCTAGATGTAGATGGACCAATGTTCAGTGGAATGCTCTCTAAAACCTCAACCACTTAGTTATGCTTATTGTTATTCAACTTGCAGTTTATCAATATGTTACCAGGACGTAAACTGTATAGAAAACAACACAAACAACTTTCTGAAACTCACAAGTATCTGATTAACGAGTACTGTTTTCCTTTTTAACATTTTCATATTGAGCACAATAGTGCTGTTCATAAAACTTGGGAACAACGAAGGCTCGAATTTAACTAAAACTGTGAGAAAACATCTGGCTTATAGGTAGAACAAAGAAAATGACAATTGCCAGGTTTATCGGTCCAACTTATATTTATTCGGATAGGAACATGCAAATTTGTTCTCTTCAGGTGGCTGTTTTTTTTTTTTAAGTAATATGAAAGGCTATCATTGACCTGGACGAAGCCGAACATGTCAGACGCTGCAAACAGTATCTCAAACTGCCTACTTTTACGATCCATCTGTTTTTGAAACTTGTTATTTGATTATTTCGAGTATTTTTTTATTTTGTTTACAATAAAATGACTGCTACTCTTAATTTACAAATCTGAAAGGTTCACGAATAATTAATATTTAATCAAACGTACATTTAAAATATTGAATATTCCATTAACATTTTGTCGTTTAAGCACGACAACGTAAGTTCTTAAAGTGTTAGGGCTAATATTAACTATAATTACTTATCGGAAAGTCCTTAAAACACACTCCTATCTCATTGGCACAGCGGCATGTCTGCGGACTTATACTGCTAGAAACCGGGTTTCGATACCTGCGGTGAACAGAGCATACATAGCCTATTGTATTGTTTTGTGCTTCACTTCAAACAAACTAAACTTATAAAATGGATTCACAAATTCAAGGGGCCAGAGAAAATGTTTGGAATGGGGATTCCTATACAGTAGGTCATCACAATTGTGAATGTTTAAATGTATGAGTACATTATCGGTTCGTATCCAGCTATCTTTCTGTTAGCGTTATAGTGAGGACAGTATCAGCTCTAACTTAAAATAAATCACATGTTTCGACAAGACAAAAGAAATATTGTGAAATATGTGTAATTGGAAAAAAAGTGTAACATGCCATCGTTAATATTGTAAATAATTTCAAACAATCTTCAAGCTCCCTCTATATTTATAATCCTGAAACATAAGTACTTCATAGCACATGAAACTTTTACCTTAACACTAGAAGCAAATGTATTCGAGTTTCCAAACAAACTGGCGTCATGCATAATGCATCATATGTAAGTGTCACTGTTGCCTTGCCTTAAAACTCATCAGCTGTAACAGATGGTGGCTATCAGTAAAAACGGTAAGACATATGACGCCAAAATCTCCTTTATCACCTATAGGCAATACTAAATACAGAATTAGTTTGAATTACAAGAAGACAGTTAGGTGCAGAATTGATCGGAAGTATACGTTGTGTACCACAAATAAAAGAGTCCCAAGTTTAGCATCCTGTGGAGGGACAGCGGTAAGTGTACAAAATCACAACACTAAAATCTGGAGTTCGATTCCCAAAAGTGGGAAAAGCAGATAGTCCAAAGAAGTTTGCTCTAAAACAAAAAAGAAGCATATGAAATGTTGTTATTTCACCCCAGTGGCACAGCGGTAGGTCTACGAATTTATAACGCTGAAAATTGCGTTTCGATACCTGTAGTGGCCTTAACACAGATAGCTTATTACGTGTAGCTTTGTTCTTAACATCAAATAAACAAAAGAAACCATTACCTATATTTCTCAGAAACTGTGTTTTTATATATTAATATTCGTTTCCAAAAGTAACATCGTAAGTTTTTTTTGTTTGTTTTTGAATTTCGCGCCAAGCTACACGAGGGTTGTCTGCACTAGCCGTCCATAATTTAGAAGTGTAAGACTAGAGGGAAGGCAACTAGTCATCACCACCCATCGCCAACTCTTGGGCTACTCTTTTACTAACAAATAGTGGGACTGACCGACACAATATAACGCCTTCCATGGTTGAAAAAGTGAGCATGTTTGGTGTGACGAGGGTTCGAATCCGCGACTCTCAGATTACAAAATGAGTGCCTTAACCACCTGGTCATGCCAGGTCAATATCGTAAGTTGAAGCCAATAAAGTAACTAGTTTGTAATTAGTTTGTAGGGTTAAGAAGTTCACTTGCAAAATACATTTCATAGGTAATTGTGATCGTCCAGCACAGTATCTTGTAGGACGCCAGTTACAACCCTTCGTGTACTCCTGATGCACGAGTTCAGTACATACGCTCCTGGTAATTCATTCTATGTTTAAAAATACCAGGAATTTTCGATACTAAATTATCCTGCTAGTGACTAGGACAAAAAATATAGAAAAGGAATTTATAGATCTCTTTGCTTAAAGGTAAGAAAGTCCACTCAATAATTGAAGAAAACTAGAATCAAATTCTAACAGCTGAGCTCTCGTTACTGAGCCTTGTGAGATTTTCTTAAAATACACCCATTATTGTTGTCCAAAAAGAGTAACTGTATTTTGTTGTATATATAAATACTCATAAGATATGCAGTTATAACACATCTAACAATAAACCTTGTATCGTAACACTTCCAATTTTAAACTAGTTAGTTTGTAGTGGATCCTATATAAATCTGTTTGTAAACAAATAATGTACTGATAAGAATAGTTTTGAATTATCTGAGCCGAAGGACCCGAAATTTATACGAATCCTCCACTTGATGAAATACTTCAATTTAGTATTTTGTGAGTTTTAAAATATTAATGAACTTAATTTTGTTTATGTCCAGAATTATTTTGGATTTGTTAAAATGCAGTCACGTTCTACCACACATAAAATGCAGCTGAAACACTAGAGACCTGCTAGATAAGATGTCACAGTAAAATACTGAACTTAGGGTTTTAAACAAATCTGAGTTCAAGGTCGCTTTTGTTTTGTTTATGACACTCCTGTTTGCTTTCCAAGCTCTTAAAAACAATGGAAAACATGCAGTTTGGTTCAGTAACAAAAAGCATTAATGAGACAGTTTGTTATAGCATCTCCAGGAAGCTGAGTTCGAGAGTAACAAATTCTTTCTTTGACAGGATAGTTAGCAAAGGTATTGATTTATCGAGGCTACATATAATCTCAAACACAAGCACTGCTGATCACAGAAGTCGCTTCATGACTGCTGCAGTATTTTCGATTCCCAATAGTATTCTTCTTTTATGAGCGCCACCAAGATCGTAAATATATATATATATATATATATTATGCATTTTACAGGGCCCACAGGCACACTAAACGCTCCCTCATGATCAACTTTCTTTACCTTTCATTTCTGATTGCTTTTCAAAGCTTCGTTGTTATGACATGAAGATGGCTAAAATACACTGATCAGTATTATGGAGAAATTTTGCATATCATGCTTCAATCGCCACATGTTGATGCGAAAACATGAGTTTATTATTCGTATAAAAGTAACAAAAATATTCGAAAAACGCTCTGAACTACACGTTAGAACAGGAACGTCTTGAAATTCTGTAGAATGCAAGATCGAGAAAATATCTTAAAATAATTTCTCAGGCAAAAGGTTTTTTGAAAAACAAACAAGGGTCTTTCTGTTGTTTTTTTGCTAGTTGTCCAGAATACCCTCCACAAAGAGAAAAAGTAATACGGGACGTTCAAAGATGGCAGCCATTTGCCGTATAACTATTAGCCATGAGCGGATTGATATTTATCCTAAATAATGACATTGTCACCACTAATTAGTTTTTAAAAAATGAAAGAAAAATATTCCGCTTAGGATTTACCAAACCATACGGACATGCTTAACCATAAACTAAATCAATTTACATTTCATAACTAAATGGTACTAGCTATTATATTAAGGGTACTAAGTACTAGCTTACCCTAAAGAAGTAGAACATCTCGTGTTATTATGGGGATTTCTTTCTTTCGGAGTATTTTACACTGTTACTCTGGCTTGACGCAGCCTGGAGATTAGTGTATCTCGAGGACCAAACAGAAAAGTTACTGGACGTTCAGTTAGGTAGCAAATGATTCTGATTGGATACCCTCTCTCAGTTTTGTAATTTGTAATCCTTTGGGTTGTTGACCAGCAGTCTAGATCATGAGTCGTGTCCTCTCTCATTCCAGTAGCTCTTAATTTATTGGGCGAATGACCAGTCACGTAAAGTGCTGCATCAGTACAAATACAAAATACATTTTAATTTTACTTAAGTTGTTTTGTAATATATATACATACATACCGGCCCGGCATGGCCAAGTGTGTTAAGGCATTCGACTCGTAATCTGAGGGTCGCGTGTTCGAATCCCGGTCGCACCAAACATGCTCGCCCTTTCAGTCGTGGGGGCGTTATAATGTTACGATCAATCCCAATATTCGTTGGTAAAAGAGTAGCCCAAAAGTTGGCGGTGGGTGGTGATGACTAGCTGCCTTCCCTCTAGTTTTACACTGCTAAACGAGGGACGGCTAGCACAGATAGCCCTCGTGTAACTTTGCGCGATACAATACATATACATATATATAACCTAGGATCAGAGTAACTTGATATAAAAGTGTCCGAACTGTGAATACATGGTTCGTAGTCTGTTGACGCACTTTGGTGCCGTAAGAAGATGATCAAATTTCACTGTTTGTTCAAACAAATGTGGCTGACCCAAAAGTTCGCGGTACGTGTTTTTCACTAGCTACCAATTCCCTAGTGTATCAGTTGAAAAAAAACGAATTACTTCCAGTGGAACAACAGAATGCCTGCGGACATAAAACGCTAGAAACCGGGATTACATACCTGTGGTGAGCAGAGCAAAGACAGCTCTTTGTTTAGTTTTGTGCTTAACTTCAAACAAACAAAATTAGCAACGACTATGAGTAGATATCCTTTGTGTAGCTTGTGCGAACATCTTAAATAATTATAAACAAACTATTTCCAAGCCTCCCTATGGAGGTGTGACGTAAAAACTCGGTTTTAAATGGCCGTGATAGACGCAACACAAATAGTCCATTATTTAGTTTTGGGATTAAAAAAAATAGAGACCAAGAATATTGTAAGATTCAAAATTACCATTGAGGTAGCTTGCTAAACAGACAATATAGCTCCTATTAAATTATATAATTATAATTATTATTATGCTGTGTCCTAAAAGTAAGTGTATCTGTGACGTGAATCCGAATATCCATGGTTGTCATCCCGTTGAAGTAAAAACGTGTTCCGAATACTGAGACCGTAAGCGTGTTATAAGAATGACGGTCACAACACATTGTGCTGCCATAGAAAAATAGCTCATGAGTTGGCGACGGGTGCTGCGAACGTTCCGTCTACCGTATCAGTTGTTAAATATGGAAGACTATGCTCAGATAGCCGTTCGTGTAGGTTTGCTCGAAAATTTTGAAACAAACAAACAAAGAAGAACGTATCTGATTGGCTGCTTTCATTTCTTCAAACAAGAACCTCGCTTTTTATAAAACTGTAAAGTTTTCTACATCCAGGCGAGAGATAGAAATTAAAAAAAATGAAACACTTCACAAAAAAATAAAATAACTTCGTCTGTAATCGTTGTTTGATGTTTTTAAATGGATTTGTTTTTCCTTCCAATATCGTAAAGTAGTTCAATATTAAAAGGTTTAGCTATATACGTTTCAAAGCCAAAGGCTCACTTATTTAAGTCGATTTTAACTTTGATCAGACGTTACAACCAACTGCTTGGCATGATGAACACTGAGAGTTATCATTTCTTACATATTTTAGTGTAAACACCAGTGTCTAGGTTTATTGGTTATTGATTTAATATACGTCACAGATGAGTTAACAGAAAAGATCGTTTCGAGCTAATCTAATAGATTTCTCACAAGACGACCTATTCATCTTTTCATAGAAGACGAGTGTATAAGCTAGAAGATCATTGTTTTTGAAGCTTATCTCATTTCCTGAAGGTTTGAAAGATTAAAAAATCCATCCACAACGGTCTCTGTAAACGACGAATGCGCTTTTGTTTCAACTTTGCTCTGGATCGATCAGACGACCAGTGAAAGGCAAATTGGTTTTAAAGGGTAAATGGGTAATCTTGTTTGATAATCTGTCGAGCGTTCAATGTACCAGTCTCGCGTATTAAGCCGAAAGCTGAGCGAGGCAATAAAACATTAATGATAATCAGCCATTTGAGAGAAAAGAAATATATATCTTTACATTTCCGTGATGAACGTTTATTGGTTTGTTGTCTTATTTCGTATTATGTCGGTTGTGAAAATGTTAAAGGTTTTACGTTGCAGTTATTAGTTTCGTTTTTTGTAATTCTATTGGAAATGCTTTTAGTGAACGTGACAATGACACGTGCTTAATGTTCGTAAATACTTTTCTGATGAATTTTAACATCAGAAGTGTCGATCGAATAGGTCAGATGTTATGATGAGTTCTATAATTCAAGGCCGCGTTTATAAGGTCGTTACCATGGTATCAGTGCTTTTAATTATAAAGTTATATTGACTGTATTATCGTGCTAACAAATCCCATTCATAAGACACGTCGTTTTGTCAATGTAGCTAGTTGGTGTGCCGTAACAAAAAGGTCCACCCACGCGATTTTCACCTGAACACCTATAGCTGTATTTTAAAAATCTTTAATTTTTATTTGCTTGTTTTTAATTAACCACAAAGATACACAAGTGACTATTCGTACTTTGCCCACCACGGGTATTAAAGCCGTGTTTCTAGCGTTGAAAATACGCTGTATCACTGGGGGGGGGGCAAAATAATTAGAATTCCCGATAATTTACGAAGATATAAATACTTTTACTGTAATGTTAAACACCCAAGCGCTTTATCTAACCGGCCCGGCATGGCCAGGTGGTTAAGGCACTCATCTCCTAATCTGAGGGTGGTGGGTTTGAATCCCCATCACACCAAACATGCTCGCCCTTTCAGCCGTGATGCTATAATGTGACGGTCAATCCCACTACTCGTTGGTAAAAGAGTAGCCCAAGAGTTGGCGGTGGGTGGTGACGACTAGCTGCCTTCCCTCCAGTCTTACACTGCTAAGTTAGGGACGGCTGGCGCAGATAGCTCTCGTGTAGCTTTGCGCGAAATTCAAAACAAACAAACAAACAAACAAACAAATCGCGACTCCTGTTACTAGAATCAGTGATGCCATCTGTTGATGTAGACTTATTGAAAGACAAAAATGTTTGAACACAGTTTTATTTTGTAAACGTAAACGTGTTTTTTGCACCTAAAACACGATATAAGACAAAGCACTCTTACTTTTAATGTCTTGGGTTTCTAAACAAATTGAATCTTTCAATCCTAGCAAACGCGCACTTTTCTCTTAGAAGCTTTTAAGGAAACAAAGACACTGTTAATAAAGCGAAAACGTCTTACTTACACGAGTATGAATTACTCTAGGGTAAATTATCGACGGGACTTAGTCTTAACGAGGCTTGCCGATTCCATTACACACCAAGAAAAGTTGCTTCATCAGAAGCCAAAGAACTCACTAGACAGTTGTGGAAACGATCTTTTTTTGTAAGGATTAGAAAACTTAACCCTGTGTTATTTGTTGAAGGCAGGGCGAAGGACAGTTTGTAGCTATTTTATATCCTGGTTATTTGCAACTTAACAGATGCTAGAACAGTTAGGATGAAATAGTAGGCTGATTTCGGTCACAGTGTACTGCGAAGATAAAAAGGTTCTTTATTATTATACGTGGGTAAAACTTTAGTTTTAATAGCAAGGTTGAAATGGATTCACTTGCATTTCTGAACTCAATACAACAAACTCTCGTTGAACGAATTTCCAAATCAAAGTATTGGACAAATAGGTTAGTCAGATTCTCAGCTGATGAATTAGAAGTTTCAGCCTATTACGATAATTATACTTAAGATTGCTATTCAATTTAATGAAAGGAACAACGATTTTTGTTGTTATTGTTGTGCTACAAGTTACATAGTGTTAGAAGATTTCCCACATGACTAGGTGCTTTGTTCAACTACATAGCCAGGCATAATTTTCTAATGTAGGTTTACCCCCTCATGACTATGCGTTTTGTTTAACTACACGTCCAAGCATAATTTTCTGATTTAGGTTTACCCCCACATGACTATTTACTTTGTTTAACTACACGCCCAAGCATAATTTTCTGATTTAGGTTTACCCCCACATGACTATGTTCTTTGTTTAACTACACGTCCAAGCATAATTTTCTGATTTAGGTTTACCCCCACATGACTATTTGCTTTGTTTAACTACACGCATAATATTCTGATTTAGGTTTACCCCAAGCATAATTTTCTGATTTAGGTTTACCCCCACATGACTATTTGCTTTGTTTAACTACACGTCCAAGCATAATTTTCTGATTTAGGTTTACCCCCACATGACTATGTTCTTTGTTTAACTACACGTCCAAGCATAATATTCTGATTTAGGTTTACCCCCACATGACTATGTTCTTTGTTTAACTACACGTCCAAGCATAATTTTCTGATTTAGGTTTACCCCCACATGACTATTTGCTTTGTTTAACTACACGTCCAAGCATAATATTCTGATTTAGGTTTACCCCCACATGACTATTTGCTTTGTTTAACTACACGTCCAAGCATAATATTCTGATTTAGGTTTATTTTCTGGTTTAGGTTTACCCCCACATGACTATGTTCTTTGTTTAACTACACGTCCAAGCATAATTTTCTGATTTAGGTTTACCCCCACATGACTATGTTCTTTGTTTAACTACACGTCCAAGCATAATTTTCTGATTTAGGTTTACCCCCACATGACTATTTGCTTTGTTTAACTACACGTCCAAGCATAATTTTCTTATGTAGATTTACCCCCACATGACTATGTTCTTTGTTTAACTTCATATCCAGGCATAATTTTCAATGTAGGGTTTTGATGAAACGTTATTCACTTTAGAGCAACAGATGGGGTAAAACACCTTAACGAAACCAATAATATTTTTTACTGTTTCATACTTAACCGTCTGTTTTGATGAGACAGAAATATGATAGCGTGTCAATTATACTACAATACTCCATTCCAAACGAACTATTCACTCTGACCAATTTTACAAGAGAAACAACACAGACTGACAAATGTACAAACATATTCGTTAAGCAGATATTGGTGTTTGATCCGACAGTCAAGATCTTTCAAAATCAAAACTAGTTTTGAGTTTAGGATCAGCTTTGTTCCTGTAGTTTAAGGTGAACATGCTGCTGCAAGCATTTCTGGACAACAACAACAAAGCAAGCACTTAAAACCATTAGTATAAGAGATTTCACGAGCGATTCACGTGCATAATGTAACATTGTTTACTTTAGTTATTAAGGCAACTTCCAAGGTGAGATGACTTATTTTCCCATTTATCATATACTGTGATCAAATATTTACTGAATTAAGTAAACAATAGGTTTCATAATTGACTTGCGTGTCCACAATGGAAAAAAATAGAATTCACCAAGCCATTTAATGACACACTAATACATTCAATATAGAGTTATCCATATTTCTATAGATAATTGTACATAACTATCCCAGTTTTACACATCAATGCCTATATTATAGAGTTATCTAAGTCACTTGTACACATTGTTACCTTCACAATAGAAGTATCTGTATTATTTGCACACATTAACATCTTTACTATAGAGTTATCTAGGTCACTTGTACACATTGTTACGTTCACAATAGAAGTATCTGTATTATTTGTACACATTAACATCTTTACTATAGGGTTATCTAGGTCACTTGTACACATTGTTACCTTCACAATAGAAGTATCTGTATTATTTGTACACATTAACATCTTTACTATAGGGTTATATATATATCCGTTGTACACATTTATTTCAGTATTAAACTTTCACTACATCCCTTATTGGAATCACTATTTTAAAATCAAAGAACAGAAAATGATGTATGTTTTTATTTTTTTAAAGTTAATTGCAAAAACAGTTTTACAATTAAAAGTACTTTTCACAATAACGTAATTTTAATTTTTCAGGTTTTTTAAAGTGTCAATTTTCAAATTATTTTTCGCAGTACAGATACGGTTTCGATCTAAAGTTCGTTTGATATAATACAGTTAAAGCGTAGACATTCCAGACATTAGGGTTTCTTTGTGTTTCATAGCAGAAATATGGACAAATTCAAAGGTACAGCTTTTAATATTGTATTTTGGTAAAGTTTAAAATAATTAAAACCCTTTTCATAATTTATTTTTCATGTTCTATACGAGATAAAAAAACAGAGGAAGAAGCTGAAGTAGCTGTTTTCAAGAATTATAATTGTAGTTAAGTGTTCAGATGTTTCTTACCTTGTTGAAGTTAAGTGTTCAGATGTTTCTTACCTTGTTGAAGTTAAGTGTTCAGATGTTTCTTACCTTGTTAAAGTTAATTGTTTAGATGTTTCCTATCTTGTTGAAGTTAAGTGTTCAGATGTTTCTTATCTTGTTGAAGTTAAGTGTTCAGAAGTTTCCTACCTTGTTGAAGTTAAGTGTTCAGATGTTTCCTACCTTGTTGAAGTTAAGTGTTCAGATGTTTCCTACCTTGTTGAAGTTAAGTGTTCAGATGTTTCTTACCTTGTTGAAGTTAAGTGTTTAGATGTTTCTTATCTTGTTGAAGTTAAGTGTTCAGATGTTTCTTATCTTGTTGAAGTTAAGTGTTCAGATGTTTCTTACCTTGTTGAAGTTAAGTGTTCAGATGTTTCTTATCTTGTTGAAGTTAAGTGTTCAGATGTTTCCTACCTTGTTGAAGTTAAGTGTTCAGATGTTTCTTACCTTGTTGTAGTTAAGTGTTTAGATGTTTCTTATCTTGTTGAAGTTAAGTGTTCAGATGTTTCTTACCTTGTTGAAGTTAAGTGTTCAGATGTTTCTTACCTTGTTGAAGTTAAGTGTTCAGATGTTTCTTACCTTGTTGAAGTTAAGTGTTCAGATGTTTCTTACCTTGTTGAAGTTAAGTGTTCAGATGTTTCTTACCTTGTTGAAGTTAAGTGTTTAGATGTTTCTTACCTTGTTGAAGTTAAGTGTTCAGATGTTTCTTACCTTGTTGAAGTTAAGTGTTCAGATGTTTCTTACCTTGTTGAAGTTAAGTGTTCAGATGTTTCTTACCTTGTTGTAGTTAAGTGTTTAGATGTTTCTTACCTTGTTGAAGTTAAGTGTTTAGATGTTTCTTACCTTGTTGAAGTTAAGTGTTCAGATGTTTCCTACCTTGTTGAAGTTAAGTGTTCAGATGTTTCCTACCTTGTTGAAGTTAAGTGTTCAGATGTTTCTTATCTTGTTGAAGTTAAGTGTTCAGATGTTTCTTACCTTGTTGAAGTTAAGTGTTCAGATGTTTCTTACCTTGTTGAAGTTAAGTGTTCAGATGTTTCTTACCTTGTTGAAGTTAAGTGTTCAGATGTTTCTTACCTTGTTGTAGTTAAGTGTTCAGATGTTTCTTACCTTGTTGAAGTTAAGTGTTTAGATGTTTCTTACCTTGTTGAAGTTAAGTGTTCAGATGTTTCTTACCTTGTTGAAGTTAAGTGTTCAGATGTTTCTTACCTTGTTGAAGTTAAGTGTTCAGATGTTTCTTACCTTGTTGAAGTTAAGTGTTCAGATGTTTCTTACCTTGTTGAAGTTAAGTGTTCAGATGTTTCCTACCTTGTTGTAGTTAAGTGTTCAGATGTTTCTTACCTTGTTGAAGTTAAGTGTTCAGATGTTTCTTATCTTGTTGAAGTTAAGTGTTCAGATGTTTCTTACCTTGTTGAAGTTAAGTGTTCAGATGTTTCCTACCTTGTTGAAGTTAAGTGTTCAGATGTTTCTTACCTTGTTGAAGTTAAGTACTCAGATGTTTCCTACCTTGTTGAAGTTAAGTACTCAGATGTTTCCTACCTTGTTGAAGTTAAGTGTTCAGATGTTTCCTACCTTGTTGAAGTTAAGTGTTCAGATGTTTCCTACCTTGTTGAAGTTAAGTACTCTGGTGTTTCTTATCTTGTTAAAGTTAAGTGCTCTGGTATTTCTTATCTTGTTGAAATTAAGTGCTCAGGTGTTTCCTACCTTGTTGAAGTTAAGTGTTCAGATGTTTCTTATCTTGTTGAAGTTAAGTGTTCAGATGTTTCTTATCTTGTTGAAGTTAAGTGTTCAGATGTTTCCTACCTTGTTGAAGTTAAGTGTTCAGATGTTTCTTATCTTGTTGAAGTTAAGTGTTCAGATGTTTCCTACCTTGTTGAAGTTAAGTGTTCAGATGTTTCTTACCTTGTTGAAGTTAAGTGTTCAGATGTTTCCTACCTTGTTGAAGTTAAGTACTCAGATGTTTCCTACCTTGTTGAAGTTAAGTGCTCAGATGTTTTTCAACTCGTTTAAATGAGCCTCTGTTTCACATAGGAGCAGAGATACAAACCTTAAATCTGTCCCTAAGTAAGACAGAGTACGAGTTTTTCAAACACTCCTTTCGTCTTGCTGCACAAACAGTTAGTTTAATTAAAAATATTAAATTAAAAGCCTTAGGATAAAAGTGGGTAAATTAAAAAAGAATGCGTTGAAACATAAACCGAAGAGATAAAACAGAGCATGAAACGTAAAAAATTCAAACGGAAATTATTGGTTTTGAGTAATTTAAGAGGGTTTGACGTAAGGCTGACGTCATTGACTTACCTAACGAAATATTAATTTCCTCATTAATTTCGGAAGTTCATGAAAGACTAAGCCAGAAGTTACTAGAAATACATGAATGGCTTATATTGCTCTTTCATCTATTTCTAGGTCAAATATTATTTGCCTTTGTTCAAAAACAGCATTTGTTAAGCATCATAATGAAGGTAGGCTAATGAGGCACAATATTAACCTGATACTGCATTTTTACAGAACGTTTCTTTTAATTGATTTCCAATTGAAAGGTAAAATGAGACATTCATTTAATTTCAGGACACGCTTGGTTTAACAGGTGTTGGCTATTTCGCTAGTTTCTTGGCCACATAATTAAATATAACATTAAAAAAATGAATCAGGAAACGAAAACAATCTCCGTTTCTTTTAGGGTTTCGCAAATATACACAAGGAGTCCTTAATTTTATACTGGTAGCTACTAAAAATGTCTTTCGTCTTATACTGGTAGCTACTAAAGTAGTCCTTAATGTTATACTTGTGACTACTAAAGTAGTCCTTAACTTCATACTGGTAGCTACTAAAGGAGTCCTTAATGTTATACTTGTAACTACTAAAGAAGTTTTTAATTTTATGCTGTCTCATGTAACACTTTAAGACACTTCGAGAAATGAAAGAATATTAATATATATAACAGATGAAGTGAGATTCAAACGTTAAGAATTAATTGTAAACAGACTGTGGAGATTGGAAGGTATCCCTGTAATAGGTAGACATTAAGATCAGTAGAATGGTAACCTAAGATAGGGAAAAGATCTGAGGGAAGATGGAGGGACGATATAGTGGCGAAAGCAGGAATCAGGTGGACACAGTATAACAAGAATAGGAAATACTGGACTGGCCTGACGGAAAATTACATAGAACGAGGCTTGACTGCAGCTTAGAAACATAGATTCCCAATGTACTTGAAAAATAAGACTGTATCATTGGTTTACCAAGGTACATGAGATAATCTATTATATACAAAATTTCTATCCATGCTTAATTTCGGTTTGTTTGTTTTTAAAATAGTAATACAAAGGGAAAAAAGTCGTCTTTAAAAGTTAACTTCACTTTTCCCAATCACCGTTTGTGTGTTTATGAGAACACTAGATTATTTATTTAAAAAAAACACGAAGTAACAAATAGCAATTGTTTGTTTGTTTTTTTAGAATTTCGCACAAAGCTACTCGAGGGCTATCTGTGCTAGCCGTCCCTAATTTAGCAGTGTAGGACTAGAGAGAAGGCAGCTAGTCATCACCACCCACCGCCAACTCTTGGGCTACTCTTTTACCAACGAATAGTGGGATTGCTCATCACATTATAACGCCCCCACGGCTGAAAAAGCGAGCATGTTTGGCGCGATGGGGATGCGAATCCGCGACCATCGGATTATGAGTCACACGCCTTAACCCACCTGGTCATGCCGGGCCAACAAATAGCAAAGTAAAAAAGTAGAAATTGAAGCCGAGTCGTTCCTTGTTAGAGGTGATGACGAGATGACAACTCGTCATTAGACTACTTGACTACTCTAATGACGAGATGACAACTTGTCATCAACACCCGAAGACTACTTGACTACTCTAAACTGAATAGCGGAACTTATTGTCACTTTTGTAACGTCTCTGCTGATAAAAGTACAGAATTGTTTAGTTGCGTATCAGGCGATCAGGCCTGGGTACAATCGATCCGATGCCCAGCTTCTTAACCCTAGGCCACTACAGCGAGGAGAATACCATGTTTACGTAAGTATCTCTTGTTTCATTAGATGATACACGCCCACATAGAATCAGTTCCAGATTCATAAAACATAAAAAACTCAATTTTTAAACACGATATTTTTGTAAAAGATAATTTAAACAAGCTATTTTTGGCCAAAGTTGAATGGGATTTGCAATTTAGATGTCGTTTCTCGAAGTTTTCTGTTTACCTTTCTGATTGGAGCAGTCACTCGTGGAACAACTTGCGTTTGTTTTGCGAATTTTTGTAAACGTTTCGCTTTAGCAGGAAACGTCTGTACATTCGTATTCCTTGTATATCTTCTCAAATACTTCCAGAAAAACAGCTTATCGCTGTATTAGTGTTGTGCTCTGATCAGTTAACAGCTTTCACTCTGAAATAGTTCGATTGATTCAATGAAATTGCGCAGTTGAAAATAAGTACAGTATTTACAGACACACATTTCAACCTTGACACTTGTTATTAAATCTTTCATCGATCCGTACAACATCAAAGAGATGAACCCTGACCTTAACACTGTGCTTACGGGGTTCTACCTACAAATGTCGGAGGGGTAAAGTATGGAGGAGTAATTAGTTTCTACAGCTGAACCTCTTTTGGCAGTTTTGTTAGTTTACTTCAGGTTTTTCCCAATTAAAGGCCAAAGCTGTGCTACACTCAGGTTATTAGGGCTTTGGATGGAAGAATTATAGTTTATTATAATTTTTTGCCTATGTTTGTTATGAGTGAAAGTATATATAGTTTTTATTTGCTATTAATAACGCATTAAAATTATCTCTATTATTATTGATTTACAAAAACAAACAAACTTTAAAACAATTCGTCATTCAAATTCAGCCGCATGAAGTTTATTGTATTAGGAACGTCTGCGTTGTCCCCAGTCAGTCAGTAGACACTAAAGTGACATCATATAAGGGATGGTTAAAGTTGCAGCTTATATTATGGTAACTTTAGTAAAACGTGCGTATGCCATGAATCACGAGAAGAATAATGCAGTCTGTAGGGTGCAACACAGGGTGGCAAAAGCAAGAAATAAAAATATTTGTTACTTTTAGTTTTGATATTATTTAATTATAAAACAGAATAGTTTCGGCAACCCTTCGGAAGTACATCTAGTTTTCAGCTATATGAGTTTCTCCTTTAAAAAGAGTTTTGATACGTTTTTTCTTGTGACAAACACTTCGATGTTTGTTTTATTAAACATAACTCCGAACGCTAAATAGCTTTTTATTTATTCTCTGTGAAAGAAAAGAAAGGTTTTTATATGAACAAAATATTCACCACATCAAAATGTTATATTTTATCAGTTATGGTAAACAAAAGAAATGCTGTCCTCTATAAACTTTTGTCGCGCCAACAATCTCGTATATAATTCGATTAGTGGATTTAAAATAACTTTTATAATGCTTAATATAGAAAACAAAAATTAGTCATATCAAACCTTGAGTCGATCAAACAATTCAGCTAACATAACGCTTAAAATATTTATAAACTAATATCGATGGATGGACAGACAGACTAAAGAAACACAGAAATAGACAGGCAGAGCTCCAATCAAATATATTGTAAGCTACGTTTTAATCAAGTAAGACATCATGTTTATATTATATATTTAAACATTTATGGTCCTTTTTTTTTTAAAGATATATTTAACTCAAAAACATTTTGGAGCTCAGAGATATGAAAATATAAAACAGTTTTGTATGAAAAGCAATTCTGAGAAATGTATTGGACTTAATCTGAAATGGATTATTGTATTTTTAAAGATTCTCTAGATTACAGACCTCTGAGCGTACCTTTTACTTAGGAGCATGAAATTGTCTTCTACGAGCTCACAAGAGGAATTTATTTTGATTGTTGCTATTATAGTAATTTTCCTTAGCTACCAGTATGGATATGTAGTCATTATTCACGTGAGAGGAAACCAGGCTCTCCACGCTCGTTTCCAGGAAAATCATGTACAATGAAATTAACACCCCGTAACCAAACAAATCCTGAAGATCAAACTTTATGTTTTATGAAACATCAAATATCTGATAATATGATTTTCAAATACGTAATGGAGACAGTGAAACTAAGGCTGTGTTTTTCTTCGTTATATAAAATTACAGATAAGACCTCTTGCAAAATCGTTGTTATTATTTTATATTATTATAAAAATAAATTTGAAATTTCAAGCAGAATATTTTGAATTAACTTTAGATTCCTAATTCAGTGAAAGATGTTGCCGGTTTAAGAGGTTTATTTCATTTAGCCTGAGACTAATGAATACCAAAAAATAAACCTTATAATTATTCAAATTGGGTATACTTTAAATAAATTATTGAACTTGTATCTGTGGCTATTCCAAGTGAATTACCCATCAACATTGGTGAACCAGCGACATTATCATTGTAAACAGTATCTAAACAAAAGAAACTATATAGACTGATGAAACAAGTACATTATTGTTTTAAACAGTATTCAAAAGAAGTAACCACATACACTGGTAAAACATCCTCAATCATTGTAAACAGTATCCATATAGAAGTAACCACATACACTGGTAAAACATCCTCATTATCATTGTAAACAATATACATATAGAAGTAACCACATACACTGGTAAAACATCCTCATTATCATTGTAAACAGTATCCATATAGAAGTAACCACATACACTGGTAAAACATCCTCATTATCATTGTAAACAGTATCCATATAGAAGTAACCACATACACTGGTAAAATATCCTCATTATCATTGTAAACAGTATTTGTATAGAAGTAACCATATACACTGGTGAAATATCCTCATTATCATTGTAAACAGTATCCATATAGATGTAACCACATACACTGGTAAAATATCCTCATTATCATTGTAAACAGTATCCATATAGAAGTAACCACATACACTGGTGAAACATCCTCATTATCATTGTAAACAGTATCCATATAGAAGTAACCACATACACTGGTAAAACATCCTCATTATCATTGTAAACAGTATCCATATAGAAGTAACCACATACACTGGTAAAACATCCTCATTATCATTGTAAACAGTATCCATATAGAAGTAACCACATACACTGGTAAAACATCCTCATTATCATTGTAAACAGTATCCATATAGAAGTAACAACATACACTGGTAAAATATCCTCATTATCATTGTAAACAGTATCCATATAGAAGTAACCACATACACTGGTAAAATATCCTCATTATCATTGTAAACAGTATCCATATAGATGTAACCACATACACTGGTAAAATATCCTCATTATCATTGTAAACAGTATCCATATAGAAGTAACCACATACACTGGTGAAACATCCTCATTATCATTGTAAACAGTATCCATATAGAAGTAACCACATACACTGGTAAAACATCCTCATTATCATTGTAAACAGTATCCATATAGAAGTAACCACATACACTGGTAAAACATCCTCATTATCATTGTAAACAGTATCCATATAGAAGTAACCACATACACTGGTAAAACATCCTCATTATCATTGTAAACAGTATCCATATAGAAGTAACAACATACACTGGTAAAATATCCTCATTATCATTGTAAACAGTATCCATATAGAAGTAACCACATACACTGGTAAAATATCCTCATTATCATTGTAAACAGTATCCATATAGATGTAACCACATACACTGGTAAAATATCCTCATTATCATTGTAAACAGTATCCATATAGAAGTAACCACATACACTGGTAAAACATCCTCATTATCATTGTAAACAGTATCCATATAGAAGTAACCACATACACTGGTAAAACATCCTCATTATCATTGTAAACAGTATCCATATAGAAGTAACCACATACACTGGTAAAACATCCTCATTATCATTGTAAACAGTATCCATATAGAAGTAACCACATACACTGGTAAAACATCCTCATTATCATTGTAAACAGTATCCATATAGAAGTAACCACATACACTGGTAAAACATCCTCATTATCATTGTAAACAGTATCCATATAGAAGTAACCACATACACTGGTGAAACATCCTCATTATCATTGTAAACAGTATCCATATAGAAGTAACCACATACACTGGTAAAACATCCTCATTATCATTGTAAACAGTATCCATATAGAAGTAACCACATACACTGGTAAAACATCCTCATTATCATTGTAAACAGTATCCATATAGAAGTAACCACATACACTGGTGAAACATCCTCATTATCATTGTAAACAGTATTCATATAGAAGTAACCACATACACTGGTGAAACATCCTCATTATCATTGTAAACAGTATCCATATAGAAGTAACCACATACACTGGTGAAACATCCTCATTATCATTGTAAACAGTATCCATATAGAAGTAACCACATACACTGGTAAAATATCCTCATTATCATTGTAAACAGTATCCATATAGAAGTAACCACATACACTGGTGAAACATTCTCATTATCATTGTAAACAGTATCCATATAGAAGTAACCACATACACTGGTAAAACATCCTCATTATCATTGTAAACAGTATCCATATAGAAGTAACCACATACACTGGTAAAACATCCTCATTATCATTGTAAACAGTATCCATATAGAAGTAACCACATACACTGGTAAAACATCCTCATTATCATTGTAAACAGTATCCATATAGAAGTAACCACATACACTGGTAAAACATCCTCATTATCATTGTAAACAGTATCCATATAGAAGTAACCACATACACTGGTAAAACATCCTCATTATCATTGTAAACAGTATCCATATAGAAGTAACCACATACACTGGTAAAACATCCTCAATCATTGTAAACAGTATCCATATAGAAGTAACCACATACACTGGTGAAACATCCTCATTATCATTGTAAACAGTATTCATATAGAAGTAACCACATACACTGGTAAAACATCCTCATTATCATTGTAAACAGTATTCATATAGAAGTAACCACATACACTGGTAAAACATCCTCATTATCATTCTAAACAGTATCCATATAGATGTAACCACATACACTGGTAAAATATCCTCATTATCATTGTAAACAGTATTCATATAGAAGTAACCACATACACTGGTAAAATATCCTCATTATCATTGTAAACAGTATCCATATAGAAGTAACCATATACACTGGTGAAACATCTGCATTATCATTGTAAACAGTATCCATATAGAAGTAACCACATACACTGGTAAAACATCCTCATTATCATTGTAAACAGTATCCATATAGAAGTAACCACATACACTGGTAAAACATCCTCATTATCATTGTAAACAGTATCCATATAGAAGTAACCACATACACTGGTGAAACATCTGCATTATCATTGTAAACAGTATCCATATAGAAGTAACCACATACACTGGTAAAACATCCTCATTATCATTGTAAACAGTATCCATATAGAAGTAACCACATACACTGGTAAAACATCCTCATTATCATTGTAAACAGTATTTGTATAGAAGTAACCATATACACTGGTGAAACATCTGCATTATCGTTGTAAACAGTATCCATATAGAAGTAACCACATACACTGGTAAAACATCCTCATTATCATTGTAAACAGTATCCATATAGAAGTAACCACATACACTGGTAAAACATCCTCATTATCATTGTAAACAGTATTTGTATAGAAGTGACCATATACACTGGTGAAACATATGCATTATCGTTGTAAACAGTATCCATATAGAAGTAACCACATACACTGGTAAAACATCCTCATTATCATTGTAAACAGTATCCATATAGAAGTAACCATATACACTGGTGAAACATCTGCATTATCGTTGTAAACAGTATCCATATAGAAGTAACCACATACACTGGTAAAACATCTAGATGGTTATTATAAACATCGTCAGGAAGTAAGTCTCTTTTGTTTCAAAGTGAAGTCCGAATATAATATGTTGAAATATTTTTATCTGATTTTAACCCAGTTTTTTATGAAATCTAAGCGTCCTCATATGATCACTTGGTTTAATGTTGGCGTCTCATTTAGTAAAAAAAACAACTGAAAATACCTGTTATATGACAGCCTGTATAAGGTAGATTTCAGTTTCTTTCACCGTAACAGAAATAAAAAATAAATCCGTGTCGAAAATTTATCACGGTTTTGTTTGTCTCTAAGCGTTATCTGTGCTCTACTCTCCAGAGGTAGTGAAACCCTGTTTTATACTGCTGCGCCATTGGAAAAGGGTTGTGACAAGAAATAACATTGGTATATTTCTAAATACATGCGTACATATTGTGTAAACATTTACATAGATTTGTTTGTTTTGTTTTTTGAAGTTCACACAAAGCTACTCGAGGGCTATCTGTGCTAGCCGTCCCTAATTTAGCAGTGTAAGACTAGAGGGTAGGAGCTAGTCATCACCACCCACCGCCAACTCTTGGGCCACTCTTTTTCCAACGAATAGTGGGATTGACCGTAACATTATATAGCCCCCACGGCTGCAAGGGCGAACATGTTTGGTGAGACCGGGATTCGAACCCGCGACCCTCAGATTATGAGTTGTTACTTATTAGGGGCAATGCGAAAACATCTTAGAAAGTTAAAGTAAAATAAGTGAGAAATGAAAATCGTCTATACAAATTTCACGTAAATCTGCAGTTCAATTCTCATCTAAATATGCTTCAAACAGAGGGATTTCTGTTTCCATGTTTTCTTTCCCAAGAGAGTGAACACGTTTTGAAAATTGCAATGGAAAAGAAAAAAAAAAGATTATATAATGGATGCACGATGTTCTACATATGTGAAACAAGTTGCCATGCTGTGTTCGGAAGGTAATTTTGTGAAATAAAAACAGATTTCCTGGGCAACAACTGGGTTTTTCCCACAGTTTAAACGGGAGCCACTGAGTCATTGACGTCATCATTTTCCAACGACAGTCTAAACGCTTCTTCGTGATGTTTGTGTACATAAAGTTTGGCGGAAAAACAAACCACTCAAGAAAGGACAGTTTAGATATACAGACATCACTTACCAACTCTAGTTGTCGTCCTTCGAAAGTAATTGCTATAGATAGCTATGTTTAAATTGTTGATAAAATTTTACGCAGTTTTTGGCTTGTATTAAGCGATACAACAACATACAATTCTAATAAAAGAAGGTTTCACGAATCATCTTTACCAGAAACGTTTATTTGTTTTAAGATATTTAAACAAGACATTTACCTCGCACGAGACGTAACCTGTGACACGTGAGTCAACCTTTCTCAGTTTTATGTATCTGATGTTGTAACAGTTTGGCTTCAAATTCTATAATAAAACTCTTTTTTTTTTTACAAGTTACTCATAATGACATCTAAAAATACGTCTTAAAGTTTAGATAAATTCGCATCTTGTTAGATAAATATTTTACCTAAATAATACTCAAATACGTTGGGGATATTCCATCTACCAGACAAAATTTCAAACACCGATGATATAGCTGTTTGTTTGTTTGTTTTTGAAATTCGCACAAAGCTACTCGAGGGCTATCTGTGCTAGCCGTCCCTAATTTAGCAGTGTAAGACTAGAGGGAAGGCAGCTAGTCATCACCACCCACCGCCAACTCTTGGGCTACTCTTTCACCAACGAATAGTGAGATTGACCGTCACATTATAACGCCCCCACGGCTGAAAGAGCGAGCATGTTTGGCGCGGCGGGGAAGATGATATAACTAGACTGTTATTATGGAAACTCAATTGAAGGTGCGGAGTTGAGTGCTTGTACGTCTAAAGGCTTACTGCCCTGCCCTCTAGGGGCACAGAGGTATGTCTGTGGACTTACAACGCTAAAACTCATGTTTCTATATCCGTCGAGGGCAGAGCACAGATAGCTCATTGTGTAGCTTTGTGCCTAACCTCAAATAAACAATCTTACTGCATTTCACTTTCTGCAAACAATCGTGGGAAAGCAATTTCAGTCAAGTTCTTAAAGTATAGAAATGAAAAGAGCCTAAAATTTCCATTACGTGAAAATCCTAATATCTGCCCTTACAAATAAAGATGTTAAAGGGAACTAAATGATCTTAAATAGAATAAAAAAAACTTTAATTGTCCTTACGTAATTCCTACCTACCCAACCTCCAACTTAAAACGTACCAATATTCTTCTAAATGCTTTTGTTAAACGAGATTAAACATAAGATACTGTTGTTCCATCTCTGCATGTGCTTGTAAAACCCTTTGACATATATTACATCTGCTTTCTGGACGTTTCGGTGGGAAACGTATGAAACATAGCACGCTCTACAGAAGTCTCCTGGTCATCGGTTCGCTGAGTTTCGGACATTATTGTACTCTATGTTTTACTAAGAGAAGAACGTTTATCTTTTTATCTTTTCCAAGTTACGTGTACTAGCAGTGAACTACGTTTGGCCATTAAAGAAATGATAAAGCACTTTATCAGTTGGAAAGTTAACTTGACTTTAGTGTCTACTTTAAAGGATCCGGTTTTCCATGTTCTTCATTCTGTAGAAATGTACCCGTTTGTCGCTCGCTAGTAAAAACACGAAGTTATATTGTGTACAAGACATTTCACTACAAACAGTCAGTTATAACTTTTCACTAAACAGAACGAAATACAGAAACAAGCGCGAAACGGTGTGCTGTAATAACGGTACCAATAAAAACAATTTCTGTAATTATTATTGTGTGTGTGTGTTTTTTTTTTTGATGAAGCGCAGTGTCTTTCGTTTCTAGTTCACGTTACTATTGGTGTTGTTTTAGGAGGGGGACTTCACGCTAGAAATGTTTTTAAATATCTACCCTTACGATTGTTTTCTTTGAATTATAACTGAAACAAG
Source organism: Tachypleus tridentatus (assembly GCF_004210375.1). Taxonomy (NCBI): domain Eukaryota; kingdom Metazoa; phylum Arthropoda; class Merostomata; order Xiphosura; family Limulidae; genus Tachypleus; species Tachypleus tridentatus. Next base: position 19,909,179 of record NC_134826.1, read on the forward strand.
GTCTACAACAGGTGCAATAGTGTTTCTAAATCACATTCTCGAAGATTTGTGAATAATATTATGGCGTTTTGTCAAAATCTTTATTCGATTTTGACCAGCTGTTTGACCAGGACACAACGGACCAGCTGTTTAATGTCTGTAGATATGTGTTAAAAATTTATTTCATTTCTTTGGTGAAAAAAAAATATATATACAACCATACCATTTGTCTCTATTTCGTATTGTTTCTGGAGTCAAACATTTCATCCCACTTCGTGATGACGAGAAACCCACTTGCAGTAAAAATGTATGCTCAAGACCACTGGTATGGATATTAAAACTTTAAAACGTTTCAATCTTCCTAGGTCATCTTCAGGTTAACAAAGGGTTTGGTTTGATTTTTATTTCGCGCAAAGCTACACGAGAGCTATCTGAGCTAGCCGTCCTTAATTTAGTAGTGTAAAACTAGAAAGAAGGCAGCTGGTCGTCACCACTCGCCGCCAACTCTTGGGCTACTCTTTTACCAGCGAATAGTGGGATTGACCGTCACATTATAGTGCCCTATGGCTGAAATGGCGAGCATGTTTGGTGCGACTGGGATACAAACCCGTGGCCCTGGGATTACAATTCGAACGCCTTAACACGCTTGGCCATGTCGGGCTTTCTTGTGAATTAAATAACACGTGTTTGAAATCTGGACGCATCATTCAACATCAAAAGATAAGCATTATAAGTATTTTATTAGCGTATTTAAAATTTGTTGTTTAAATATTTTAGTGTCTCCCAGTGGCTCAGCGGTATGTCTGTGGACTTACACGCAAAAATCCGGGTTTCGATACCCGTGGTGGGCAGAGCACAGATAGCCCATTGTGTAGCTTTGTGCTTAATTCAAAACAACAATAAATATTTTAGTTTCGTCTCCGGACAAATTTCTTTGGATCATGGAAAACATTGCTATTTGAAGTATAAGATTTACTGCGTACTTTCAATATCCGTGGTGGACAGATATATATACACACAAACACACACATACATATAAAAAATAGTTGATGGTTTTTAGGTGATCATCTAGTCCACTTACAGCTGGGACAATGACATCAACCTCTATTGCAGGCAATTTAAAGCAGTTTTAAAGACCTGAGTAGCAGTTGACATGTGGGAACTTCCTTCTACCTTTGGCCCGGCACGACCAAGCGTGTTAAGGCGTGCGACTCGTAATCTGAGGGTCGCGGGTTCGCATCCTAGTCGCGCCAAACATGCTCGCCCTTTCAGCCGTGGGGGCGTTATAATGTGATGGTCAATCCCACTATTCGTTGGTAAAATAGTAGCCCAAGAGTTGGCGGTGGGTGGTGATTACTAGCTGCCTTCCCTCTAGTGTTATACTGCTAAATTAGGGACGGCTAGCACAGATAACCCTCGAGTAGCTTCGTACGAAATTCAAAAACAAACAAACAAACCTTCTACCTTTACGTTATATATTTGCTACTATATTTCAACTTTGTTCAAGCGAGGGACACACTTTAAACATTCATAAGTGTATTTGGTTTGTTTTCAATTTCGCGCAAAGCTGCACGAGGGCTATCTGCGCAAGTGTATTCAGTCTGGAACAACCTTTTTATTTAGTCGTTAAAAATAGCTTTTGTGGCACACAAACTGTGCAGGAATAGATGCACGACAATGTAACCATTATCCTTTTTCTACATAATTACAATAGAACACGAATAATTAAATTCTGCAACAATTAGAGACACTGGTTTAATGAAATAACACAGGTTAACCTGAACCTTAACCTCTTTGTTAACCTGAAGTTGACCCAAGAAAATGGAAACGTTATTCTGTACATTAGTTTAATTAAAGTTTCAACACCCATACCAGCCGTCTGGAGAATACATTTTTATTTCAAGTGGGGTTCTCGTCATCACAAATGAAATCGAACCATCAGATCCGGCCCGGCATGACCTAGCGCGTAAGGCGTGCGACTCGTAATCCGAGGGTCGCGGGTTCGCGCCCGCGTCGCGCTAAACATGCTCGCCCTCCCAGCCGTGGGGGTGTATAATGTGACGGTCAATCCCACTATTCGTTGGTAAAGAGTAGTCCAAGAGTTGGCGGTGGGTGGTGATGACTAGCTGCCTTCCCTCTAGTCTTACACTGCTAAATTAGGGACGGCTAGCACAGATAGCCCTCGAGTAGCTTTGTGCGAAATTCCCAAACAAACAAACAAAACCATCAGATCAAACCACATGCGATAATCTTTTCCTAAAGCGTCAGTCTTACGAGTGCAAACAGCCAAATAGCTGATGCAAGAGGTTATAGATTAAACCAAGTTTTTGCTTAGCTGGCATAGGATGTTTAATATTTACTGCACATGCTCAGAGTGACCCCCAAAGGGAATAATTTTCATAGAAGTTGCTCCTAGGTTGGTTTATTCCATTACCAAGATTGTTATAAACAGGTTTCGGAAAAAAAAAAATCTCAAGTATAGATCCTCGGGGAAGTGAGAGATTCCCTTTAGAAACGAAACAAAACTAGCACGAATCCCACAGAAGCACTGCAGTTAAAGGTTAGAAACAAAAAGATTTAACAGATATTGAGTGCTGTGAATAAAATTCAACGAATTAACTGTTTATGAGTTGCCCTTAGTAACGGGTAGTTAAAAAGATGAAGTAAATATAAAAGTGCTTTCTTACTATCTTTCTTACTATCCCTTATAAATTGAGATGATTCGTTATTAAGACTTAAATGGGAAGCTTCCAAGAGGTCAATATTCTTGGTTATTGAAAACGAAAGGCCAGCATGTTTTCTTCAAAGTCCCTAGAAAAAATTATCAGGGTCTGTTTGTTGGTTTGTTTGTTTTGAGGAACCTGGCATGGCCTAGCGCATTAAGGCGTGCGCTTCGTAATCTGAGGGTCGCGGGTTCGCGCCCTAGTCGCGACAAAACATGCTTGCCCTCCCAGCCGTGGGGGCGTTGTAATGTGACGGGCAATCCCACTATTCGTTGGTAAAAGAGTAGCCTAAGAGTTGGCGGTGGGTGGTGATGACTAGCTGCCTTCCCTCTAGTCTTACACTGCTAAATTAGGGACGGCTAGCACAGATAGCCCTTGAGTTGCTTTGTGCGAAATTCAAAAACAAACATTGTTTGTTTTGAATTTAGAGCATAGTTACACGAGGGCTATATGCGCTAGCCGTCCCTAATTTAGCAGTGTAGGACTAGAAGGAAGGCTGCTAGGCCAGTCATCACCACCTTCCGCCAACTCTTGAGGTACTCTTTTACCAACGAATAAGGGGACTGATCGTCACATAATAACGTCCCCACGGCTGAAAGAGCAAGCGTATGCGGTGTAACGGCGATTCGAACCCGCGACCCTACTTTACGACTCGATCGCTATAACACCCTGGCCATGCCGGGCATATTTCGGGGTTTGTTTGTTTTTGTCCTATTTCTTCGATAAAGATATTTCTTTCAATGTCAGACATAGAAGGGTCTCATGCTGCACCCAAGTAAATTGTGTTCAAGGAAACCATTAGAGATTGACAAGAATGAACCGAGACTGAATTCGAAGATTACTGGTTCACGGCTCATTGTTTCAGAAACGCACTTTGCACTCTGAGGCTTTGGGCACATTAAAGAAGTGTCAGTTATATCCCAGTATCTAGTCAGAGAAAAGTAGTCCGACAGTTGGCAGTGGCTGCTAATGAGTAGGCACCATCCCTCTAATTCGTCAGTTCAAAATTAAGGACACTTATGCGCAAACGGTCTTGCGTAGCTTGGCGCGAAATTTTTTCGCAAACAAATAAATAAATCTCACAGATAGAACAACTATACCTATTGGTTAAAGTGGCATCATACTGAATACGTCATCTACGTTATTAATAGAACAACTATTCCTATTAGTTACAATAACATCGTTTTGAGTATGTTATCTACATTACTATAACTTCAGTTACAAGACACAAAGTAAACTGCTTTCCCTATTAAATTATTTTATTTATATGTAAAATAAAGTAAGAATTTTCAATCTGCCATAAAATGGTTCTGTTTTTAGCCACACGCATCACGAATCACGAATGCAATCTATTATTAGATAGTAGGCCTAGCATCGAATGCAATCTATTAGTAGATACTAGGCCTAGCATTGCCATGTGGTTTGAGGGTCGCGGGTTTGAATTCCCGCCTTATCAAACATGCTTGCCCTTTCAGCGACGGACACGTTATAATGTGATTGTCAGTATAACTATTCATTGGTAAAAGAGTAGCCCAAGAGTTGGCGGGAGGTGATGACGACTAGCTGCCTTCCCTCTAGTTTATCTGCCAAATTAGGGACGGCTAACGTAAATAGCTCTCGTGTATCTTTGCGCGAAATTCAGAAAACAAAACAATTAGACAGTTCCCCGAAATACCATACTGTTGTGAAATTCAAAGCTTAAATCTATATCAAATTTTTCAACGTATAAGTCTTAAGTGAAAAAAATTCAGATTTTCTTATAAGCTCTTTGGTGTTTCAACGATAAGTTTGGGGACTTGTAACACAAAAATCGAGTTTCGATACCCGCCGCGATGAGAGTATTGACTTTCCGCTCAACGGTCAACCCCACTCCATTTGTCATCAAAACACCCTAGTGATAATCCTAAGCGTTGAGGTTTTAAAATATGTGAAATAATATGCGGCAACATAACCCCTTGTGTGACCAGTTCGATGACAAATGGAGTGGGGTTGACCGTTTATTAGAGCTTTGGGTATCGTAGCTGGTAAGTCAGTTTCAAATCCATGCGATACTACAAACATTTCCAAGTGTTTTAAGCTGTGGGTGCATTATACGTGTGACAGTCAATTCCTTCGTGAGCACAATGGTGTTGCTGACAAGATTGTTTTACTTTGGGATAGTCTCGGTACCCTCTCCATAAATACAAAATACACATATATACGTAATAGAAATAATATATACGAGACTTTCATGAAGCTTTAAAATTGCGTGAATGTCTCACTTGTCTCCCCCTCTTTATAATTCACCAAATAATAAACAAATACGGTATTAATATATAATATTTCATCAACTTAGGAGACAGACATTACTCTAATTAACTCGGATACCCACTCGAATTTTTTTTTACTGTTTGACTATCTAAAACACTAGAACCACTCATTAGGCATTTGAAAAGCACGTGCATAGAGATAGAAGAAAAATCGATAACTTGTTTCAAGAGGCCTCAGAAAATTAACAAAAGAATGTATTAATTAAATGTCGTAAGAAAGCCTGCTACGAACCTGTCGACTCCAGAGGCCTTTCTGGAATACAGGAAAACTCTGTATTCATTATCGGTAACAAATGCGTGCAGATAACAGAAACGTAAGTATAAACGTCATATTAGGAGACAGATTTTGTAATTGTGAAACTTTTTGTTTTAAACCAAGTTGTCTACGTCGCCATATCTTCATATGGCTTAAATTTAACGCTCTGGTCTTTAGCACTTATTCAAAGTGTTGAACACTCTCCTTGGAGGCTGTTAATCACAATTTCAGGTTGAGCGTGTTAAAAATATTTCATTAACGATCTATAATCGTTAGGTAGAAAAATTAAAGCGTTGTTGTTGTTTTGAATTAAGCACAAAGCTACACAATGGGCTATCTGTGCTCTGCCCACCACGGGTATCGAAGGGGCAGGGCAAAAGAGAAACATTTTTATAAATTATCTCTTTTCACTGAGATAATCGAGCCCAGAATTTCGGTGTAACAAATCAGTAAAAACGTACCATCGAAGGGGTGAAAAGAGACGATGAGGAAAATTTTAAAATCATATTTTGTATTTTTAAAAAATAAAATGTCGTATCACGTTAATAAACCGTAAACTGAACTGAATATCCAATGTTTGATTCTCGTTATAAAACGTTTGAACGATGATAGAATCCAAGTAAATAAATTTTATTTCGAGACACACAAACACACACATATAATTATTATTAACAATAACATCATGAAAGTCTTGAATCGTGTGCAGAAGATCATAGTTCTGGACTCAAAACCTGGTAAACTTTGCAACTCTATTGAATTGATTGGTATTATGGCTTGTTTGTGGAAATTATTCGTTTGTGATGCATTTAGTGTTCCCGGATAAAATCAGAGGGCGTCGTGCATATATGTTATTAGTGGATCAAGTACGGAAATTCTGTTTCTAACTCGGTCCAGCATGGCCAGGTGGTTGGGACGCTCGACTAGTAAGCTGAGGATCACGGGTTCGAATTCCCGTCATACCAAATATGCTCATCCAATCAACCGTGGAGACGTTATAATGTGAAATCAATCCCACTATTCGTTGGTAAATAAGTAGCCCAAGAGTTGACGGTGGGTGGTGATGACTAGATTCCTTCCCTCTAGTCTTACATTGATAAATTAGGGACGACTAGCGCAGATAGCCCTCGTGAAACTTTGCCTGAAATTATAAAAAAATAACACCAAAAACAAACATCGTTTTTAACTTGCAGACTTCTGTAATTCAAAAAACTCTGTTCTAAAAAGCGATGAAATCTTCAATCGATAGTAGAGAACTGACTCTCTCCACCTAACCTTTCCGTCCCTCATATGCACTCAGCCAACCTTAGACACCCGGCTGTTTAGTATCTCGGGGCTTCTAGCTGGTTTGCCTTGTTTTCCGTTAGGCGGCTTTACCGATCTGGAGCGGCAGGCTTTTGTTCTAAAAACACCACGACACGTTTAACTGTAAATCGACCAATCACAAAGATACTTCTCAGGATTAATAATCCTAAATGTAAGAGCATTTTTAGGAACAATGTGCCGGAGCTATCTTGGTTATCTTCTTTCAGTTTAAATCAACATCATAGTTTATGTTTCTATTTTTGACATTAAACAATCTTAATTATAAGTTACATCAGATCAAAGCAAGTTACTTACGTGTATCGGAGATAAAATTAATAATAATTATAACAATAACTAGTGTAGATGCTTTGTACGAATATGAAGTATTGTAGAACAGAAACGATCATAATTTACCAATTCCCTTGATTGAATGGTTCGTACTGTTATTAACGTTTTCGACCCTAATTCCAATAATAGCTCGTGCAGCATGACCACATTAGCTTATTCCTAATTCCACATACTAGGCTATAAATGCAAAATATTCCTTACAATAATATATATATATATATATATATTATGTAAAATAAAATAATAAAATAAACGTGTTAAATAATAAACATTTTGTTCAGTATTGCTAATTTAATAAAACATATTTATATAAGACACAAAAACCAAATGTTTGCTGCATGATTCCCGATCGGTTGAATCTTTGGTAACGTATATGGATCCCTTCAGAGAAGTGGTTCAGGCTTTTCACATTGGATGGAGTCATGGGTAAAAAATTAGAATGGTTGTCGAAGCCTACTTTTCGATTAGAATAGCAGCCACAAAGTTGGCAATGGATGGTTTTGTAAACGTAAGTCAATAATGAGTTTTCGAATATATTTGTACAAAATTTTAACAACAGCAACATATTTAAAAGCACCCCCATAGTATTTTGAAAGAACCCATCTCAAGAACAACTGGAAATTACTTAGGCCCTCTGTCACTGACTTCAGTATGTCACCTAAAAGTGTGACACCGAGAGAAAATTATGACAACATAAACAAATGTGTATTGACTGGAGTTTTCATTTCTGTATTGGTACTACGCCAGGAAAACAGAGCTTTCACGATGTTACTTTACTCTGATGACAAACTAATGCTTGATTATTTAATTTAGGTTTTATAATTATTTTTACAGAACTTAGATGGCACTTTAAAGAGAAGTGGTAAAGTAAAAATTCTGTCAATGGCATTTTGAGTTGCGTTATTCGGTAAAACTTGAGATCTGTAATGGTGTGACTAAGAAAACTGTGTGAGAAAAGGTCACCTGAGGCTATTTATTAGAACATTTCTTTGGTCATTTATTGTTAATGATGTAATGAGCCTGGTTGGGTCGCTTGACTCGTTATCTGAAGGTCGCGGGTTTGAATCGCCGTTACATCAAACGTGTTCATCCTTTCAGCCGTGGGGTGTTATAACGTTCAGTCAATCCCACTATACATTGGTAAAATAATAGCTCAAGAGTTGGCGGTGGGTGACGATAGCTAGTTGATTTCCCTCTAGTCTTAAGCCGCTACATTAGAGATGGCTAATACAGCTAGCTCTCGTGTAGATTTACAAGCCAGTTCAAAGAAACAAACAATTAATGACGTTGGCTTACGATGTTGGAGTGGTCCTTAATCTCATTCAGTTATTTTCTATCATTCGCAAGTTTTGGGCCACTTTCAAATATAACAGCTGCCATTAAGTAAACAAATGTAATGACCCAGTTAGAGACAAAGTATACTAAACTAGATATAACAGTAGGTGCCATGTACACTGTCATATATATACAACTGCCTTACTGGAAAGCCGTGAAACTCTATTATAGGGATTTGAATTGTTACCACATTTGTTATTTTTATTGATGTCACATCGCATTCCTATGTACTACATGTGTATACATTGTTGAATTTGACGTGGCATATAATGAAATGTTAAAATATCTTTCTTTCTAAATATGCTGGAGCGCAGATGTACGTTCCAACTGTTAATACACGATTTTCAAAGCCGGATGTTTTCTCACATCTACATATACGTATATATAAAAACTATATGTCAGCTACTGAGAACAGCACATACATCATTAGAAGCTCAAATTGTATGATTGTTGTCAAGACCATTTCCATACATGTGTGACTTCGCAGGAGAACGTTGCAGAAGACAATTTTCTGTAGCACAGTGAAAAGACAGTGATTCATTTAAGCCTAATGAAGATAATTGGTAGAATTACGTACAATAAAGCCTCTCAGTGGCTCAGCGGTAAATCTTAAGGCTTTTAATGCTAAAAACTGGGTTTCTGTACTTGTGGTGACGTAGTAGTTTAATACCTTACAACAAAGAAACATAAAATAGATGTGGATTTTTTTTTTTTTTAGCAGCACAGAGAAAACACGCTGATTCATTTAGGCCTAAACATAAACGATGTCAGAAGTCTCGCCGGACACTTAGGCAAATTTTGTGTTAGTGATAGAGAGGTGCTTATACGTTGGCACGATCACGTTACGATGGGTTTTATGATGAAACTTATATTTTTTATATTGGGGTTTTATATTTGAATTTTAAACAATTTCTAAATATTATTAACTTATTACTGATTTCTCAAATGATATAATAATATTCAATAAAACCTTACATTTTTGAGAATTACAATTTCTGACTGGTGATTAGAAGCAACAGAGCATTTGTTGCCTTGACAACCGGTCAATAATTATTATATGCTTCCCCTCTACGTTCAGTTTCACTAAAACTGTTATCTATGGCTTTCACATAATATATTTAGTCTACATTACTGGATCTAATGGGAAACCCTAAAATTTATAACGTACTTGCTGGAGTTACTACAGGTTGTGAGACACTCGCATTAGAAGTGAGTAGGAAGTCTGGTTTTGACAATTCTGTAACTTGAGATGATTATTAATAATTGAATGACCGAAGAACTGTTCCATGACACTGACAGAAGCCTAATAGGCACGTTCTACGTAAACGTGCACAGTACATATTTTGCACGGCTGTTATCTTAAAGCACATGACAGTCATGTCTTTGAGGTACTAAGAACCAAGTTCAGCTCAGTTGATGAGTAATAAAGGAGCCCAAAAAAGGCCCTTATAAATAAATTTTTGCTACATTAAGGCCCTTGTGAACAATTCTGTGCTACTTGTAAGCCCTTATAAACAACTTTGTGCTACATTTAAGACCATTGTAAACAATTCTGTACTATATTAAGGCCCTCATAGACAATTTTGTGCTACATTTAAGACCATTGTAAACAATTCTGTACTATATTAAGGCCCTTATAGACAATTTTATGCTACATTTAAGGCCATTTTAACCCGATTTGCACTACAATAACTTATAAACAAATCTGTGCCACATTCCTTCGTGCTCTAATGCCCTAATGTTTTCATTTTGAATTACACAAAGTCACTTCTTTCATAAGCTGTTTAAGATGGTTATGATATAACTATCCTGGTTGTTGATGGTGCGTACATCTACATTGAGAATAACAGCAACACGGCAACACGGGCATCTGCTTAAGTTAATAAAGGCTGTCGCTGCAGATGGACACATTCTTAACTTCTTGGGCACGTTAAATAAAGTTAGTTGCAAATGGATATCATGTAATTTACAGAAAATACACGCTGAGCTGTTTTTCTACCCATTACATTACACTAACCGCCATAATGAAGAGTAACATCTATATAATCTCTAAATAACATCCCAGATACATCACCGGACTTGTTGAATACATGTATGTTTGATACAACTACTTCCAAAATAATTAACACAACACATAATCTTCGGAACTCTGACGAGGCAAAGGTATAACATATCATAAGGATTTTATAATACTTGTCGATACACCCACGCAATTATTATTACGAAAATCAGGTAAAATCATATTAATTCCTTATTGATACTGTTATTTTATGATAAGAAGCAGACACTTAGACGTAAGACTTGTGAAGACGCGATATAAAATAATCATCGTTTTTATTCAAGTTTTTATTCTTTGAATTTCGCGCAAAGCTAAACAAGAGCTATCTGCGCAAGCCGTCCCTTGGGCTACTCTTTTACCAACGAAGAGTGGGATTGACCGTCACATTATAACGCCCTCACGGCTGAAAGGACGAGCATGTTTGGTGCGACCGGGATTCAAGTTCCCGACCCTCAGATTACGAGTCGAGCACCTTAACCCACCTGGCCATGCCGGGCCTCTTTCATTCAAAAGTACAGTGTTAGAAAAGGAGATGATTTTTATGTTACGTGTTTTTTATTTGTTATAAAAAACATTAAAGAACTAGGATTTATAGTAGTACGTCAAAAACAAGTGGTTATAAGAGCATCACATTATAAGCTTCTTTCTTTGAATTTTGTTTGTTTGTTTTTGAATTTCGCACAAAGCTACTCGAGGGCTATCTGTGCTAGCCGTCCCTAACTTAGCAGTGTAAGACTAGAGGGAAGGCAGCTAGTCATCACCACCCATCGCCATCTCTTGGGCTACTCTTTTACCAACGAATAGTGGGATTGACCGTCACATTATAACGCCTCCACGGCTGAAAGGGCGAGCATGTTTGGCGCAATGGGGATGCGAACCCGCGACACTCAGATTACGAGTCGCACGCCTTAACACGCTTGGCCATGCCGGGCCTTCTTTGAAGTTAAACACAAAGCTACCCAATTGGCTACCATTTATATGATCACCACGAGTACTGAAATTTGGTTTCTAGCGTTTTAACATCAATAAAAAATAACAAATCTGACAATAATTTAAATCATACTAGTAGTTTTTAAGGGGTTTCTAGTATATTTATGTTGAGAATATTCTGTCTCTAATTAAATCATTAAATTCGTTTACTTAATGTCAGTTGTTATAATAGAAATCATTCCATAACTTATAAATAATAGAAAATAACTGACTGAAGATTAAGTTCTAATTCAACATCGTGTGCCTACGTCAGTAATTGTTCGTTTGTTTCTTTGAATTGCGTGTAAAATTACTCTAGGGCTATCTGCGCTAGCCGCTTCTAATTTAGCAGTGAAAGACTACAGGAAAGGCAACTAGTCATCACCACCTACCGCCAACTCTTGGGCTGCTCTTTTACTAACGAATAATGAGATTAACCGTCACATTATAACGAGCATGTTTGGTGAGACAGGAATTCAAACCAAGATCCTCAGACTATGATTCGAGCGCCCCCTAACCACCAAGCCTAATATATTTTTATAGTTGGATAATGATTCAAAGTTTAAAAATTGGCGGGGTTATTTATAATGTCTATCTTATTTTTCTTTCTCTACCATAGGCACATCTATTCATGTCGACAGCAACAATGCTTTTTTTTTTACTGTCCCCGAAGAATAATTATTTATTGATTTTCTTTTCAATTACGAAGGGCGGATCCATTCGCTTTGTTTGGATTTTATTTTTTATGACGCTTAAAGATTGGATGGACTTTACGTTTCAGTTCCCTTAATGAACCATTTAATTCATGGTCGTTAGGCTTTCCGCTGGAAAATATACTTTAAAATTTTTGTGTGAGAATCTTTGATCTTCATTGATATTGGTAGGGTTTAAACCTGGAGTGGAATTCTAAAGTAAATTATTTTAGTGCAAAGTTTTCTAAATCTATTTTAGAATTGGTATTTGACGAGGAGAAAAGGAAAATAAACTGAATCATTTTTATAGAATATCAGTTTCAATATCTGTGAGGAGGACGTATAATAAAGTTCAAAGTTTCCTCGGCAGAGGGGGTATAATTCCGATGCTTAGAGTGTAACACAGTTTAGTTTAGTTCCGTACAGTGAGTGTGTGTTTGTGTGTTTTTTTAATTTCGCACAAAGCTACACGAGGGCTATCTGCGCTAGCCGTCCCTAATTTAGCAGTGTAAGACTAGAGGGAAGGCAGCTGGTCATCACCACCCACCGCCAACTCTTGGGCTACTCTTTTACCAACGAATAGTGGGATTGGCCGCTACATTATAACGTCCTCACGGCTGAAAGGGCGAGCATGTTTGGCGCGACGGGGATGCGAACCCGCGACCCTCAGATTACGAGTCGCACGCCTTAACACGCTTGGCCATGTCGGGCCTAGTTCCCGTTTTTACTGTTTTTACTAGTTACTGTTTTTCTAATGTGTGTTTGGTTTTCGCGCAAAGCTACAAGAGGTTTATGTTCGTTAGCCATTTCTAATTTAGCAGTGAAAGTTTGAAATGAAACAAACAGCTACACAATGCGCTCTGCCAACCACGGGTATCGAAACCCGGTTTTAGTTTTGTAAGTCTGTAGACTAGCCGCTGTGCCACTGACGGGGGCAGTAATGAAAGACTAGAGGAAAATCATCGACCCCCACCAACCCTTAGGTTACTTTTTAAACAACGAATAGTGGATTTGACCATCTCTTTATAATGCTCCAACGGTTGAAAAAGCAGGCTCGCAGACTTGGAGTCGGGCGCTCTAACACCTGACCCTGTTTTAAAACGATAGTCAAACGTTTACAGTGGAACTTAAGAGGAATAAAAATAAGTGACTTTATAGAAATAGTCTGAGATGAATATTTAAATTATTTTGATTGGTGAGTGAAGTTGTAGAAACTTGGGTAGTAAATACCAAACTGTACACTCCACATTTTGTATTTATTTCAAAAAATCATGGAATAGCTCCAGCGTTTTAAATGGTAAATCAGTATAGTTTGGCGTTATATTACCTTTAGTTTTTAACAACCTTATAGAAGACTACATGTTTTGCAGTGATAGAAAGATAAATATAAAACAATCAGTGTTCATACACCCTCGCTATAAGTGCTCTCTGGTGTCGCTTGCTGGAACAGTGGTAAGCCCACTTATTTATAACGTTAAAATCAGGGGTTCGATTCTCTTTGGCGGACCCAGCAAATAGCCCGATGTGGCCGTGCTATAAGAAAAACACACACGCTATCTGGTTCGTGAAAATTTGTAGCAACTCCCTTGTGACACAGCGATACGTCTGCTGACTCATACTGCTATTAAATGCGTTTCCATACTCGTGGTGGGCAAAGCATAGATAGCACACTGTGTAGTTTTCACAACAAACTTTATGCTTTACGAACAGATAAGTCAATATAACGGAATAAACAACGTTGATATTTAGATTTTAATGAACCCTTTATCTGTTAAGTTTAATCCATACCGACAGTTTGAAATGTTTTGTGTCAACTTAAGTACACTTAATTGGTCAGAAAAAAAACCAAACCAGTTCCCTTTTATCATATTTCTAGTCCTCTTGTGAGGCATGTTAATACTTAATGGAAAGAAATTATTTAAAAAAACAAGTCAAAGTCCATTCAACAAAACGTTCTTCGTCGTACAAACTTTTGTATCGGGTATCGAAACACAATTTCTAACTTTAGTTGTCCGCAGATATACCACTGTACCACTAGGGGACGACAGTTTTTAAAAGCTCGCCATTTATCTATCATTTCAGGGAACTTTAACTCTCCAGTTGGTTAGCTGTAAGTTTCCGACCTTACAACGCTAAAATCTGGGATTTGATCCCTACATTGGACAGAACGCCTATTGTATTTTTATATACAACATTCATTTTCTTTATGTTTATTTTTGTTAGTTTACCTGAACGACACGTTAACCATACAGTTGGCTAAACGATCAGGTTAAACATCAGGGGGAGGCAATCAGTAGCTACCAGTCACCTCCTTAGAGCTTCTACTGATAGCCAAATAGCAGAGTTGACTGTCATTCCTATAATGCACCCAGAGATGAAAATGCGAATAATTTTTGTAACACTATGTTCCAATGTACTAACTACTTTTACTATAATAGAGCTGCTGTTTTAAGGTTTAAAAACAATTTTACTATCAAGGTGACCCACCATATGTGTAGCATCGGTCTCACAGTTTTCTGATTCAATTACCATAGTGTTTGTTATGGTAACTGGTAATTGTCATACTGTGTATAGGAACTTTTTTATTTTGAGATGTTTAAACTTACTTTTAATAAAATTAATGACAATATTAATTAGTTGGTTACATGATTCAATTATTACCTTCCACAAAGTAAGATCCGAAATGATCATTTAATTATTAGCGATTTAAAAATAAATAATAAAAGTAAGGGAAACATTATCTAATGTTGTCTTAAAAAAAAATTGTTTCCTATACGAATACCCTCAGCTAGTGCTTAATGATCAAATAATAACCAGAGAATGCTGAGAAATCTTAAAAAATGCACAGATTTAAATTTTGTTCATAACTAAACATAAAGCTACACGATGAGCTATCTGTGTTGGTTATCAAAAAACCAGTGACCCGTTTAAAAATAAACAAATACCACGGACCTAATGAGGTTACGTGACAAAGTAAACCCAGAAGCAATTGGCGGCCATATTGGACGTTTTACTCCCGCAGTTCCTTTAACTCCAAATATTGGATCTTTCTGAAACTGATAAAAGAATAGCTCCAGATTTTTTGTTTGGTTGTTTGTACAAATATCTGTCGCATAGTTGATTGTCATTTCAATTACTTGATTCTAATCTTAAATACCAGAAACTACATTGTAATTACTAGATTGTTTCTCTGACGAGTCCAAAATGGCGGTGTTTACTTTTCGGCTTGCCTGTAACGTATGCACGATGTCATGCGCATAACGTCTGTCATAATGTTATTAAGCATTCGGTTTTAAGCACTGAAAATGTTTCTATTCATATTCCAACACTAGAACTGTGGATGACTTATATATATATATATATATAAGAAGATAGCCAAAAGTAAGTTAAAGAACAGTCTCAATTTTTCTTATCTGACTTATCTTAATCCTTACAGATATCCCTGTATTTTAACCACACGTCCATTTGATAGAACAACGGTACGTTTGTGGGCTTACAACGTTAAAATACGGTCCGACATCGCCAGGTGGGTTAAGGCGTTCGACTCGTAATATGGGGGTCGCAGCTTCGAATCCACGTCGTACCAAACATGCTCGCCATTTCAGCCGTGGGCGCGTTATAATGTTATGGTCACTCCCACTATTCGTTGGTAAAAGAGTAGCCCAAGAGTTGGTAGTAGGTGGTGTGGTGATGACTAGCTGCCTTCCCTCTAGTCTTACACTGCTAAATTAGGAACGGCTAGCGCAGATAGTCCTCGTGTAACTTGCGCGAAATTCAAAAACCAAACTTTGCTTCATGTTATGCTTTTTGTATTATTTTAGCTCTCAGTGGCACAGCGGTAATTCTGAAGACTTATAACGCTAAAATTTAGGTTTCGATAACCACTGTGTAGCTTTGTGCTGAACAACAGACAAATATTACTATTCGTAATTACTAGAAACCCACTTGAAGTAAAAATGTATCTCAGAACGGCTTGTGTGGGTATTAACACTTTTACTAATAAAGCAGAGAACAACGTTTCGACCTTCTGAGGTCATCTTCGGGTTAATAGGTTCGACCTAAGAAGTTCTCTGCTTTATTAGTAAAAGTGTTAATACCCACACCAGCCGTCCTGAGATACAAATATTACTATTAAAATATTATCATTGTTTTTTTCCTCTAAAGAAGAATCTAAGTTTGATGAAAACTGAAGACACGTGGTCTTCATCTGCATCAGGATTCGGTTTTGGATGAGAGTGGGACGGGCTGAGACTGAGGAATGAAATTGTTTAGTGTTTCAAATGTCATTCTCGAACTACCCTTATACCCTAGAAATAACGCCTCCTTGTAGCGAATTTTCGTACTAGTTAATATTAAATTTCCTATGTTAATATGTAATGATAGATAAAAGATCGAGAATGTCACATCCAGACATCTTAATACCACGTTCTGCCTTCTGGATTTGATGTCTTCAGGCATTTTCTAATAAAACGCACAACACCCTGAAAAATTTAATAATGAAAGCATTATGTATCGTTCAGTAATTGCTTCACGAACCAGTAGAAAAGCAACTTGCTTTCGAAGTGTCATTATACGCATGCGTTTGCTAAAACCTATGATGACGTTAATTGTCAGTCGAAGTGACCTTTTCTTTATAGCACAGCCTCAACCTTTTTTAAAATATATTATCTACGCGTCCTGACGTACGTTATTGGTAGGCAGCCTACAAGTGGACGCAACAAAGAAAAACGACCATATTCCATGTAATATAATCCCGAAAGCGTATGCATAGAGCTTCGAGGGCTTATTTAATTTGTATATAATAGAAATATTCAATTCCTTAATGAAAAGTCGTAAAAAAACGCCTTATTTAGCACAACCTTGTACCAGTATGCTGTATTAAAAGTATCGTACTTAATTTAGCAGAGAACAACTGTTGGAGTATATTCATGCGTTATACAGTAATGAGAGAGCTTACATAGCAAAACAACTGTGAATATATAAGCAGTGTCGTATAAGATAGGCCAAAAATTCTTTATATAAATACGTATATTTAAACAATTAAAAAGTTTAAAAATTCACACAAGTCCACATGTGCTCATTCAAAATAGTTTACTGTAACAGAAGTCTATTGTTTTTGTTTGTTTTTTGTTTAGAACGCTCCACGTACATTCGATGTAGTTCATCTGTTTCTTTTTTGTCTCTCTCTTTTTATGCGATTTACCGCGTTCGTGCGAAGCAATTTTCTCATGTTATTGTTTCTTTTCCATATGAATTATACGTTTATTTAAAGCAGTGTACTAGTACACGTTGTCAAGAACTCTAAAGTTAAGATGGCGTATTTATGACATTTTGAAATAATGGGTTTGTCCTTCAGTGGCCCAGATATTAGAACACTGAAAATAGTATTTTGTTTCTATTTTAGTTTTTTTTTAATTACTATCCGTAAAGCGTAAATTTTGTTTTTAGCCTTCGTAAGTCACCCCCAACAGCTTAACAGTGAGTCAATGAATGGGTTTATATTGACACTAAAAACTGGGTTTCGATGCTCCCGGTGGGCAAAGCACAGATAACCCAACAAACAAATGAATCCTTGTGAGCCATTTATCAAATATCTTCTAGCTGTTGATTCAGAAACTTTATCCTAAATCATTGTATGATTTCCTTAATATATAATGCTTTATATTAAGTTTTACTGTTTGCATACTTTGTAACTATATTAAAAGTATAGATAAAACCGAAAACTTTAGAGGAAAAAAGTTTCCCACGTATACAATTTTTGAGTTATAAACAAATGTCGGTTCTCAGAAGCTTCGCAGCGCCACTTCTTGTAATGAACGACCTTACATTTGTAATCTGTGATTCGTCACGAATATTATTTGATGAAAACGAAACGATCAAAAACAAAAGACGGAGCTAATGACGACCATAGCGAATCTCTCCATTTAAATTAAACCAATCTGATTATATGGAAACAAAAAGCGCCAGCTACAAAGTGGGATAAAAGACGGCACATTCAGATCTTTGTACATCTTTAAGCTGTAGACTTTTAACTAGAAAATGGAGAAAGCGGAAACGTTCTCTTGCATAACTTGTACGACCGTTCGTCTCCACAAGGCTGATGGTAATTACCACGTTAATGTACGCCCGTAGATTAGATTACTGCCCATTAATTTCTGCCTTTTAAGACACCTTCCCGTATTTAGCCCCTGGAACAAAGAATAGAGCATTTTGTGGGCATGTGGATTAACAAACAAGTTATAGTTAAAGAACGTGAAGTACATAAGAATATTTAACCGAAATAACTCTTGTGTAATTCATGTTAACTATAACTTGTTTTACTACTCTGACAGTATGCGGTTGGTTCTGTTGGAAAAAAAAATTATGTATTTTCTTTGCAGTGAATTGTTTGTTTGTTATGCACAAAGCTACACAAAGGGATGTCTGTGCTCTGCCCACTACGGGTATCGAAATCCGGTTTCTAGTAGTATAAGTCCGTAGACACAACACTGTGCCACTGGAGGTTTGTTTGTTTTTTGAATTTCGCACAAAGCTGCTCGAGGGTTATCTGTGCTAGCCGTCCCTAATTTAGCAGTGTAAGACTAGAGGGAAGGCAGCTAGTCATCACCACCCACCGCCAACTCTTGGGCTACTCTTTTACCAACGAATAGTGGGATTGACTGTCACATTATAACGCCCCCACGGCTGACAGGGCGAGCATGTTTAGCGCGACGCGGGCGCGAACCTGCGACCCTCGGATTACGAGTCGCACGCCTTACGCGCCTGGCCATGCCAGGCCTACCACTGGAGGTCCAATGAATATGTACTTTAAAAGTACACTCCCTTTTTAATGTGGTTCAAATTTGTTTAAGAGCAAAGCCACATTGGGATATCTGCTGTTTCCACAGCGGGGAATCGACCTCCTATATTGGTGACGAGAAAAACCACTTGAAGTAAAAATGTATTCTTAAGACAGCTGGTATGGATATGAAAACGTTAATTAAAATAAAGTACAGAGCAACGTTTCGACCTTCTCAGGTCATCTTCAGGTTAACAAAAAGAGTTTGCAACTGATCGTAGCTGAACATTCTCATCCCAAAGACGAGTTTATTTAGAGATTCCTCAATGAATAAAACAACACGTATTATAAATATTACAGTGGCAAGATGAATGAATCTAAGAAGTGATAATTCAAAGAGATTTAATAAAAGAGTAATCGAACATCGAGTGGAAGATATTTCATTAAAAACCCTCGTTTTTTGCCCCCCCCAGTTGTCTGCGGACTTACAACGCTAAACTCCGGGTTTCGATACCTGTGATGGGCAGAGCACAGATAGCCCACTGTGTAGCTTTGTGCTTAATTCAAAACAACAACAACAACCCTCGTTTTTTAAATTGGTGACTCGTATTACATATGATTAAGTTTTGTTTAGTAATGTTTAAGTATTACTTTGTTGTGGCTTTAATGGATATTATTATATTATTTTTCCCTATTCAAGTGTCAATCACGAGTTTGTCTTCAAGACTGTTTAATATGAACAATTATAATTCTGATAATAATGCAGCAATGCAGAGAGACTGGGAATAATCTCAGGTGCTTGTTGTCTGAGGGTCGCAGGTTCGAATCCCCGTCGCACCAAACATACTCGTTCTTTCAGTCTATTAGTTGGTAAAAGAGTAGACCAAAAGTTGGCGGTGGGTGGTGATGACTAGCTGCCTTCCCTCTAGTCTTACACTGCTAAATTAGGGACGGCTAGCGCAGATAGACCTCGAATAGCTTTGTGCAAAATTAAAAAAAGAAAAGAAAACAGTTATGGAAGCAAACAGGTTGCCCGAGTATGCGTGAATTTCATTATGAATATTTAAGAGACTTGGTTAGCAAAAGTCGATTTTGATGCTAATTGAAAGACTAGTCATCGTTACCCATTCTTATACCAACGAATGGTGGAATTGATCATTACATATAACGCTCCTCACACGGCTGAAATAGTGAGCATGTTTGGTGGAACGAGGATTACTGGTCAAGCGTCCCCTAACCACATGACCAACAAGGAGAAATATCAACTGCTGCGTATTACAACTCCGACAGTTCACACGTTGACGTCAATGTGACCTGATATTAAAGTAATAAATCAAATATTAACACAAATTTTCATTCTTAATATACAGTTCTCTCCTTAAAGAACAGAGAGTTTAAAACATTCTTGTCATTATCTTCACGAAAATTCCCTTGGTTCCGCCAGGGTAAAAAAAAATTGTTGTCATCCAATAGAACTGTCCCCCACAGTGGCATGTCTGCGGACTCACACCGCAAGAAACTGGGTATCGATACCCGTGATAGGCAGAGCACAGATAGTCCATTATGTATCTTTGTGCTTAATTCTTAACAAACAAACAAACAAACCTATAGAATAGATATCTGGAAAAAAAAAAACCCTTTAATAATCAAATTTTAATATAATGGTCGTGACATAGTGTTAGCATGCCGGATAGTCAATCCGGCGGTTCAATATTTACATCTTTGTTGTTGTAGGATCGCGGTCTGCGTTTTCGGACAATTGATACGTTATTGTCTCATTGTTTTGTTAATATGCACAAAGCTGCGAAAAGGGCTATCTGTGCTCTGCCCACCACGGGCATCAAAACTCGGTTTCTTACAGTGTAAATCTGCATGCCATTGTGGGGGTATGTTATAGAAGTTGCGATCAAATCCTGCCATTTAATTATAAAATTTGGCAGTGGTTGCTGTTTTTGAACTCGTCTGCTAGTCAAAAATTATAGAATGCCACCACAAGTGGCGCTTGTGTAGTTTTCCCGAATTTTCAAAACCAGGAAAGCTAAACATTTTATGGAAGAATTTTAAAAATATTATGGAATAGTTTTTAATCGAGGAAACTAGAAGAACGTTCTATATTTTCAAGGAGGATCGAGATGGGGTTTGTTTTGAAGTTAAGTGGAAAGTTACACAAGGAACTAGCTGTGTTCTGCACAAGACGGGTATCGTGGAATGTTTAGATAGAGAGAATTTCCTTGTGAAAATATAGTGTATGACGTATGTTATAAGGTTTATAGAAAATAAGAAAGGTATAATTACCGATTTGTTCAGATATTTTACAAATCTGATATTGAATTTTAAAATTTTGGCATGCTGACTTATGTAATGCTTTTATTGATGTCGTGGGTTACTTTTTGCGCAAAATTGCTTCATATTATTAACGATAGTCTGAAATATCTTACTTGAAAGAAAAATAGGTGCCTCGCATAAAGTCTGATTTCAGTCTTTCTAATGTACTTATAAAATAGCAAAAGACAAAATAATATTGAAAACTTTATGGTTTAAAATTATTTGTTTGTTTTTTAACTTTTCACAAAGCTACACGAGGGCTATCTGCGCTAGCCGTCCCTAATTTAGCAGTGTAAGACTAGACGTCTTACTAGAGGTGTAAGAAGACAGCTAGTCATCACCATCCACCGCCAACTCTTGGGCTACTATTTTACCAACGAATAATGGGATTGACCGTAGCATTATAGCGCTCTTACGGCTGAAACGGCGAGCATGTTTGGTGTGACGGGATTTGAATCCTCGACTTTCAAATTACGATTAGAGTGTTTTAACCACCAGGCCATGTCGGGCATAATCTTCTTTAATTGGTGTTTTCTGTTCCAGCTAGTGGAAACAGTGACAGTGAGCGAATTTTATTTACTTTGGGGAAAATCCTCAGATAAATATGTTACAGATGGTCCATTCTGTAACTTGACACTAAGAAAACAACAATTTCTTGGAATATTATTTCCTAAAGGTAATTTCCTCTAAAAATAGTTTCAAGAATACGTTTACAGTTTGGTTGGAAAACCTTCATCTTGTTTTGTTATGATATTAAACGATATTATGAATCCAACACGATATTAAATTTTTTTCTTGTTTGTTATAATAGATTGTAATACATAGAAGCCACACATTGTCTACTCATAATATTACCAATACAGGTTAAAGCACTTGCGTAGCCAGGTTAAATATTGTTGTCCTTCGGTTATCAGATTTAAAAGTGTTGTTTTTGTGTTACCAGGTTTTGAAGTATTGTTCTTGTGTTACCTTGTTTAAAAATATTGGTCTTGTGTTACCTGCCTTAGATATGTTGTCCTTGTGTAACCAGGTTTAGATGTGTTGTTCTTGTGTAACCAGGTTTAGATGTGTTGTTCTTGTGTAACCAGGTTTAGTAGTATTGTTCTTGTATTATCTGGTTTAGATGTGTTGATCTTGTGTTATCTGGTCTAGATGTATTGTTCTTATATTGTTTAGTTTAGATGTATTGTTCTTGTATTGTCTAGTTCAAATTTGTTTATCTTGTGCAATCAGGTTCAGTAGTGTTGTTCTTGTGTTATCTGGTTCAAATGTGTTGTTCTTGTGTTATCAGGTTTTGATGTGTTGTTCTTACGTTATCTGATTTAGATGTGTTGTTCTTGTATAACCAAGTTTAGTAGTGTTGGTCTTGTGTTATCTGGTTCAGATGTGTTGTTCTTGTGTTATCTGGTTCAGATGTGTTGTTCTTGTGTTATCTGGTTCAGATGTGTTGTTCTTGTGTTATCTGGTTTAGATATGTTGTTTTTGTGTTATCTGGTTCAGATGTGTTGATCTTGTGTTATCTGGTCTAGATGTATTGTTCTTGTATTGTCTAGTTCAAATGTGTTTATCTTGTG